>NW_006159650.1:772230-811001 GCF_000334495.1 Tupaia belangeri chinensis
CCTGGGCGCCTCAGTCATCATCACCAACGGCAGGTGACCCGCTCGGGCGCAGGGCTGCCCGCGGGGAGAAGCCATAGGCCAGGCCTTCTTGGTTACTGTTTTACAAAGTCCAGCAGATCGAGGAGGGGCGAGCCGTGTATGCACGATATAAATTAAATATTTATACAGAGACGACTATTTTAATAGAACTCCGCAGCCGACTTTAAGATTTTCACCGTAGATGCCATAAACGCCGGTGCAGAGGGCTGAGACGCTGCGTGATGTGGGAGAGGATCGACCGTCCAACCTTTGTTCTCCAAGAACTGGGCTTCCGGGACTACCGAGCTGAACGTCTCCACGTCCCACGAGTGGCCTCAGACGATCCCATCGTCAGGGGACTTGGCGTCCTCACCTTGAAACCTAATGCTTTTTGCCTCGGCCCCGGACAGATAGTAATAGTCCCACATCGGGGATTTAAGGAGCTTCAACTCCATAAATATTTTCCACTTTAGGAAGGAAGCCCATCCTGGCAGTTAAGAGATTCCAGGTGGGTGGCAGACCTGGGAGGAGGAAGCCTACTGTACTCAAAAAGAGCCCTTTTAGATTCTTAGGTAAAGGTAGAAAGTGTTCTTGCAAGTCCCATGAAGACATGACTCCACTGTCTCTATGAGTCATTCATGACTGCCATTATTATTTTAATTTAGCCCTTTCTCCAATACAAAAATCAACAAGCTAAGAGGAAGGGGTAACATGCAATTCCATTGTGTGTGTGTGAACCTAGGTGTGCTTCACAAGTACATTAACAAGCCCTTTCCCACCTCCCCCAACTCTTGGTTACACCAATAGCACCTTCGGAATTTATTGAATAGGCATTAAATGCAAAAGTATATATATATAGTCAGATATTTTATGAGTATGACCCTGTCAAGCTTAATTACATGGCAAAGCCCCTCTGGTCCACACAGATCTGTAACTCACCGGGCTCGTGTTTGCTACAAGTAGTGCTAATTGAGTTAGTCCAGCTGCATGTGCAATATGGAAACTGTTCATGGACCGCACCTCGTGGAGGAAAATCGTGCTAAGGGATGTAATGAAACCAATGTACACATTTTAAGCATTTTCTGCATTTTATACATAGCAAGAAATCTTCATATGAATGTCATGTGTGTAACAGGTAAACCCCAATCCTTTTATAAAGCACCAGCAGTGTTTTAAAAATAAACTTCCATACATTTTTGTTTTATTTAAAATTTTTTTTTGCTTAAATATTTCACATTTAAAAATTCTATCACGGCTCTAAATCAGATCCATGCATTGAACCTCAGCCCTGCCATTGGCTCCGCATCCTAAATGTTGTATCGTGTTGCCAAAATTGGTTAAATTTAGAAAACTTCCACCTTTCTGAGTCAAAGAGGTTTTTGCAAATGTTTTTAGCTCGTCATTCTAGAATCAAAGTGTACCTACACCAACTGCTGAGAATGTGAACGGATCTTTTGCCATCCCTCGGTCACTTACGGAGGACCTGGACTCCCTATAGGGTGTCGGTGACCTCTAGTATGAGTTAAAATTTGCAACTTTAGGAACGTGTGTTATGCAGCAAAGGGACTGGACCCTGAGAAGGGATGCACACACCCTTCTACCGCACTTGGCTATACCTCATCAGCAGCTCTCTGTGAGCATGTGTGCACACAGAAGATAAGCCTAGGGTATTATTTTTTATGCTCATGAGTCTTAAAATTAATCCATGATTCCTGGAAGGTGTAGGTTTGCTTAGTAGGAGATATCACCAACAGTTTTCAATAAAGTACCACAAAAATGCCTTTGTGTGTATCTTGTTATTAACTTCTGGGGCTGTAGTTAGTAAATAGAAATCATGAAGGCTTTGGGAACAGTTTAATAACAAAGGTCACTGTTGAAGGAAACGACCCTATTATAGATGATAATATTAATAGGCTTAACAACGAATGCATATGTACTTGAAAAATAAAATGTGTACTAGTGAAAACGTCCTTGTCTGAACAAATGTCACAGTCTTCATAGCCCATAATAGGAAGAGTTCCATGCAGCCGGCCTCAAGACAGCCAGGAGCTCAAGGCAAAGTTAGCAGAGCAGTTACTATGGCAACCTAATATTGTTACCACCATCTTTAAGAGTCTGCACGTTTAAGCTGCGGATATCATTTCTTGACTTCTGTGAGGCTCTGGCAGAAAAGGAAGCATTTCAATAAATATGCCGCTCACAAAAAAGAAGAAAAAAACTGTAGTGGGCCCTAACACGTACCATGTTGACAAAAATGCCAGATCAAATGGATTTGAGAAATAAGCCCGATTCAAGACTGGCTCAGCCCTCCACAGGGCCTCCCAGGGAAAGGAATTCCTTTATGTTCTTGGAAGGCCTTTTCTAGAAAAGCCATTCCATTCATACCTTTGTACAGAAGTGAACTGGGTGTGAAGGACAACCCTGAGGAAATCTGTAAGAGTCTGTATTTTCTGTCCTCTCACCCCCTCTCCCCTTTTATCCTTTAAAAAGTCCTATCAGCCTTGCCTTCCACACTGAGGGTGGAAGAGGTTTTAAATGGTCAATAGACCCTGTGTAAAGTCTACAGAGTTCGAATTTATTGGAACTGTAAGACAGTTAAGGTAGACTGGGGGGGCTTCTACAGATACAATAGAATAACAATTAAATCTTTAAGTAAATGCCATATGATTACGGTGGCTTGAAATTTTAATGAATCATAACCCTTGGGTTATCTACAATGCATTACTCAAACTGGCCCTAAACTTGAAGTGTGATATATTATAAAAGGTTAAAATCTTGGGAGGGAAACTGTTAAGACAAAAGTCAAACAGTTTTCTCTCCCAAGTGAGAAAAATCTTAAAAGAACAGAATTTAGTATTTGTTACATTAAATTTATTTCTCATCCCCCAAAAGGTTTGCTTTGTTTTGTTTTTTTACTTTTGGGCTTTGCTGACTTTCATTCTTTGAGACAAATAAAATTTCTCTTTTGTTGACACATAATGCATTTGTCAAAAATACATAAGACAAGAAACACCAGACTTAATACCTAGAAATACATACATATTCCTTGTTATGTAAAACACTATTTATTTTGTAAAAATACATTTAAATATGAATAAAAGACTGTAAGCAAAATTAGTTGCCTATTTTTCCAAAGGAAACTTGTGGTAAAAATAAGAATGAGCCCAAACCATACTGAAATCTTAAAGTTTATTTTGGTAGGCTTGGTTTTTTATAGTAATTGGTTTAAAGTGATTCTTTTCAGAGACAGTTCTTTAAAAAAGCTAAAAATGCAAAGGTTACACTTTCATTTCTTTTCAAAGATGCATAGTAACTACTCAGGAATAAGGGTCATGGAGAGAAAGTATCTAGGGAATGCAGGCCTACAACAACCCTTCCCCCCCTTGCGGTCTCAAACTGTTGGGTGAGGCTGGCTTCTCTCCCATTTCCAGACCTAGGGGTAGGCCAGCACATCCCCATCTTGGCCTGTGTACCCACCCCTTACTCTGGCCTCAGTGAGACCACATCAGGCAGTCAGTGGGCTGCAGTGACACTCTGACCATTTTACACCGGATTCAAATCTGGCTTCAGCCACTCCCTGTCAGAATTTCCAGTGCCAAGGTGCACTGCTCAGTGGGGGCCACAGGAAGCCCAGTTATTGCTGAATCTCCATGGGTCCTCCTGAAGTCTGCTACCAGCCTGTAAAGAGGATACTTTACTTTTCACAAAACATGGGAGACGCTCAGTGCACAGCCTCCGAGCTGGGAGATAAGCTGGTGTTCTAAATGCCCATGCAGATCCTGAGTTTAGTGGCTACATTTTTGAGATTATGAGGAAACTGCAAAGTTTCTGTTAAGACTTAAAGCTCCTTGAGATCATAGGTTGCTGGGAGCATGAATGCCCCAAATCATAGAGTGTGGTGTGGCGGGGAGACAGGTTTCTCGAACGCTGACAACTTTCGGCAAAATGCCTGTATTCAGCTGTTCTATATGAAGCAAGATTGAAGAGTCTTTGGTGCATATGAGGCGAATTTGGGTTTATTTAAAGGCAGCGTCTGCTTCCAGTCTATCCTGTCTCCCTCAAGAAAACTGGGTGTCCTATGCCACTAAGAACAGCCCATTCTAAAGCGCCGAGGCCGAGCGGCATGCTGGGACTTCTCCATCTGCTCAGACATGGCCACACTTCATTAGTTTTAATTTACAGAAAGGAAATTAAATGATACCATTTTTTCCCAAAGCAGAATGTATGGAATAGAACTTCGGCTTAAAACAAAACATAGCATGTTTTTCATTAAATAACCCCCCAAAGAAATTCAAAAAGTCATGATGGCAGCTCTGAGAGATGACTTGCCTTATATTACCACGTTTCAGAAACAAAACTTGCAACTTTAGTCTGGAGATCTTTGTCCTTGAAGATATTCTGCAGACGCCCTCTCAAGGGTGAGTCCATTTTGTAATTTGGGGTGGTATGGGTTTGTATTTAAATTTGTCACTTATTCCACAAGAAGACCTGGGCATTTAAGACAGGATAACTTTTTTGGTTTGTTTTGAGAAAAATAATTCTAATTGAAGCCTTATTTGTAAAACCTACTTTTGAAGTCTCTTGAAAATTATAGTTCCAAAAAACACATATTGGGTTGGTGTACTTAACTAACCATGTTTCCCCCCTACCCCCTACCTATGGGGCTTTCTGTGCCTGGTTAAAGGTAGACAGATTTTAAACCGAAAACCACAAGTTTCTGGAATTAGCCTGACTGGGTAGGACCTGGATAGGGATGGTGCTAGTTTACAATGAGGGGATTTTGTTCAAAGCTAAGAGCTCCATCAAGTTTTCTTTCCACTAATTTCAGTTGAGACTGGCAGGAAGAGAGAAAAGTGGACAAAAATTGGCCTTTTAAGACTGAGCAGTAACGGGTATGATTCATGAGTTCAACAGAGATAGGATTTACATGGAAAAAGCCTGGGGTACATCTGGGAACAGCAAATGTATATCAAAAGGCTTCCTTTCTTTTGTTCTTCCATGAAGACTTTTAGAGCATCAGATTTTGAACATCTTTTAAAGCCACACAACACACACACACACACATACACACACACACATACATGCATTCAGGTGCACAGGCATACACACACACACACACACACACACACACGTACAAGCTACCCTCCAAACTGATGGGATTCCTTATCAATAACATTCTCTTTCTTGGCAATATAAGAAGAAAGGGGATGAAACAGTTTGAGTTATAAATAGATTCTGCACACTGTAGTCCTATAAGAATGGTCCACTTTTCAAAGTAAGCCTGAAACTGTCTTAAAAGCTCCAAATCCCCCCTCGCGTGTGGCATGAGAGTGAGCCAGCATCTCCAGCTGTTAGTACCAAATCCTCCTCTCCCACATCCAAGCGATGCCTAATCAATGCATTAAGGATCGTGAACTTGATCCCATCTCTTCAGAATAGGCAGTAAATTTAAACTTTGAAGTGGAGAGCTCATAAAAAATAATGTCAGAGTAAGTACCTGATTTTCTCCAGAACACCATGCATTGACACCCTCCGCTTGATGCATTCATATAGTACAGTGATTTAGACATCAGACCCACCACCAGGTGGAGAGTACTTCATGGAAGTGAATTTTCTTTTCTTCATTAACAAAAAATAAAAGAGCATCTAAGTGCCAATGTACGAGTTCTTGTAGAAAAATATCTCCAACAACAGTGCTTACCAACAGGGATATTCTACTTCTAACCATTGGCTTGGGCCCAAGAGAGTTTTTTTTATTTGTTTTTCTTTTTTCTTTTTTTGGAGAGGTTTTTGCTATAGGGCGTGTGCACTCGCCTGAAGGACAGAGAAAGACAGAAAGCAAGAAGTCACCCCCCAGGAGGGTGGCCACACCACAATCCCTTCTCCTCCATTCTCCTCTCAGGATCTTGGGCACGCACACGTACCCAGCGTGAGTTTAAGCCACTGGGTCTGGGACTCGAACCATGGTCAACTAAATGGGAGTCCAGCGACATAGCCATTACGCTAACTGCTGGTCCCTTGATTTTTTTTTTTTAAATAGTTTAGGGGTAAAGGTCTCCCATTTCTATTTTCATATAAAAACTATTCTTTCCAATAAATCCATGTCCAAAAAGGGGAGTCATTTCACACCTCCTCTGAGGCTTTACCTAAACTAATCTTCCACCTGTCAACGCTACATCCCAGAGCATCTTCAACCACCAAAATAAAATTAAAAAGAAAAAAAAAAACAATAACAAAACAAACCTTAAAAAAAGACCCAGAAAAATAGAAAAAAATTAGAGTCAACGAATGAATTGGAGGGGAAAATTTCACCGGCAACTGTTTACGGCTATCTAGTGTCGTGGCGAGGAGAGGCGGCCACGCAGCGTGGTGCTTCTGTGCCTCGTCCTGGGGTCCCAAGGCATTCCAGCTGCACGCTCGCCTTCGCAGGCCCTGCACTACCGCCGTTTGGGGAGGATGAGGTTTCTCAGCATGTCGAAGGAGTTGCCGTCCGGATGCACAGTCACCACCTCACAGCCCTCCTGATGAACCTGAAGGTAGCCAGAGTCATCCAGGCCGACAATCGACACCTTCGGCCCCTCGGCGCTTCCCAGGCAGACTTGCTGGCCACTGAAAGTGAGGAACAGGTGGTCACTGAGAATGCAATGGCACGGCTTAAGACGATCAGTTGAGTAATTACCCATTTATGCCAGGGAGTGGGTGGAGGCCGATCATGGTTAACACGCGGCCCAGAATGAGGGCCAGCATTCTTCTGTTCTCAGAAATTGTTTGAGTAATGACTAAGTCCAGGCGTGGGGGCAAGTCCAGCAGGGAGTTGGATTTTCCTTTATGCACCATGTCACTCCTTTCTGATCATTCATGATGATGGTCCCTACCACTTTCTTACCCCAGAGACATGGTGCAACTCTCTGGGATTTTTGGCTGAGAAGGGGGGAAAAGAAGCTGAGTTGACACAAAAATGCTATCTTAAAAAATGAAGTAGGGGAGCATTAACTATAAGTACGTTCTCCTGCTTCTTTTGAACATCTTCCCAGTGGACCTGTTAAGTTCCATTCTTGTTAACCGATTTTGATGGAGAGAATTTTTCCTCGAAATTTTTTATTTCGAACAATTTAAAACCTTCAGAAAAGTTGAAAGACTAGTGTAATAAGCCTCACATTCCCTCTACTTACATTCACACTAAACGATAATGCTTTCCATATTTGCTTTCTCTCTTCTCTCTCTCTCTCACACACACACTCCTTTATTTTGCTGTGTTTCAAATACATTGTAGGCATCATGCTTAAATACCTTAGTACGTATCGCTTGGGAACAGGAACAGTCTCCTACAAACCCATAATGCCATTATCACACTCAAGAAACTCAACCTTGGTACGGTACCGTTATCTAATACACAGCTCATGTTCCAATCTTCCCATTGTCCAATTAATACCCTTTGTGGCTATCCGCCTCCATCTGGGAACTAATTCTAGATCGTACTAGTTGTCATGCTTAAGTTTTCTTTAATCTCAGACAATTTCCCTAGTTATGTTTTGTTTTTAACACACTGATATTGTGTAGACTGGAGAACCCCTTAAAACACAGTGTGTGCTGGGCCCCAGATTCAGCCTTTCTGACTTAATAGGCCCAAGGTGGGACTTGAGAAGTTTTTTTTAATACTTGTCACAGGTTGTGTGTACTCACCAGAGAGAAAAGAGAAAGAGAAAGCCCCAATCCATTTTCCTCCCTGTCTATATCCTGTACACACACACACACACACAAGTCAAGCTACCAGGGCCAGGATCTGAACCACCACTGGCCACATGGGATTTGGCATCCTATACAGAGGGCTTAACTGCTGTGTTATGAGGCCTGGGACTTGGCAATTTGTACTTCTATTCTTTATTCTTTTTTTTCTTTTTCAATTGCAGAGGGTACATGTGCTGCCAGAGAGCAAACAGAGAGACAGGGAGAGAAAAGAGGGCGAAAACATCCCCTCTCCCTATGGAGCAAGGCCCTACTGCAATCACGTCTCCATTTCTCTGTCCCTAGGGGATTTGGGACCTGCACGCATACACACGTGGCATGCTATCCAGGCCAGCGAGGTGAGCATTTGAACTGTGGTGGGGCGCCATGTGGGATCTGGCTCCCTTAACTAGGCTCTGGGGCTGGCCCAAGAATATGTACCTCTAACAAGTTCCCAGTAAGCTCCCACTGCAGCCTGGGGATCTCACTGGGAGAATCATTGTTATCTAGAATGTTCCACGATTCTAGTTTGTCTGATCATTTTCTCACAATTAGAATCAGACTGAACTGATTTTAAACTCTCTGGAGAAGTATCCTTTTCACCACATCCCTCTAGGAGGCACAAGGTGCCAGCTCCTCCCATTACTGGAAATGCAAACTTGGCATTCTTTAGGTCTCTCCGCAGAGACGTAAAAGAATTACCCAGTACTCAATTCCTCATTTCAAGATATTGAACCATGTACTTAATAGGTGCATTTTAAAAGACTGAAGAGGGGCCAACAAGTGGCATAGTGGTTAAAGTGCTGGACTCCCACGTGGCTGTCTGCAGTTGGAGTCCCAGACCCAGCAGCTTGAAACTCACACTGGTGCGTGTGCATGTTTGCCCAAAGTCCTAAGAGGAGAAGGGATTGCAGAGTGATCATCCCCTCTGGGGGTGATTTCTCACTTTCTCTCTTTCCATCTCTCTCTGTCTCTCTAGTGAGTGCATGCGCCCTATAACAAAAAAATCTCTCCAAAAACAAAAAAAGAAGAGCCAACACTGACCTGTGAACCCAATATTTGTAGTACAGGGGAAGTATACCGTTGGGCCCTTTGTCCTGAAATGTGTCGATCAGTTTCTCCAGCACGGTCACAGTTCTAGCTATGAGATAATCAGCTCGTAAGGGCTTCAGCTGTGCCTTGTGTTGCTTATTGTACTCTGTGACGAGGTCATTGATGCATATGGTCGGGTTACTGTTAGTCACGTTAAATCCACAGCCTGGAAAACAAACCATCAAAACAATGAGCAGCTCCACACGCTGACGGCATCATACTCCTCTCCATTTCCTGGCAGAAGTTACAGCTTCCATTGTCAACTTCTACTTCTTCATTTCAAATTTATTGTGTCCAGGGGCCAGGCAGTGATGCAGTGGTAATGAACTGGGCCCACATGGGAAAGGTCCTGGGTTCACATCCTGGGACTTTCTTAAATACGCCATGCACGCACGCTCATGATTCAGGCCAGCTTAGACTGGACCTAGATCACAGCATGGGGACCCTAATGGGGATGCCTCTCTCCACCTCGCTGCCTTCCTTGTCTCTCTCATGGAAGAAATAAATAAATCAACTTAAAAACTTGGATGGTCTCGGTCACTTAAGAAAGTAACATGTCTTTTTTTCTTTCTTTTTTTTGAAGAGTTTTTTTTTTTTTTGTTTTTTGTTTTTTTGCTATAGGGCATGTGCGCTTGCCAGAGAGACAGAAAGTGAGAAATCAACCCCCCAGGAGGGATGGTCACGCCGCAATCCTTTCTCCTCCATTCTCCTCTTGGGATCTTAGGCACGCACACACACACACGCGCCCGGCGTGAGTTTAGGCCACTGGGTCCAGGACTCGAACCGTGGTCGACTGCATGGGAGTCCAGCGACATAGCCATTATGCTAATTGCTGGTCCCGAGAGTAACAAATCTTTGAGACTATTTTCCTTTTTGTTCTTCCTTACTAGTTTTGTTCCAATGAGGGCCATCTTGACCTTACTACAAATAAGTTGGAAAAAAGAAAGCCATGTTTGATTCCGTTTAGTTAAACAGAAGCTACTAACGGGACAAACTTCCTTAGTATTATTTCTAGTGTTATCTCATGCGGTCTAGCCAAGAACTATAGCTCTGCACTAAGCCTGGTATAAAATAAACTCTGCTTCTTCTCCTCCTATGTGTCTAATAGAACACATGCTTAAAAATGAGAAATTCTGTTCAGGTCTAAAAAATAAACTCTGGCTTCAGAGACTTCAACCTTGGTCATGGCATAACCCTAAAACATATCTTTTCATACTTTTTCCTTGGAAGTCTTTGGTACTAAAGTTACACTGTTGGCAAGGAGCCAGCCTGTGTTCAGCGGCTCTTTTTCAGGGTCCAAAACGATGGCATCAGGAGAGAGGCTACCAAAGGCTGTGTGGGCATAGGCTGATCTGGGCTATTACTTAATAGCCCCATCCTCTCGGAGAGAGGCTAGCTTCTTCCGCTTTCAGCAAGGCTCTGCGACAATTTCAAACAGGTCTTCAGTAAGAAATGAAGTGCTGTGAGAAATAGGCAGTGAGACTACCAGGTTTCCAGTATCCCCAAGAAAATCATTCCCCGGGGCTGGCAGCTGGCCAGGTGGTTAAGGCACTCGACTCCCACATGGCCGACTGCAGTTCAACTCCTGGACCTGGCAGCTTGCTTTCTCACTTTCCTCTCTCTCTCTCTTTCTCTCTGGTCAAATTAATAATAATGATAATAATAAGTAAATAAATAAAATTAATTCTTTAAAAATTTTTTCCCAATATTCACTTCAGATAGAACAATGACCTTTGTAATCACAGTATTCCCCAGTAAATATTCTGCCATTTTCAGTGTAAAGAGAAGAATTGATTGACCTCAGATTTTTTTTTTTTTTTGAGAGGTTTTTGCTTATAGGGCACGTGCACTCACCAGACAGAGACAGACAAAGAGACAGAAAGAGAGAAATCATCCCCCAGGGGGGATGGCCACGCCACAATCTCTTCTCCATTCTCCTCTGGGATCTTGGGCACGCACGCACACGCACCCGGAGTGAGTTTTAAGCCACCAGGTCCGGGACACGAACCGCGGTCGACTACATGGGAGTCCAGTGACATAGCCATTACGCTAACTGCTGGTCCCAGATTTTTTTTTAAAAATACACTGGCAATTAAAATACAAAGCAATGTAGCTTATACTTGGAAATAAGTAACTAGAGCAACTGGAATTGCAGGTGTTCACTCATTCAACGGTATCTATTAACAACATCTGAAAGTGCCTCTTGAATTAAACGAAGGGCTATTTAGTACTGAAAATTCTCCCCTGCATTCTGAAAGTTAAAATCCCTAAGAAGAACATCAACACTGAATGCTGTCACCTTCAGCTGTGTCCTTCCAAGGACCAGCAAGCATCCCACTGGCACCGCTGAATCTTTTCCCAAAGACTCTCCAGAGCCCACTCCCAAGGTCTTAAGAATTTAATGAAAGCTCTGGATTTTCCCATAGGAAAATGTTTCATTTCCCCCATGTTTATGAAATTCGTTAGCTTCCCAAAGCCATCCATGGGCCTCTTCGATACTTCTAGACTCTACTAAGGAATCTGTGTCTTGTCAAATGACTCATTTAAAGATAGGAAACAGAGCTGTAAGGGGATGAAGGAGCTTGCCTAGAAAAACACTGCCAGTTGGTAGCAGAGCTAGAAACATAAGCCTTGTATTCCTTGGCCAGTACTTCCAACGCATGGTCACGAGTCTTCTGTCCATTACTGAGTTCTGAACACCAATTAAGTTCTGCTAGGCATTAGGGGGAGGCTGATGGTTGATGTACAGGGGACTAAGAACTTCTGAAAACTGCTCTGAACCCATCTCCCTGCCTGATTTGAAACTGCTGAGAGGAAAAGGGGATTCATTACCTTACCCTGAACGCCTGGAACTTCTGAGGATTAAAAAGGCATTTTTTTTCATGGCCTGGAAAAGTCAAGTTAAACATGCAAGATCCAGGAACAGAAGCATAGAAATTAACTTTCTTTTTCTTATTACAAAATGGTACATTAAGTGTACCGTTTTCACCATTTCAAATTGAGTGAGAAGCAGTGGTGTGGAGAGATACAAGAAAATGCCTGTTTGACATGATACCACTTTGATGGTCTCTATGGCCACAGGTAGGAGATGCTAGCCCTCCACCCCCAAAGTACTTTCAGTCTTCTCTGCAAGCACACCATGCTCTGTAACTACAAGACTCCAAGAAAATTAATCTCGTATGATGATCTTCGCCCCTCAAAGTAAGTATGCACAAGCCATTTTTATTTTCGCTGGCTTATTAATCTAAAAATGCTGGGAAAAGACTTTTATAACTTACCAATAAGTATATAAAATGTTTCTCCCATGAGTGTTGAGTTAACCAGCACTCCACCAATCTTCATGAGGTCACTGTAATAAATATCGTTGGGCCACTTCACCCGTAAGTTTATATCCTAAAGGAAAATCTGCACATTAATTAAGAAAACACAGGACACAAAGGGACCAGGTGAAATCATTTAGCTAAAAGAAAGATGAGCAGAATACTATCAAAAATAATGGAACATGGACTTCATCTTCTCTTCTTTTTCAGACAGCAATAACTTCTTTGGGACAATATAATATTAAAGTATCTCTTGGGGCTAGATAGCGAGAGATCTAAAGAATATATTCAGCATAAATCTTAGCATTCTACCCTCTTCACGGTTTCTTTTTCTTTTCTTTTCTTTTCTTTTCTTTTCTTTTCTTTTCTTTTCTTTTCTTTCTTTCTTTCTTTCTTTCTTTCTTTCTTTCTTTCTTTCTTTCTTTCTTTCTTTCTTTCTTTCTTTCTTTCTCTCTTTCTTTCTTTCTTTTTCTTTTTGGAGAGGTTTTTGCTATAGGGCGTGTGCGCTCACCAGAAAGGCAGAGAGAGACAGAGAGATAGAAAGCGAGAAATCACCCCCCCAGGGGGGATGGCTATGTTGCAATCCCTTCTCCATTCTCCTCTTAGGATCTTGGGCACGCACATACACGCGCCCAGCGTGAGTTTAAACCACCAGGTCCAAGAGTCGAACCATGGTTGACTACATGGGAGTCCAGCGACATAGCCATTACGCTAACTGCTGGTCCCTTAACTGTTTCTTATCATTAAAAAAACATGTACTGGGCCAGCCAAGGTAACACAACATTCCATGTTGCTGAGGCCACATGGAAAGGTCCTGGGTTTGCATCTGGTACATACTAAGTGCAGGCATGTGTCCATGATCCAAGCTGGCCGAGGCTGGGGGCAGATCACACTACAAGGACCCTGTTGAGGGTACTTGTTTCTCTTTGTGTCTCTGTCTTTCTTATGGAAGAAACAAATAAACAAACAAACAAAACCTACTTTCTACGAGGATGAGGATGTGGGGCGGTGGGTGAAGTGTAAATGGTGCCAGCATTAAGGAGCTCATCTGGAACACCTGCACCTTGGAGACTCTGGTCTTTGTTGCTCTCCCAAATCCCCTTCCTTTCTCCTTTCTTCTCTCCCTTCATCTCACCTGTGCCCATCAGAATGGCAAGGAGAATAAGCCCCTGCCTGGGCAGGAGAACACCCACAGAGTTCTCAAAACACAGACATCATGTGGGCGGTGGCTTATTTCCCAGCTGGCCCTGACCTCTGGCTCCTGCTTGACTTCACACCTCGGATCTAGACAGTTCATGGTGCAGTTTATGAAATTTTGGGTTCTCATGCAGGTAAATAAGAATATCTTTTCTGGGGGCAGCAGATGGTACAGCGGTTATATTGCTGGACTCCCACATGGCTGACTGCAGTTCAAGTCCCAGGGATCTGGTGGCTTGAACTCCTGCCCGGCAATGTGTGCATGTGCGCCCAAGATCTGGGGAGGAGAATGGAGGAGAAGGGATTGTGTCATGGCTATCCCCCCTAGAGGGTGATTTCTCACTTTCCCTCTCACTGCCTCTGTCTCTCTCTCCAGTGAGCACACATGGCCTAAGGCAAAAACCTCTAAAAAAAATCTATTCCAAGATGAAGAGAAGGGTTGTACACTTATTTTTCCTTTTCTCAGTTATTCAAACAGTTGCTATGATTCTCCCATGTGTAAAGAACTATTGTAACTACTGCGGAGATAAAATAAAATGCATCCTGCTTCCAAAGACCTGGTAACTTTGCAGGAGTGAAGACAGAAGCACACATAACTCTGCTTCAAAGCAACATGTGGTAGATACCATAAAAGAGGTTTAATACTTAAAGAACTGTAAGGTTGCAGAGGCAGGAGTGCTGGAGCTGTGGATCTAGATGTGGCATTTGAGCTGGGCCTCAAAGGATGAACAGAATTCAAGATATTCAAGATGCAGAGGAGAAAACAGGGGCAGAGGCATGTGGGTGAGAGGGAGGGGTAAAGGCGCCCATGGGGATTTCACAGACAGAAGGAACAGCAGGCACAGGGGCAGGGACCCCTGGTAGGCTCTGCAGGAATGGCAAGCTGCGTCAGGTTCAGGGAGCAGGGTTGTAGGTTCTTGGTGGTTATGTCTGGCTGGGGACAAGCTGGGGCTCTAGCAAAGGCCATGAGGAATGTGAACTCTACACGGGGGGTGCTATTTCAGCCCTGTAGTCGCTGCACTGCGCAGGTCATGTGGGCTATGCTCAAAACAGATCCAATTCAAAATCAAAGTCACACCACACAGGGGAGGCTGGGTCCGGACCGCTATGGGAACAAAATAATGTTTAATTAATGGGCCAGCAAGTGGTTAGTGGTTAAGGCACTGAACTCTCACAAGGCCAACCGTGGTTCAAGACCTCAGACCCGGTAGCTTGAAAGTCACACTGGGCATACGCACGCGCACGACTAAATCCCCAGAGGAGAATGGAGGAGAGGGGATTGTGGCATGGCCATTGTGGAGGGTGATTTCTTGATTTCTGTCTCTGTCTCTCTGGCATGTGCACGCGTCCTATGGCAAAAATTTCCCTCTTAAAAAAAAGGGTTAGTGAGAGTTTTATTTATTTATTTTTTTCCACAGGGCTTGTGCGCTAGTCAAAGACAGAGACAGTGAGAGGAAAACTGAGAAATCAACTGTTGAAGGGATGGCCACACCATAATCTCTTCTCCATTCTCCTCCTGGGATTTTGGTCATGTACACACATGTACCCAGCATGATTTTCAAGCCGCCAGGTCTGGGCCTCGAACCACAGTTGGTGACATGTAAGTCCAGCACCTTTACCACTATACCACCTGCTGGCCCTTAGTGAGACTTTCTTAAGGAGAATGGGGACACCCCCCAACCCCTGTGCACAGTGAGGGCAAGCTTCCCACCTCCCACTCTGGAGGTGCTGACATAGCCTCTGCACACAGCAGTCTGGGAGGGTGCTCGCTGAGCGAACCATCAAGGCTTCAAGGGCAGAAGCAGAGCAGGACAAGCTCAGCACTCATTCCATGCTGTAGGCTCAGGCCTTCACTTATTTTCTTGAGTGTGGCTAGGGGTATAAATACCAGGGGACCTCAAAAAGTTCTTGGAAAAATAGAAAGAAAGTACTGATTGGTCTTGGTGCAAAAAAGTTTGAAATCCATGCACAGTATTTTCTTTCTCTTTTTTTTAAAAAACTTTATTTTATTTACTTATGTATTTATTTATCTTAATTTGACCAGAGAGGGACAGAGAGTGTATGAGAGAGAGAGTAGGAAAGTAAGCCACCAGGTCTGGGACTCAGAAGGTGGTGGGCCATGTGGGAATCCAGTGCCCTTAATCACCACACAACCTGCCAGCCACTCATGCACAGTATTGTTATAATGCATATTTCTGTGAGCTTCTGGAAGACCCACTGTACCTTCTCCAAAAAGAGAACTTTATTTTTTTCCTCTCTCTCTCTCTCTCTCTTTAAATTTTTGTTTGTTTGCTGTGGAGCATGTGTGCTTGCTGGCGAGAGACAGAGAGAGAGAGGAAAAGTGAGAAAGCACCCCCCATTCCCCGCAGCGGGTATGGCCATACCACAGTTCCTTTTCCTTCATTCTCCTCTTGGGATACTGGGTACACATGCACATGCGTCTGGTGTTTTTCTCAAGGCACTGGGTCTGGGACTCAAACCACATAGTCAACCATGTGGGCTCCAGCTGCCTTAACCATCATCCTACTGGTTGGCCCAGGAACTGTAGATATCAATTGTTTTCTTTTTAAAAAAATTGCTAGAGTGCACACTCTCATCAGAGAGAGAGAGAGAGGGAAAGTGAGAAAGCAGCCCCTAGGCTGGATGGTTACATTGCAATTCTTTCTCCTCCATTTCTCCTTCCTTCCGAGATTTTTAGACAAACACGCACATGGCCCCAGTGTGTTTTTCAAGCAGCCAGGGTCTGCTTGAAAAAAAGCTTGCCCTTACCAGGATGTTGGCGAAATCTGACCAACAGGATGGAAAGGGAATCCTGGGGGGAAATGCATTCTGCCAAGCCTGAAGCCGCAAGAAAACTGGATAGTGAAAACAAAAAACCAACAGAAAACCCCAACAGGATCGTTGGAGTTTTAAAAATGAGGGCACTTAGCTACCAGCTTTGCAAAGGGCAGGCTGAGGTTCAGTTCTAGTTCTACCCACAATTATGCAAATGTGCTTCGGGAAACTCTAACAGCATGGTCAGCCATGTGGGATCCAGCTGCTTTAACCACCACACCACTAGCTGGCCCTCGCAACTACTTTCTGAAAGATGAAACAGATGGCTCAGTCGTTGCAGGCCACACACTGGCAGATTCATGATGAGCCAGAAACCCATCAGACATATCAAGGACGCTGGGTGCCTGGTAATAAATGCCCACGTCAGTGATTTGGTATAATATGGGGGCACAGACTCTAGAATTACCTATGTTTATGGAATACCAACGATTTAAACACAGCAAATGTGAGGATGTGGCCACATGGGAGGAGGACTTCAGAGGACTTCATTTAAACACCAACAGCACCTGTGAGTCGTCATTGAGAATCATAATCATCCTTTTAGCATCTTACTTCAGGAATCAATATGATTTTTCCTTTTTTCTGTTACGCTGACAAAAGAGCTGTAGGTTGGAGGATGACAGAGGAGGAATCTCCTTCTACCTATATGAAATTTTTCCAAGAAAATTTAGGAGGGGGCATAGAGAGCGAAAGCCTAGGTCTGTAAGAAAAGGCTTTTTAAAAAAGAAAAGAAAAAGAAAAGGCTTTAGGCACAGTGTTAACCACTCTCTTTCCTTCTTAATAACTGACGCCAATGTATCTGAGGGTAATAATGAAGCAGCACATCTGTTAACAGCTGGGGGAAGAGAGTCCTAGACAAACTTAGATATCAAACTTGGTCAACTATAGACAAAGGACAGTTCTGCTGAATACAGACTATGGTAAACAGAGGCAGGAAATGAGAATGGTTTTTAGGTCCATAAAACAAGCCTTTCTTTTTTTTTCTTTTGGAGAGGTTTTTGCTATAGGGCGTGTGCGCTCGCCAGACAGACAGAGAGAGACAGAGAGATAGAAAGCAGGAAATCACCCCCCAGGGGGGATGGCCACGCCGCAATCCCTTCTCCTCCATTCTCCTCTCGGGATCTTGGGCACGCACGCACACGCGCCCAGCGTGAGTTTAAGCCACCGGGTCCGGGACTCGAACCGCGGTCGACTACGTGGGAGTCCAGCGACATAGCCATTAACGCTAACTGCTGGTCCCAAAACAAGCCTTTCTAACAGAACACACAGACCTAGATCCCATCCAGTCCAGCAAACCTCACCCAGTGCTTCAACCAAAAAAAAAAAAAAGCTTGCCCTTACCAGGATGTTGGCGAAATCTGACCAACAGGATGGAAAGGGAATCCTGGGGGAAAATGCATTCTGCCAAGCCTGAAGCCGCAAGAAAACTGGATAGTGAAAACAAAAAACCAACAGAAAACCCCAACAGGATCGTTGGAGTTTTAAAAATGAGGGCACTTAGCTACCAGCTTTGCAAAGGGCAGGCTGAGGTTCAGTTCTAGTTCTACCCACAATTATGCAAATGTGCTTCGGGAAAAAACAAAACAGGCTGGATTTTGCATGCTCACAGGGGTGGGAAGGAGAATGAAAAGATACATACCTGATACTCGGGAATGGACCGCACAGCCTCCACGACAGCCAGGGACATTAGATGCTGGACAAATGGGATCCTCTGTCCCAGCTGGGATCTCAGTGGGATGGAGATGAGCAGGGTAGAGAGAGCACATCCCATGGGGCTCAGCCATGCGTTCCTTCCTCGTCCTGGAACACAGACCCATGGGGACATGTGCCCTTCACCACACACACAGACTCAGACAGGCACAGTGCTGGAGCCACCCGCAGAAGCGATATCCCACTTGAAGAAACCTGGATTCATTAAAATGCTTAGATATTCTCCAATTAACGCAATAAAATGTTTTAAAAGCTTTTTTAAATTTGAAGTTCTACTGGTGAAAAACTTTCCAGTAATTCACATAATGCTCTGCCTCTGTGAGCATATCATTCATGCTTTGATAATTCAAAATCTTACAGTGTATGGACATCACTGAGTTTGATTTTTATGATATGGCCATGCAAGAGAAAGCAGAGACACTGAGAAACTGGACTGAGCTGTACTAATGCATGAGAGGTCCCGGAAGATGCTTTTCAGGAGTGATCCCTGTCATGGTGACAGCTGCACCACCAGCAAATACATAGTCCCCCTTATCTGCAGTTTTACTCTCTGGGGGTTTCTGTTACCTGTAGGCAACTGTGGTCTGAAAAAACATGAATACCATATAGGAAGATGTTTTGAGAGAGACCACGTTCACATCACTTTCATTATAATATATTGTTATATAATTGTTTTATTTCATTATTATCTGTTGCCTGTGTCTTATTTATAAATTAAACCTTATCACATGTACGTAATTAGGTATAGAAAAAAAATACATATCTAGAGTTTAGTACTCTCCTAGGTTTCAGACATCCACTTGGGGTTTAGAACACATCCCCCGTGGATAAGAGAGGACTGCTGTATACTAAAAGCCACAGAGCTGGGGGCCAACAGGTGGCATGGTGGTTATGGCACTGGATTACACATAGCCGATCATAGTTCGAGTCCCAGACCCAGCAGTTTGAAAATCATGCTGGGTGCATGTGTGTGCCTGCCCCAAATCCCAAAAGGTGAATGGAGAAGAAGGGATTGCACCATGGCCATCCTCCACTTTCCCTCTCTGTCTCTCTCGCACAAGTGCATGCACCCTGTGGCAAAAACCTAAAACAAACAAACAGATCATCCAAACTCACAGAGCTATGCACTTTAAGTTGAAGGATTATATGGTATGTGAATTATATTTCTAGAAAGCTGTTTTTAAAAAGTGACTCTTGAGACTAACTCTGTGAGTTGTTACTTTTCTTTTTAAAACTTTTAAAATTGTATTTATTATTACTATCTTTAAATTTGACCAGAGAGACAGAGACAGAGAGATAAAGTGAGAAAGCAAGCCACGAGGTCTGGGACTTGAACCACGGTCAGCCATGTTGGAGTTCAGCACTCTAACTACCATGCTGCCTGCTGGCTCCAAGTTGTTACTTAAATAGAAGTGAGGAAAATAAAATATTCAAGATGAGAGGTACAGTTAATCAAAGTTCTTCTATAATGTCTTTTTTTCTTTTGATAAAAATATTTTTCATCGTCTTTGAGTTATGTTCAAACGATATGTTCAAGAGAAAGAGGTGGAAAATAGTAGATTTATTTCTTTACTTCTGAGAAAGTCGTAAGAGCCTCAGAGTTCAAAGCGCATTTGGGTCAGCCTGGCGCCAGCTGGGAACCAGGAGGGGCAGGGGCCAACCATGCACAGAGCACCCCCATCAACACTGCCTCCTGTGCAGGCGCTGAGCAGAGACCCTGCTGGCAGCTAGACTTTGGGCTCTGGGAGGAGGCAGGCTCTTGCATCCGAGGATCAACAAGGGGCTGGGTACCCTGAGCAGTGCCCACTGCAGGCCAAACCCAGTGTCAGATGGGGCAGTGACTGGTGGGACCTCTCCATATGACACTCAATATAACACAGAAGGTACCTCACAGGGAACCTTCAGGGAAATACATGTCTTCATAACACAGTTACAGTTCACAACTGCAAAGCCCTGAATGTACCAGAGAGAAGATTTTCCAAGAAGTAGGTAACCGGATGTTAAAGCCATTATAAGCAAACGTCAAATGGTTAATAAACATCAGAGTTTGAGAGAGTGCTTTAACTCTAAGGCTACATTTTCCGGTTACTGTTTCCTTCCTTGCTCCTCCATTTCGGAGTGTACACAAACAGAAAGGGCTTCTAATGAAAGTCCAAGAATGATCAGCACACATTGTCCACGGGATAGCTGGACACGAGAGTCACAGCTTTTAGAAAAGAAAAATAACAGTAACAATAACAAAAGATGACTGACCTTTGCCCTGGGTTTGCCGGACTGCGATCGCTATTAAACCCATTTCCTGCGGCATCTCAAACATCAACCTGCAAATGGTGGGAAAGATTGGTCAGCCAGAACAGGGACATGCACATGAGAACGACAGCTCTTGGACAGAAAGAGGGCCAGGTCTGCATTCATCTGTGGGTGCGCGGCTAAGGACGGCCAGCTTCTGCAGACACGTAAAGCCAGGAGGGCTCTCGGCCTCCTCTGCACCCTTGTACTGCGAATGACTGGAAAGGAATGAAGACAATACCATTTAATATTAGAAGAGATACTGTACCTGCCAGAGCTGTGTTTCCGTTTGTTTGAGACTTGGTTAGATTAGATTTCTCCCACACATCCTATCAAGTGCTTCCTGCCCCCTCTGATGGGTGTACCTTCTTCGAGTGACAACTAGCAATCCCTGACATTTGTTTCCACTTACGGTGCGTTTCTGTGTGAACACTAAACACAATCATAACAGAAGTTTCTGATTATTCAGAAAACCAATATGGTGGCAATAAAGCCGTTTAAAAGATACACTATCCCCTGAGAACTAATTATGTTTTAACTATAGTAAATAAATCTACACCTTCTGAGAACTCAAGAGAACCCTGGATCATTTTAGGCTTCAGTGCTGCTTTTAAACTGGTTTCATTTAAAAGAATGCAAACTTCCCTTTGGGAAAAAGGCAGAAAAGTATACTATATTTCCACCAAATGGGTCAACATTAACTTTTTTTTCAAAAAAGGAAAGGGGGGAGAAGCTCTCACTCTGAGAATTTCTTCAAAGCTATGTTCTACGTAGTTTAACTCCGTGTTGGAACGGTTTTCTTTCTAGTTGTCAGCTGCAGTCCCCAGTAGCTGCTATTCAGGTATGAGCAGAAATTGTTTGTGGTAGGATTTATTAAACAGTGAAATCAGGGTTGCCCAGTTGTCATTGCAGCTGGGAGGGACTCTGAAATACTTTATTTTTGCAAGAGGAGGATGGCAAGGGCAGGGATGAGGGTGGGATGATATTTTGTATGAACATAAAAGTTTCTAAAAATAAGCCTCCTGCATCCTACAGCAGCTATGCTGGGGAGAAAGAAGCTTTCTAATGAAAGGCCATGCTCTGAGAAGCTCCACGCTCTCCTCTGGGCTAAGGAACCAGGTGGCACTTTACAAATGACTGCAACTCAGTGGAGGCAGAAAAACACTTAAGGGTAGAGAAAAACCACCACCGATGTCTCCCTGTGCACCCACAGCTCGCAGCACTCCGCCCGCCTGCATGTATGACCTGGTTAGACAGGTGGGGCCCAGAAGACCCCTTTTCTTGTTATGAGGACCTTGCGTGACACTGAACGGGAGACGTGGCCGGCCGGACAGCTGTCTCCCCACAAGGCTGCTGGAACAGGCACGCACCACCCCGGGCCAGTCCCACTTCCATCTCACATGAAATACAGCTCCAGAAGTATTTCTCTTGGACACTATGAATAACTCATTGAGATTGAAAGTGCCTATACACCGCTGGGCTCCAAGAATAAAGCGTCCTTTTCTTATGTTGGGCCGGCGGAAAATCCTAAAAAGGATTCTTTGTTAATATTGTCTTCCAGGAACTTCTCCTTTCTAGAGGGTCCCTGCAACCCCTCACCTAAGCTCCTAAGGCCAGGGGCCTCTCACAGGGAATGTTGCTGGGGGTGGGAGTGATGGATGATTTAGCACATTGTGAGCAGAGTGTGAAGGCTCTCTGGATTGCACAGAATCTAGGATGTTCTTTTAATAAACATGTAGACGGTAAACAGTCATATCACATACCCAGCGATGGTGATGGGGGTAGGGGTGGCAGGAAAAAGGTTGGTTCAGAAACCAAACAGACTTCTAGAACAAAGAGTAATGATTAAGGGAATGTATGCACTAAACTGCTAGAGGTTTGGCAACAGTTAACAGGGCATATTAATGAGAAGAGGGGCCCGTGCTGCTGAAGGCCAAGAGGAAATTCTGCAAGGAGGGAGACAACGGGGGAAGGAGTTAATGCTTCGTTCTAGACAACTGGAGGCCGCTAGATTTATTTGTGCTATCTGAGATAACTCTGGGGGCCAAACCACACTGCTCCCAGTCAACAAAGAAGCATTTATGAGCTTTGTAAATTTTGCATTTCTGTAAAGTGAAGTTGCTTGAGTTTGCTTTTGCAGAAAGGAGAAACCATAAATGCATTTCCATCCTTAGCTGATGGTGTCCTTCAAATGGAAAAAGAAAAAAGAAAAAAAGATGGGGTTATATAATGCCTACCACCCTGTTTCTGTATATTTTCTTTGCTTGTTGGCAAAGACTGTGGAATGAGAGTTGTGTGAGTGGCGGCTGAGCACAGTCATTGTAGCACCAAAGGGCACTGGAGAAAAGTGCTCTGTCTTGTACGTGTGTGTTCCGGGTCTGAAACGCCCAGAGCCCACTGAGGGTCACTCTGCAAACAAGACAGCCTCCTGGCTCCTGTGGCTGTGAAGCCATCACAGCAGCTATAGGTGCTCTGCCAACAGAAACGCTCTGCCTTTCATGGGGTCAGAGGATAAAGACTAATCTACGAGAGTATGAATTAGTGACAAATCCAAATGAACAAAACTTTAAATTCAGACCCAGTCCATTCTCTTTGAGGATGTAAATGTTAGGAAATAGTCCACATTCATGACAGTGTCATAAAAGTAAAAATTGGAAAATAGGGATCAGCAGATGGCGTAATGGTTATGGCACTGGACTCCCATATAGACAACTGCGGTTCAAGTCCTGGACCTGGCAATTTAAAACTCATGTTGAGCACAGGTGCGTACGTGCCTGCCCAAAATCCTGGGAGGAGAATGGAGAAGAAGGGACTGTGGTGTGCCTCGTTTTCTGTCTCTCTGTCTCTCCAGCAAGCACATGTGTCCTGTAGCAAAATCTCTTTTAAAAAATTACGGCAAATAAGCTAACCATTTAATAGAGGAATAACTAAAATAAGGTCTATATTATAGTACATAAAGCCAATGGAATAATTTGTAGTAATTAAAATGACAGAAAAAAATGTTTGCAAGAGAATACTAAGTTAAAAAGCAGGAAACAAAAACTACATATACTTTTATTCCAACTATGTAAAATTCATAGAAAAGGGAGGAAAGTTTGACAGAATGTTAGTAGTAGTTATATTAGGATAGTTTTTTTCTTTATTTTCAAACTTTTCTTTAACATGGTTGATTACCTTTTGATTTATAAATTATTTTGGAATTTACTTAGAGAAAAAGTATGGCTTTTATGCTTAGATATAATATTTGTAATTAACTATTCATCAATATTTCTAATAAGACCAAAGGATGTCCTTTAATAGTAAAAATATGTCTGCAGCACTCACTTTATTATAACTAATGAGCAAAAGCCCATGTGATAGTCACTGGAGAGCAGGAATTCTAAAATCAGTCTGTTTATATGCAGTGTCAGCTTTATGCATTTTAGACTTTCTGACCCAGTGACTGTACTTCTAGAGTTGAATCCTAACGAGTATTTAGACAGGAAACAAAACAATTCAGGGGCACAACTATTCACAACAGTATTACTGACACACTGTGAAAACTCGGAAACGATCTAAACAGTTCACGACAAAAGAATGAAAACATCCCAGGACTCCATGTGAGAGAACATCAGACAGCCATGAGCGACACGAGTCGACATGTGTCAGACATTACTAGGTGACTCGCTCGGATGCAGAATCCTGTACACAGCAGGATTCTAATGATGTCATTAAAAACTGTTAAGGAATATGCCAGAACATTAGCTGTGATTTTCCTGGGGAGTGGAATTGTTTGAAAAATACAGAAAAGTACAAAAGGGAAAATATGCTAAATGAATAAGTCCCTATTCTTTTTTTTTTTGGAGAGGTTTTCGCTATAGGGCGTGTGCACTCGCCAGACAGAGAGAGAGAGAGAGAGAAAGCGAGAAATCACTCCCCCATGGGGGATGGCCACACAGCAATCCCTTCTCCTCCATTCTCCTCTCGGGATCTTGGGCACGCACGCACATGCGCCCGGCATGAGTTCTAAGCCACCGGGTCCGGGACGTGAACTGCAGTCAACTACGTGGGAGTCCAGCAACATAGCCATTACGCTAACTGCTGGTTCCCAATAAGTCCCTATTCTCATTAAAAGATTATACTTGTTTAGAATTTCTCTCCCTTTAAAACAATACACAGATATATTTTATAAGGTATGTTTCTGATCACAAAAAAAAGTTTTATTTTGGAGCTATTAAGATGATACTATGGATATATAGTAGTTATGGACATTTTTACTATATTGATAAGTAAAAAAAAAAAAAAGGAAAGGCTTAAAAAGAATATGATAGTAAGATTCACTTTTTTTGTTTGTTTTTAAGAGTGATTTTGCTATAGAGTGTGTGCACTTGCCAGAAAGACAGAGAGATAGAAAGCGAGAAATTACCCCCCAGGGGAGACGGCCACAGGGCAACCCCTTCTCCTCGATTCTCCTCTTGGGATCTGGGCACATGCATGTGTCTGTCGTGAGTTTTAAGTCACCAGGTCTAAAACTTGAACCATGGTCGACTACATGGGAGTCCAGTAACATAATCATTATGCCACCTACTGGTCCCAAGATCCACTATCTTAAAAAGAACTATTTATTTAATTTTATTTGTTATTATTATTTTTTATTTTGACCAGAAAGAGACAGAGAGAGAGAAGGGGAAGTGAGAATGCAAGCCTCCAGGTCTGGGACTTGAACCATGGTTGGCCATGTGGTAGTTTAGCGCCTTAACCACCACCTACCTCCCAGCCCCTAGATTTGCTTTTATAAGGTGTGCATTTATAGAATACAGGACACAAATTAACAGCAGTTATCTCTAGAAGGTAGAAATAGAATTATATGATGATTTAAATTTCTTATTTATGTTATTGTATGTAATCTCTGGTGTGTAAGACTGCAAGTGATTTTTATTTCCCTTCTTATACTTTTCTGAAATTCCCAATATTTCATTAAGGGAGTGTATTCATTTTATAATCAGGAAAAATGCTATTTTAACAAAGATTTATTTAAACCCGAGTTTTCTTTTAAGTAGGTTAAGTCTGCATTTGCTTGCTAGTTGGTAAAAGAACCTCCTCCTGCCAGAGATTGGAGATTCTCAAAGAAAGGCAGCTTTCCCGGGCACTCTGTGGGTCACCCTGAAACCCACAGGCACATGCCTGGTCATGCATGTCCCAAGCTCGTGCCCTGGTGCTGTGGCCTGTGGAATGGTGGCAGGCTGTGCCTGGCCGTGGGGCTGCACGCAGCACCTGGGGCGGCTTTTCACCAGAAGCTAAGCTGCACGGCAAGCTGAGGTCTCTTTCTTAAAGCAACGTCCTGGGCCTGGCCGCGTGGTCCCAGCCAGTAGGGCTGGAGAGGAATGTGCCTGCCGTACTCTCAGGGTCTCCATGCCAGGTCTCAGGTGGGGGGCTCCATCAACTCCTGGCTCTTTTCTGGGCCAGGGGCCTCAGCTTGGCGCCAGTAGGGCTGGAGAGGAATGTGCCTGCCGCACTCTCGGGGTCTCCATGCCAGGTCTCTGGTGGGAGGCTCCATCAACCAAGCTCGATTTCTTTGTTGTCTTCTTTCCCCTCCAGTTTTCTCAGTTCTGATGCCTTTTCTTCACTTTGCTTTATTTTCCACATGTGAAAAAGACACCGGAAAAGGGAATGGGCAGAGAAGAGGGAGATGGCGGAACCAGGCAGCACACTTAAGGGTCACTATTTATTTTTGGTTGTTAAAATTTTGACTGGCAAATGAATTCTCACTGGTCATCCTATGGACTTCTGTGTACTTCAGAGATTTGAAATAGTGCTGGATTTAATTTCAAAACTAATTTTCTTCTGAAGATCTTTGCCACAGGGTGCATGCACTCGCTAGAGCAAGAGAGAGAGAGAGCGCAAGAGGAAAAGTGAGATATCCTCCCCAAAGTGGACGGCAATGCCGCAATCCCCCTCCCTCATTCTACTCCTGGGATTTTCTGCACGCGCGCACACACACACACACACACGCACCTGGCATGGTTTTCAAGCCGCCAGGTCCGGGGTTCAAACTGTGGTTGGCAATGTGAGAGTTCAGTACCTTAGCCACCATGCCACCTGCAGACCCCTCAAAACTAATATTTTTATGTATTACATAGTGAAAACTAACCAGTATATTTAGGTGGTACTTTTGAAAAGTTAAAAAGCAAAAATATCAAGATACTTTACCGTTTACAAAAAGTGTTAAAGAGTACAGTTAATTTGTTGGTTTTTTTTTCTTAAAGCTATCTTCTGGGCAGGAATACATACCATTGCTTTCTAAAAAGAAAAATGAATAATGGTTTCTGGGAAAAGCAACGACACATAGAATGAAGCAAGGTACATGAGAGGAAGGGCAAGCCGTGGAAAGAGGTCTGAGCAGAACAGGTCCTGGTGACTGGAGGCTGATGGCTTCCAGGAAACACAGCCCTACCTAGGGACCGCAGCTGAGGAAAAGTTCCTGAGGAAATCTAGAAACATGGCAGACCAGAGGCTCAGGAAATATCTGACTCAAATCCTGGTGTTGATAAGAACTAACGTGGAGTATGGGACTCCATCTCACTAACTCTCTTCAGCCACCCATAAAATAAAACATTCTGTACAATTCTGGTAAAAATAAAATGTGATGGGAAAGAAAAAAAGAAATATCATAGAACCATCATGCAGCACAGTGGTATACTAGGTGTTATGCACCAGGAGCCACCAGTGGTTCAAATCCTGGCCCCAGCAGCTTGAAAAACTCACCTGGTACAGGTGTATGCATGCCCCAAATCCTGAAGACACAGGGACGGGAAATGGAAGAAAAAGGATTGCAATGTGACTATGCCCTCTCTCACTCTGTCTCTGGCAAGTACACATGTCCTCTGGCAATTAAAAAAAAAAAAAGGAAATATGATAGAATACACTCGTACACTCAGCAGTCTTTGTCAAATACAGTACATCCTGGTGATCCTTTGCTGCCAAAGACAAGAAAGGCCTCCCGTTACCTCCTCCTCTTGAGGGCACGGAAGACGGCCAGGAGGAGGGAAGAAGGAAAGAACAGTGGGGAATATGTGTGTTTGACGACTATTTGACAATTTTGAAGCTGACACCTCTCCTTTCTACTCACCTCCTGATCTCTCTTGCCTACACGTGCTCTAAGACAATCTGAACTTGGCCTATAAATCTGCTAGGTAGCACTTACAAATGAGGATACAAAATTGTCACTTCCACGTCTAGGGTCTTTCAACCCACTCAGCAAAATTACAAACAGTTGTTTCAATTAGTGATTTGGTCGACTTTCTTTAGGTTATCCCTTATGAATATGGTCAGAGGTGCACACAGGCATAAAATGTGATGGTTTTGTTAACACCATCTTCCATTATGGTCTGGATTTGATGTTTAAAGCCACAAGATACCTTTATCAACCACCCTTTTGTTATACTTTAGGTCATACTCTTCTTTCTTCTCTCTTTTTATAGTTTATTTCTCCCATGAAAGAGAAAAACAGAAAGAGAGAGAGACAGGCACCTCCCCAGAGGGATCCTCATGCCACGATCCAACCCCAGTCTCAGCCAGCCTGGATCATGGGCACTGGCATGCATATGCTTCTGTGTGCTCAGGGAGGTGCTGGGACATGAACCCAGGACCTTCCCAAATGGGTCCAGATGCATAACCACCACACCACCATCGCCTCAGCCTTTTTCCTTTCTTACTACATAACAGGGCGACTATTTCACTTAGAGGCAATCTGGGGATTTTGACTATTCAGAAGCAGAATGATCAAAATCCGCTCAAAGTTCTCCAGAAGCAGGCCCCACCATGCTTCTGTTGAAGGATGCTTGGGGTCAGGCCCTCTGTTATCCCCTAGCATACTAATCACTTGTAGATGTTCAGCCAATCCTCATCCCCACATCCTAAGAGCATTCACGCTACCACTATCATTTCATTGCTCCTAGGAAGAGTTCCGCGGCCCCAGCTTTCAGCATCAGCCATCTTTCTAGTAAACCAAGCACTTATCAACGTGGGTCTCTATCATTCAATCAGGAGGAACGCAAACCATTGTTTCTGACTCTGACAATTCTCCATAAAAACGAGATGTTGAGCATCAATCACTTTGTACCTTAGACCAGTGCCACAACAGAATTCACTGACACGCAAGGAAGCATGTGTCAGCGGAAACAGATGCCCACAGCTACCTCCTGGCCGGATCTAGACAATGGTCCCAATCCTAGCTATACCTAGTTTTAGCATCAATTATTTACTTGAAGGTTGCCAAATAGTCATTCTTCTTTTCTTCCTTTCTTTTCCTTTTATTTACTTGCCATATTTACTTCCTTTTATTTACTTGTCTCACTCACTGGAGAGAGACAGAGGGAGGGAAAGTGAGAAATACCCCCTAGGGGAAATGGCCACGCTGCAATCCCTTTTCCTCCATTCTCTTCTTGAATCCTGAGCACATGCCCACAGGTACCTGACATGGTTTTCAAGCTGCCAGGTCTGGAACTCAGACGTGATTGGCCATGTGGGAGTCCAGCGCCTTAACCACCACACCACCTGCTGGTCCTGAAATAGCCATGTTTCTGATTCCATCATTTCTTCTATATTTGCTTGTTGGGATTTTACTATAAGGAAGAGTATTTTCTTCTTCCCCCAACTGATTTTTCTTTTCATTTATTTATATCAGAAAGGATTCATAGATTCTTATCTTATTCAATAGATGATATGCTTTCCTATTATTATTTATTTTGATACTGAAATTGCCCAGACCTGGAAAGTGGGTGCTCCTTTAAGCTGCCTTCTGTGTCCTACTGATATGTCCCTGTCCTCTTTCATACTTCTTTTCTTTCTGACATAGGAGGTTCTAAGCTCATCTTGACTGTTCTCAGCTCCAGCCCTGGAATCAAGCACTTCTACAAGGAGCACTCATTTCTTTTAGTGGAGGCTGGTATTTAAAACAAATCTGGGGGCCAGTTCTGCAGCCTGGTGATTCAGGTAGTAGTTGGATCCCACATGGTCAACTGAGCAGTTTGAGTCCTGGACCAGGTGGCTTGAGAACCATGCTAGGCACGGGTGCATCCATGCCCAAAATCCTGAAAGGAGGCAGAAATGGAGGAAAGGGAGTTGGGTGAGACCATTCCCCATGGGGGATGCTTTCTCCTCTCCCTCTCTGTCTCTCTGTCTCTCTCTGGCAAGTGCATGTGCCCTCTGGCAACAAAACAAAACACAAACAAGTGTGGGGGCTAGAAAAGAGCTAGCAAATATGTGCATGCATGTGTGTCTCTGGTATATATACACATTTTCATCTACCTGTCTGTCTGTCTGTCTAGCTTGCTATGCATTACAAAACCCATAAGCTCACTGAAAATTCCAATTCCAGTCTAATAGCACAAAGTTCATTCTAGACTTCTTTCTATATTCATAAATTCTTTCTCCAGTCATAAGAATTTGCCTCCAATGATCTATAATATATTTACTTATTTGCTCAACATTCTAATACACAGAACATGGTCTCAGAATTGCTGATTCAGGGACCAGCAGTTAGCATAATGGCTATGTCACTGGACTCCCATGTGGTCGACTACGGTTCCAGTACCGGACCCGGTGGCTTAAAACTCACTCTGGGCGCATGTGCGGGCATGCCTAAGATCCCGAGAAGAGAATGAGATGGGACTGTGGCGTGGCCATCCCCCCTGGGGAGTGATTTCTCGCTTTCTGTCTCTCTGTCTCTCTGCCTGTCTGGCAAAGGCATGTGCCCTATGCCAAAAACCTCTCCAAAAATAAATAAATTTAAAAAAATTGCTGATTCATACTACTGAGAAAACATACTAACTACAGCTTCGTATTTGCTTATAGTTCCATTCATCTTTAGCCTGAGGGTATATAATCAAATATTTTGTTTAGAAGTTCCTTGGGTTAGTTTTTCCCTTTCCCTTCACTTTAGTGTGGTTGTGCTATTTGTCTGAATTTAGGTTAGGTTTAATTGTACTTCTGTATTTCATTTGAGCCCACCCCCTGCCAATCCTTGTTTCTTTATTTCACTTTTTAACTTGGTTCCAAGAGTCAAAAATATATTGAAAAATATACTGAGACATGTCATGCTGTCTCCCAACTCCCTTCTGTAAATGACAAATCAAAATCTCATTAGTTTTTGGTTTATTTTTCCTGTCTTGCTTTCGCACAAATGAGTAGTCGCACACATCTTTTCTTACTTTCCTCTGCACAGAAAGTCATTATTTTGTAGATATTTCCCTCCCCTTTTTTGTTTCCACTTAATTTAACCTGGAAGCACTCTGTACGTTCATAGAGCTCTTCCTTGTTCTTTCCTAAAGCCAAGTGGTATCCCGCTGAGTGGATGTGGCTTGTTCCACACTCTCCTACATACAGGCATTCAGGCGGCTCCCAAATAATAGCATAATCAGTATCTTTTTTTTTTTTTTGAGAGTTTTTTTTGCTATAGGGCACGTGTGCTCGTCAGAAAGACAGAGAGATAGAAAGCGAGAAATCACCCCCCAAGGGGGATGGCCACGCCGCAATCTTTTCTCCTCCATTGTCCTCTCGGGATCTCATGCCCAGCGTGAGTTTAAGCCACCGGGTCCGGGACTCGAACTGCAGCTGACTACATGGGAGTCCAGCGACATAGCCATTACACTAACTGCTGGTCCCACATAATGAATATCTTTATTCGCACATATTTTAGTATTGTTGGAGGTGCACATTCACAGTAAATTGCTAGAAGTGGGACTCTGGGTCAAAAGGTAAATGCGGGGAACCAGCAGTTAGCGTAATGGCTATGTCGCTGGACTCCCACGTAGTCGACCGCGGTTCACGTCCCGGACCCGGTGGCTTAAAACTCACGCCGGGCGCGTGTGCGTGCGTGCCCAAGATCCCGAGAGGAGAATGGAGGAGAAGGGATTGCGGCGTGACCATCCCCCCTGGGGGGTGATTTCTCGCTTTCTGTCTCGATGTCTCTCTCTGTCTGTCTGGCGAGCGCACGCGCCCTACAGTGAAAATCTCTCCAAAAAAAAAAAAAAAGGTAAATGTGTAAGTAGCTTTATTAGGTACTGCCAGACTCCCCTCCCTCACTACCAACCAGGTTCAAGATATCTGTTTTCTCCACAGCTTTGCTAATGAATTGTGGGGTGTATGTGCACATGTGTGTACACATGTATATATACTCACAGTGAATTACTTGTTCACTTCTTTTCTCTATTTTTAAGAGTTCCTTACATATTCAGGAATTTCAGTGCTTTATCTGCGGTACTTGTTGCAAATGTTTCCCACTGGTTTGTCATTTTAAAAAATATCTTTATTTTTTTTTAGTGGGCAGATTGATTATTTATTTATTTATATTTTGTAGTCCAATGTATTATTCTTTTCCTTTACTTCTTTTTTGTGTCATGGCTGGAGTTTTCCCTATGCTCAGGTTACAAGGGCATTCATCTACTTATTTCTAGTAATTACAGGGTTTCATTTATTCAATCTGAACTACTGATCCATTTGGAGTTTATTCTTGGGTATGATGAAAGGTATAGATCTCATTTTACCTTTTTCCCCAAAGGTTTGTCAAATTGTCCCAGGACAATTTGTTAAAAAGTCTGCCCTTGGGCCAGCCAGTGGCATGGTGGTTAAGGTGGCTGGATCCTATATGGCTCACTGTATAGTTTGAGTCTTGGACCCAGGGGTTTGAAAAACACACTGGGTGTGTGTATATGAGTGCCCAAAATCCCAAGAGGAGAATGAAGAGAAGGGACTGCAGCATGGTCATGCCTCCCGGGGGATGATTTCTCACTTTTTCTCTCTCAGTTTCTCCCCAGTAAATTCACATACCCTATAGCAAAAACTAAAATGAAAAAAGAAAAAAAACCTTTACCCCAGGGATCTGAAATCTTACACTTATTACATTTTTTCTATTTTTTTACTATAGGGCGCATGCACTCGCCAGACAGAGACAGAGAGACAGAAAGTGAGAAATCATTCCCCAGGGGGGATGGTCACGCCGCAATCCCTTCTCCTCTGATCTCTTCTTGGAATCTTGGGCACACACGCACATGCGCCCGGCGTGAGTTTAAGCCACCAGGTCCAGGACTCAAACCGTGGTCGACTACGTGGGAGTCCAGTGACATAGCCATTATGCTAACTGTTGGTCCCTACATATTAAATTTCTGTGTGTACTTGCGTCTATTCCTTACTTCCTGTTCCTTTCTGCTGGTCTCTCCATTTATTCATGTGCCAATATCACACTGCCGTAGTTAGTCATTATAGCGTGTTCTTAAAATCTAGCAAGACTTTTACCCTTCATGGCTTTTCTTTTTCAATGTTTTCATAGCTATTCTTACATATTTATTTTTCCAGATGAACTTTAGCACCTACTGATCTAGTTTCATTGAGACAAAACTTGATGATATTTTTAGTACAAATACACTAAACTTATAAATTAACTTGAGAAAGAATACATCTTTGTCATGAGTTCTTCTGTCTATGAGTAAGGGATGTCTTACCTCTGTCAAAATATATTTTTGTGCATTTCAGACATGTTTTAAAGTGCTCTCGTGTAGATTTTGTATATATTTTTCTTTTTTAAAAATAACTTTTTTTAAAATTTTTAGGTTTTTGCCATAGGGCACGTGTGCTCGCTAAAGAAAGACAGTTAGAAGGAAAGTGAGAAATTGCCCCCCCTCCCCCCCGGGGAAGATGGCCACACCACAGTTCCTTTACCTCCATCCTCCTCCTGGGAATGTGGGCAGGCCCACACATGCACCTGACATGATTTTCAGGCTGCCAGGTCTAGGACTCCAACAGTGGTTGGCCATGTGGGAGTCCAGTGCCTTAACCACCACGTCACCTGCTGGTCCCTATATAGTTTATTTCTTTCATGAGAGTGGGAGACAGACAGAGTAAGTGAGAGAGCAAGACACACACACCACTTCGTACAGGTTCTCATGCCTGCCCAGCAAGCTAAGGTCGTGGGCACACATGCCTGGTGTGGACGACTGACTGAGGAGCTGGGCCCTGATCTTCCACATGGATCAGCCTTGCTTGAGCAGTGAGGTATGCTGCACCACTGAGCCAGCCCACATTTTGCATGCTTAAGTTCATTCTTGGGGGTTTTACCTCTTCTGTAACTGCTGTGAATGAATACAATAATGTTACATTGATTATTTTTGTGTATATAAAGAGACAACTGATTTTTGCATATTCATTTTATATCCTATTCTCTTAATGAAGTCTTTTATTGCTTGAGTTAGAGAACCATTAATTCCCTTAGGTTTCTCATGCATACTCTCACTTCATCTGCAAAAGGAGAGAGTTTTACTTCTTTTTCAAGTGTTCTTTTAACTGACCTCTCCTGTCTATATGGATTTGCTAATACCTGTAAGTAAGATATGGGTGGCGATAGTGGGTATCCTTGCTATGTTTTCTCCTTTTTTTTTTCTTTAAGAATAATTTTATTTAACTTTACTTATTTATTTATTTATTTTTAATTTTGACCAGAGAGGGACAGAGTGAGAAAGAGAGAGAGAGAGAGAGAGAAATTAAGATAGCAAGCCGCCAGGTTTGGGACTCGAACCATGGTTGGCCACGAGGTAAGTCCAGCGCCCTTAACCACCATGCCACCTGCTGGCCCCACTATGTTTGTTCTTAGTTGAAATGTTTTTGGAATTTCCCCACTAAAATAAGATGCTATCTATAAGACTCACACACGAATGAACAGAATATACATTAATTGCTATTTTTGGAATATTATTATCAAGACATGATGTTGAATTTTTTAAAATACTTTCTCTGTATCTATGAAAGTAATGACACACTAGTACTTTACTCCTTCGGTCTATTATGAATTCATTTTTCTAATATTGAGCCAACCTTAAATTCCTGAATAACAACAAAAAAATCACATTTGGTCATGATGCATTTTTTTCTTAATGTGGCATTAAATTGTGTTTGTTAATCTTTATTTAGCACTTCTTCTCATTAGTTATACTGGTAAACTGGCCTGTGCCTTTGTGTTATCTTTAACATGTTTAAGTATCAGTAGTATTAACTCCAGTAAAAAGAATATGAAAGTTTTCCTCCATTTTCTATGAACTGAAGCTGTTTATACTGAGGTATTGCTTCTCAGAAAGATTAAAAAGAAATTTTGGCCAATGATCCTGTTGTATAATCCCAAGGGAAAACTTTCTGATTTCTTCTTCAGTTTTAAGAATTGGTCTGCATCGTGTGTTTGTTAATCTTTATTTAGCACTTCTTCTCATTAGTTATACTGGTAAACTGGCCTGTGCCTTTGTGTTATCTTTAACATGTTTAAGTATCAGTAGTATTAACTCCAGTAAAAAGAATATGAAAGTTTTCCTCCATTTTCTATGAACTGAAGCTGTTTATACTGAGGTATTGCTTCTCAGAAAGATTAAAAAGAAATTTTGGCCAATGATCCTGTTGTATAATCCCAAGGGAAAACTTTCTGATTTCTTCTTCAGTTTTAAGAAGTGGTCTGCATCTAATCTCTTTGTACATGGGTAGCAAGACAATGGGTCTATGGATTAATGTGGATCATTTAAAAAATTCATATGTAAGAACCTTTACTGAGACTTCACTTTCAGATCTCAGACAAATAGGCTAGATGTCTGACTCACTCTTGAAAATCTGGATCAGGTCTCATAGAGGGCAGTACAGAAGCACCAGGACTCTGGACATCCACAGAACATTCCCCATAGGTGGGGATGGAGTCCTTCATTCAAAGGAAAGTATTCCAAGACCCTTCTCAACCACCTTCATTAAAACTTCAGAAACAAATGATAACATATTTATTGGATTGTCGGAAAAGTCACGATGCATTTTTGCATAGAAAAACATTTTAAAAATATGTCAATACATTGTTTCCGACAACCCAATAGATGTTTTGTGCTATACCTTTTGCTCGATTTTAACAGATGACTCCGTTTTTGCTAGGATCTGTCCTCCTCAACAAATGTGCACTCCTGTCCATATTATCACAGTGACAGGGGCAAAGCTGTCTCTCCAGCAGGTTCTCAAACTATCATACTCATCAGAATCACCTGCAGAGCTTTAAAAAACAAACTGATGTTAAAGCCACATCTTAAGCCTACAGAACCCGGGTCTCCACAGAGCTTGGGTAAGACCCAGGTGACTATAATACAGTTGGTGCAAAGGCTGGTGTTCTGAAATGACTGTACCAGAAGCTATTTTTCCAATGACTTAAAAAAAAAAAAAAGAAAGAAAGAAAAAAACCTACATTTCTTAGAATATCCCCACAGATACAACATCAAGGAGGCAGTGATTCTCCTCCAGCTACCTCAACTACTGAGATAAAGTACTTCATTATTTTTATATCCACTAGATGCCACAAGAAAAATCCCACGAATGGAGTGTTTTTAGTTTCCAGAGCTAAAATGGTGATTGGCAGCTTAGAAAAAGGAAAAAAAAAGGGAGAGAAATAAGAAAACGGCAGTCAGAAAGAATGTGTGTGCCAGAGAACGGCACTGCACACTAGACTGGATGCCAGTGTCTGGGTCCCTGCTAGTGTTTTGTTGCCCTAGAGTAGCTGCCTGTCTGATCACCAGATGTCAGGGCCATGTTGTTTTTATCCCCATGGAACATGTTAAGGACCAGGTACGTCTGAACATACCTGATATGGTGAGTGGTTAACATGCCCGGTGTGATGAACTGTTCTATGAGCAAGGGGTGTCTTGCCTCTGTCAAGATATACGTTTGTGCATTTCAGACATTAAAGTGCTCTCATGTAGATTTTTAAAATTTTTTCTTTTTTTAAAAAATAGGTTTTTTGTCTTTTTTTTAAATTTTCATGTTTTATACATATATACACACATAGACACCCACTCTTGGCTGCCACTGCAACGTTACAAGCTTTCCGGCCGTGGGAGTACGCAGCATCAGCTTTCCGCCAGTTTAAGATTTCCCCAGGGGATGGGTACCAGGAAGCAGGAAGGGGGCGCTCCAGGAAGTGAGAATATTTAACAGACTTAAAAATGAAAGGTATAATGCATATGATAATGTTTTAAACTAGACTAATATGAGACTTATTCCTTCTAGCCAAAGTCATTATTTTTGCTGTAAGAAAGTACAATGAACGAATGAATATAAATGAAAATAATAAAAAGTACAAAAAATTCCTCCAATTAAGATTTCTCATAATTCCAAAGAATTAATGAGCCATGGGAAGCAGTCTCTTCAGTTATGGGTCAGGAGTGGGTTTTCTGGAGCTTTGGAAAGTACCTGAAAGTTCTAGACTGCACGCAAATCAAGGGTGCCTTTTACTGAGCACACAGCCGTATGTGAGCGACGTTCTCATCTAACCATCCCGACTCTCCAGATGGTGACGGCCACACAGCCTCATGTTACTGTGGAAGAGGAAGCTACCCAGCCGAAATGGCCCGGTAAGATCACAGAACCGGGTCAACCTGGCTCAGAAGCCGCTCCTCTGACACTACAAAAGAATCTCTTGCTTCTATCAAAATGCAACCTGAAGGTATAATAGAAACTCCACTAGACTTTTAAAATGCATTTGTGTAAGTTTAACAGTGCTGGAGAACAGGAGGCACTAATAAGTTTTCTAGAAAGTTCTCCCAAACTGCCAAATCAAAATAAGGTTCTTGCTTTTTTCAGAGAAGTGCCACAGAATCATTTTGAATTTTCAGAAATGAAATTCTAACAAATTTGAGGTGATGTTCACAAACTCTGCCTCAAGCGTCTAAGTAGGTGTTTTCCCTGCTCAACGTGCATTCTATTTCCAGAATGTCATTCTTCCTTGCCAGATTTACATAAGATACTATAACAAGAAGTTGTTTTACCTACAGCCAAGGGACCGCCAAAACATGAGTGGACAAAGCAACTTCAAGGTAATGAATTTCGTCCTTAGAAGGGAAGCTCCACCCTACTACCAGTCCTTCTCTGGGCCCATTTTTACCCAGCCTAGTCCCATTGCTGCCTGAGGGTAATTATGAGGGAGAATTTCCTGCCTGCCAGCTGGCCTCATAGCCAGTGCTTCTCTCACCACCCTCTGCCCTGAACATCACCCTGCCTTTTCCCTTTCACGGCTCTGACCTCTCTCCAGAGCCCTCCTTGCACCCCACCCTGCCAGAGGTCAGCCAGCATGCCAGAGCCCGTCCTACCAGGAAGCTTAGCACCAGCTTAGCCCTTCACTCCGCGGGACAAGGCACCTCTTTCTACAACACTGGGCTTTGCTCCACGTAGCACTGGGTCTACGGCCCCCTTCAACTGAATCTGTTTCAAGATCCTATCTGTAAGATTTTTCTTCAAAAGGTTATTTTTCGTACTCCCTTCCCCCAATTGCATTGGCTCTCCATGGCTCCCTGCTCTGGGTCATGGGCTGACCCCTGGAGGCTGGCTTCCGTAGAGTTCAGTGCCAGCATGAATGCACTTCCTTACCGAATTCTTTTTTTTTTTTTTTTTTGCATGTGCTCACTAGAGAAAGAGAGTGAGAAATCACTCCCCAGGGGGTATGGCCACACTGTAATCCCTTCTCCCCTATTCTCCTCCTGGGATCTTGGGCACATACACACGTGCCCAGTGCAATTTTCTAGCTGCCAGGGCTGGGACTCGAATTGAGGTTGACTATTTGGAGTCCAGCACCTTAACCACCATGCCACCTGCTGGACCCCTGAATCCTTTTTTGTCTGAATTAGTTTTTTGTTGTTGTTAGAGAGATTTTTGCTATAGGGTACGTGCACTCACCACAGAGATAGATCATAGAGTGAGAAATCGCTCCCTCAGGGAGGATAGCCATGCTGCAATCCTTTCACCTTCATTCTCTCAGAACTCTGAGCACACATACACATGTGCCTGGCATGAGTTTCAAATCACTGGATTGGGGATTCAAACTGTGGTTGGCCATGTGGAAATCCAGTGCCTCAACTACTATGCCACCTGCTGGCCCATCTGAGTTAGTTTTATCACTGATCTTCTAGGGCTTCCCAGGTATTCTATCACATCATCTGCAAATAGGAGGAAATTCTACTTCTTTTTCAGTTCTTGGGTCTCTACCTGATTTCCCCGTCCATCTGAACTGGCTCCTATCTCTAGGGCGCTGCTGAGTAGGAGTGGAGACAATGGGCCTCTGGCTTCATCCGGCCTCTCTGCTTTCCCCATTGAGTAGGATGCTAGCTTTAGGACGCAGTGGCTATCCCCCATTCCCTCCCAATGTTGGGTCTCTGGGAAATATGTGGGGACTCAAAAAAGTTCATGGAAAGAAGCTGGATGGTGCCACAGCAGTAGAACACAGCAATCTGTGAGGCTGACCCACATGGTAAGATTCTGAGTTGGCATCTGGGACCTCCATGAGCACACTGGGCATGCCTGTGTCCATGACCCAGAGCTGGCTGAGGTTAGAGATGGACTGTGAAGCTGAGACCCTGGTGGGGATGCTGTCTGAGTTCTCTTGCTCACAGAAGAAATAAATTAGTTAAAAAACTATTTTTTAAAAGAAAAAAGTTAATGGAAAAGCAGAATTAAAATACGAGTTTATTTTGATGTAAAAAATACTTGAAATCCAAGCACAGCTTTTTTTTTTTTTTTTTTTTTTTTTTTGAGGGTTTTCTATTGATGGGC
>NW_006159650.1:811027-826992 GCF_000334495.1 Tupaia belangeri chinensis
TCACCCCCCAGGGGGGATGGTCACGCCGCAATCCCTTCTCCTCCATTCTCCTCTTGGGATCTTGGGCACGCACGCACACGCGTCCGGCGTGAGTTCTAAGCCACCGGGTCTGGGACACGAACCACGGTCGACTACGTGGGAGTCCAGCGACATAGCCATTACGCTAACTGCTGGTTCCCCAAGCACAGCTTTTTCATGGTTCGCAACGTCCATGTTCTTTCACAGACTCCTGATACCATTTCCTCCCTTACCCTTCAGGCCCAGGTGGCAGGGCTGCCCACCATGACTGATGTCTGCACACACCTCGCTGTGGTTTCCCTCTGTCTGAGCTGGAGCCTGTGTCCCAATCTGTGTCCCTCCTGTGGCCCTGGTGGCTGCAAGTACTGCCCATGGGCTCAGAACGCTGGGAAGGGCCAGAACCTCACCCCGACTTCCTATAGGAGAATAGGTGCAGACGAAGTCTCCTTCTCCTGGGGTTTTCAGAAATATTCACGCCTGGGCTCTTTGTCTTCATCCTGCCTTTTCTTGCCCTTTAAAGAGAAAGTGCCTCCCATTTGTTAATTTTTTAGAGTGTTTACTGCCCTTTTATTTTGCTTGACATTGTAAAATCAATCTTCTGTGTATGTTTATATATGCTTTTCTATTTAACCCCCCTCTTTTTTTTCTAAATCTAAAAAACACAGTACCATACCGCCAAAGGTGTCAGGAAACATGCTCAAATAAAGAAGGGCTCCAAAGGCGGCCCTGCCAACAAAATGCCAGTAAAACCCGAGACCCGGGTTCAGACGCACTGGGAAAGTTCCAAAACTTAAACTTAAAGAACTTCTTTATTCCCGTAAATCAACTTCCCTGCGAATACCATCAAAATCCTATGCTTTAATGAATGAGGGAATATCAGAGGAAGGGGTGGAGGAGGAAAGGATTTGGACGAGTATGAAATTTAATTTTAAAACTATTATGAGAAGTTTAATTTCCCCCTCCCCCTCCCAAATACATAAATCTTTCCCATGTATTTTCTTTGTTTCGTTCTTCCTAAAAAATGGGGGGAACGAGTCATCTTGCACCATCTGAAACAATGACAGAATGAGTCAGTAAGGTGGAGTTTTTAATACTAACTATTGATTTACTGAATTCTTATTCATTAAACTATCATATTAACATATGAGAGAATCCAAAGAAATCATAAGCAACGTTGCATTCTTGCTGAATATGTAACGGAACCAGGGAGAAAAGACATCTACAGGAAGGATAAGGGGCGACACAGGACCACCAGGGCCACTTAAGAAGTGGGGACAATTGGGTGTCCCAGTTCAGACGGAGACAGCGCATTTCAGCGGTGTGTGGGGAGGTAGGAGCAGAAGCGCAGCAAACCCAGATGCACTGAAAGGCATGAATACACCTGGACAAGAAAGCTCACCTTCACAGGTAATAATTCCATCTCCCAATAGCACTGTGTTCAGCTCCACTTCCAGTTGGAACTTAGCGAGACCAAGGTACTGAGCAAATCGCAAGAACATAGAATTCTCCGACTTTTCAATAGGCTGCGCCTGTGCACATGTATGCATGCATGTACGTGTGCATGTGCGTGTGTGTGTGTTGGCTTGCCTCCACACTGCCCCTTCAGCTCCAAGTGCTGGTAATACAGTCTGGGTAGTCTCCCCTGTGTAGTCCCCAGGGTCACAGAACATGAGGTACCTCCTAATCTTAACAGGAAATTGGCGACTAACTCCCTATCTTTCAGGGAGTGATGGGCCATTCAAACCACAGAGCTTGGTCATGAATGTGAGGGCTGCTGGGCCATGACATAGCTGGGACCACGGAAAGCCTATGGAGGTGCTTACCTGTGGTACTGAGGGGGTCACCTGCCCGTGCTGAGCCCAGATATCCTTGTAAGCAAAACTAGACTCTAATCCTCATTTCTCACCGCCTGGTGAGGAATAAGAGTGTCACCTGCTCAGGAGCCTGGGCAGAGCATGTGGCCCCGAGGGCGCTGAGCCTGTGCTGGGTCTTCCTGGTTTCCCTGTCTTCATCAGACTGACATGATAGTGGTTGAGGGGGCGGGATCCCATATGACTGACTGCCCATGGGCAGTAGTTCAAATCCTAGGCCAGGTAGCTTGAAAAACATCCTGGACGTGTGTACATGTGTGTCCCAAATCCCAGTGGGAGGGAGAGATGGAGGAAAAAGAAATGAGGCATGACCACACCCCATTAAGGGGTGATTTCTCCCTCTTCCTCTGTTCTGTCTCTCTGGTGAGTATGTATGCCCTCTGGCAATAAAAGAAATAAAACAGAAAACAAAAGCCCTGCCATGACAAGAGGCTCTGTGGCCGTGACAGCTCTACATTCCAGATAAGGCCACTTGCCAAATGTCTGAAGTGCTCTATCTCGAGGATATTCTGACCAAGAGGACTCATCTCTCTGACCTACTTCACATGACTCTGTTAGAACATTCACTTTACAAGCTAAGTGACATATGTGATTGAATGTATAAAAGAAATTAAAATAAAAAACATTTTAAAAATTTAAAAATAAATGAAATTAAATTAAGAAAAAAAATAAGGCCTGTGAAGATACCTGATAAAGCTCCCAAGTGTTATGCAGACGCTGGTTGTTGTCACTGTCTCCAGCTGATAAAACCCAGGTGACATGCCGATGAGCAAGCTGGAAAACAATGCCTCACCATGGGCCCACTCACCTTCGAGGGAGGCCTGGTTCTTACCTATCACCTTCTTTCCTCAGGTTGGCTCAGTGTGATCACAGCTTTATTCCATTTCCATTTTGCTAATCTCACTCCACTCCCTCGAGCCTCTACAAAACAGGTGTGCCACCACTCCCTGTGAAAGATAAAACTGCAGCATTTCCTAGAGATGGTGCTTCGTCTTCCTGGAGCTGTACTGTGCGTGGTACTTGCTGCACCCACGCTAAATGCCAGCTGGAGCGCCTGCAGGACGTCCCTGAGGAACACACACGGCAGCGCTGAAGGGCACACCTACCTCCCGCCCATGGTGTGCTGGCTCCGGACTGAGCTGGCAGGACCAGAGGCGAGCACAGCAAACATTGGCCCAGCACAGCCAGGCTTTGTCACTGCAGGGGACCTCCATGGATTCTCCAGCAGACCCTGGGACTGACACACCCCCTAAACCTACGGCTACATGCTAGCCTGGCGCATGACCCTCATAAAGCCAAGAACAGTAAACGGAGCTTAACGTTCTAACTAAATCAAGATTGCTGGTGTGCTTTCCCAAAATGAAACTGCCTGAGACTTCTCATAACGTTTTTACGATAAGCATTAAAATGCAAAGAGGAAGATGAAAGTTCCTGCTACAGACCCAGTCTGTAACGAGTGAGAGTTGGCCTTGTGGGCAGTAGAAGGGTCTGGAGAAGAGGTTTATGTGCTGTGTTACAGTTGGACATTATTATATAAAATGAGTGTGTTATTAAAAGGATCCTGAAGTTACAAAATGCAGAGACTTTGAGTGAGGATGAATAACCTCTTTGGTAAGATGAATAACTGAATAACTCATATTTCCTATAGACTGTGTGCAGTCATATGCCAGAGCTCTTAAATTGGTAGTGGTTGAATTGTGTTGTTTTTGTAGGGTATCTTTTTTCAGAGGGAGACGATCAGGAGGAAACATTTTTTTTGATTAGGAAAGGTCTAGTGAGGGGGCTGGCCCTGTAGCCTGGTGGTTAAAAAGCTGGATCCTACATAGCTGACCACATGGTTCAAATCCTGGCCCTATATACTGTGTGTGTGTGTGTGTGTGTGTGTGTGTGTATTTGGTATATATATATACCTGGTAAGATGGAGAGAAATGGAAAAGAAGGGATTTAGGTGTAACCACACCCCATTGAGGGGTAATTTCTCCTCTCTCCAGCAAGCACACATGAACTCTGGCAAAACTAATAAAAAAGAAGAAAGTTCTAGTGGGTATGAGATAGTCCCTCTGTTAGCAACTGAATACCTTGACTATCCTATTAGAAAAAGGCAGCACATAGATCCATCTGCTACAACCACGCAAGCCACCTGATACGGTTTGTTCTACTGCTGAGACAGCACATACCTCATCCATTTGGTGTTACAAACGCAATGAAATCAGGAAGTTAGGAAACTGCAGGCTGATGTGATGAAAAAAAAACTTTCAATGCAGTTCTATTTCTTTTAAATACATTCAAATGATTAAGAGGATACCAAAATATGACGTTAGGCTTGATATACTATAGTAATATGAACATTTTATCTATAATTTTGTTTGGACCTATAAACTAGGAAATTTTAGTTTAACCTATGTCAGGACAGTCATAAATTCTAAGTTAGGGAAGGCTGGATCAACAGTCCCCTCTACCATAGTCAGAGGTAAGCAGTATGTTTAGTTTACAAGCACATTCTGTCTTGTTGCATTTCACTCTACTGTGCTCCCCAGACACTGCATTTTTTACACACTGAAGGTCTGTGACAACCCTGCATTGAGCGTGTCTCTTGCCTCATTTCCCAATATCACATGCTCACTTCATGTCTGTCTTATCTTCCTGTCACTTCGTGCCTTTATGTCATTCACATTTTGGTCATTCTCGCAATCTTTCACACATTTTCATTATTATTATATCCATATGGTGACCTATGGCCTTTGATGTGACTACTGTAATTGTTTTGGGGAGCCACCGACTGCACCTACATGACAGGGCAAACAAAAGAATGTTATGTGCATTCTGACTGCCCCACTGACCAGACATTCCTGTGCCTCCTTCTCCTGTCTCCCTAACCCCTGGGGTATGGAAAGTAGGCCAATTAATGTCCTCCAATGGCTTCTAAGTGGTCCCGTGAAGATTAGAGTTGCATGTTAAGTCAAAAGCTAGCAATGATTAAGCTTAGTGAGGAAGGCATGTCAAAAGCAGAGATAGGCCAAAAGCTAGGTCTCCTATGCTAATTAGCCAAGTTGTGAATCCAAGGGAAAGTTCTTGAAGGAAATGAAAAGTGCTGTTTTTCATTTAGTGAACACACAAATGATAAGAAAGAGAAACAGCTTGACTGATGACATGGAGGTTTTAGTGATGTGGACAGAAGATCAAACCAGCCACAACATTTCCTTAAGTCAAAACCTAATCCAGAGCAAGGCCCTAACTCTCCTTGCTTCTATGAAGGCTGGGAGAGGCAAGGGAGCTACAGAAGAAAAGTCTGAAAGCTGAAGAGGCTGGTTCATAAGGTTTAAGCAACAAAGCTGCTTCCATACATGAAAGTGCCAAGGGAGGCAGGAAGTGCTGGTGCAGACGCTGCAGCGAGTTATCCAGAAGATCTAGCCGATGAAGGTGCTTACACTAAACAGAGTTCTGTGTCAACTAAACAGCCTTATGTTGGAGTTAAGAGGGCACCTAAGACTTTCAGAGCTAGAGAGGAAAAGTCAATGCCTGGCTTCAAAGCTTCCAAGGTCAGGCTGACTTTCTTGCTGGTGACTTAAAGTGGAAGCCAATGCTCATTTATTATTCCAAAAACCCTAGGGCCCTTAAGAATTATGCTAAAACTACCCTACCTATGACTATAAGTGAAGCGACGAAGCCCAGAGGACTGCATTATCTGTTTATAGATGGTTAACTGAATATTTTAAGTCTACTATTCAAAAATACTGATCAGAAAAAAGATTCCTTTTAAAGTATCTTTGCTCGTTGATGATGCATTTGGTGTCTTCCAAGAGCTCTGATGGAGATGCACAGGGGATTAACATTGTTTCATGCCTGCCAACACCACATTTATCCCATAGCCCATGGATCATGGAATAATTTTGACTTTCAAATCTTATTATTAAAAAAATAATTTTATAAGGTTATGGCTGCAACAGATAGTGATTCTTCTAATGGATTTGGACAGAGTCAATCAAAAACCGTTTCTGGAAAGGATTCACTATTCTACATGCCATGAAGAACATTTGTACTTTTCAAGGGGGCCAGGAACTGAACCCAGGCCTTCCCTATGTCTTCAGTCTGCCTTCTAGTGCACACTGCGGCAGCTGGGCCACAACGTTTGCTTTAGTGCAAACAATATCTGAGGTATGTATTTATTTTTTAGATTATGAAGCATCCAGACCACAGACAGCCTGATAAACAGGAAGACTTACCCATTCATGGTAACACAACTGTTGCCATTTTGTCTATTTTCTAGTCCTTTTTCAGATAAATGTTTTAAGATTTTAATCTATTAATCAATCATTTATTTTAAACTACTTTCTATTTGCATTGATCTGACCGTTTCTGGATCTTGTTACAATCCTGCTGCTGATGGGCAATATTCCATCAAGTGACTAGCTACAATGTAAACTACAAATCTCCATGAGTGTGGGTTTTCCATATACCTGATTATTTCTTAATGGCAGATTACTAGAAGTAGGATTACTGGGTCAAGGATATGAACTTCTTACAACTCCTGATGCCTACCATCAAATTGCTTTTTGAAAGGTTGTTCTAATTTACACTCGTATCAGGGTTTAATCAAGACTTAAAAGTACCTGTTTCATTACATCTTTGCCCATCTCGGGTATTATCATTAAAAAAGATTTCTGTTTGCTAGTTGGTTGGTTAATTTGGTGAGTGAAAACATGGCCCAGGAAGTATGAAAAATTATGAAGTAAGGCCCTAAGATGTTATCTTGGCTCCTAAATGCTGATTAGAGACATAAAACAATCACAAAGACGTATGCAGTATTCATCTGCCTTCATCAGGATCTGTCTCTGCTCATCCACGGGGAAATGCAGAAGGAAGCAGGAATTTTCCAGTCTGGACTGATAAGGCTCAGACACTAAAGGAGGCTGTCTGTACTAGAAGGTGGGTCAGAAGATGCTACAAAACCACTCCACGGGTACAGTATTTCTGTTAGCCTGCAGAGCACCTGAGGTTCTGGAAGCAGGAGATAACAACTTTTGGTGTTTTCCCCATTTAAACAAATTACGAAGTTAACAGAAGTTTCTAAGTCATTCTGCTCACCATTGCTGCCTATCTGAGTTGATTTGGCACCAGTGTGGCTTCTGAATTCTTTTAAAAGCAAAGAATCCGGGTGTTGGACAATGTGTTTTGTAAATAGAATAAAATGAAATAATAAATGAAGGTGTGTCTTAGTTGGAGCTTGCCTGTATTTACAGTGGGCTAAAGATGCCTTATCAAACTCTTCTGGAATGAATTAGAAAAGAAAAAAACACAGCAATGTACGGGCTTGTCCCAAACAAAATCTACACACATCTCACTCCCCCAGTTAACCCTAAAAGGTAGTCTTGGCCCAGTCTCTGCAATGTAATCAGTAGCTTGCAGGACTGTGGAGCTGGAGACCATATGCTGACCATGGTTCTGGTCCTTCGCTAGGTCAGCCTGAAAACATGTTGGGCGTGTGTGCGCATGCCCAGGACCCTGGCAGGCTGGAGGATGGAAGGAAGGGAATCGAGGTCTGACCAAGTCCTGTGAAGAGGGCCCCTTCCTCTCTGTGTGCATGCATGTGCTCTACTACGGGTTTAAAAAATGCTTTTGAATAAAATTCCAGTAAACACCAAGCAGCAAGAATTGTGTAAGGAACCTGCCCCATATGCTAAATTGGTGTCCACAACTGATAAGCCCCTGGACACACGCAAACTAAGATGACTGGACCTGACCTGAATTCATGCCCACGCTGCCAGTCTCCAAGCAGCCAGCAACTTCCAGTGAGGCAGATTTTAGCATTTTTGAAAAACAGTACAGCCAACTGCCAAATTCTTGCTGGGTCGGCCAAGAGGTATGAACCAAAAATGAAAAAACATGAAGGGTTTGTTTTTTAAAAGCAATACATCAAACATAAAAAGAGCTCTTTTGTATGAATTTTTGAGGTAGGAGCCAGAGAGGAGAAAATCATTCTCCCTCCTGGGAGGAAGCAGTTTGACCTCACCTGCAACTTTTTTCTTACGGTGTGGATTTTTCTCACCCCATTAAATGTAACCTACTCTAGGTAGGTTTGTATGCATGAGAGAAATAGAGGGTGATGGGGAACAGGACAGACAGGCGGCTGGGCGTGGACACAGCTCTGTGTACCCCGGGAGGCGGGCCCTCACGAGCCATACAGGTGGGGTGCTATGAAAGCAGGGTGCTGTGTAAGTAGGGTGCCACTTAAGCAGGGTGTCATGGGGCCACGTGGACTGCAGCTATTCTGAAGAGCATATTTGCTAGAAACACAGGACTAAGTTTCCATTGTGTCATAAAACTCCCCTCAAAACATTCTTTGCAAAGGGAAAGAAAAAAGAAGAAAAGCCAGTTTAGAATGAATATTTTCTCACTGCTTAAAAAGAGAGGGCCACAGGATGGGCAGAGCAGGTGTCACCCTGTGGAGCTCACAGGAAAGGCAGCAGAATAAAATCAACCTTCCCACAGGAGGGGAGCAGCCACACAGGCAGGAGCAGGTGGCCTCAAAGCCCAGAAGGTAAATGCACAGCCCGTGTCAAGGTGCTCAGGACTTTGCTCTGAAGGACGGTAAAAGACGGTCTCAGCACAGGTCCCTAAATCCCCTTCCCATTAACCAGCTGCCAATAGTGAAACCTGGAAGGGGACCCTGGTTAAATCACCTGGCGGCAGCTCCGCAGGCTCCCAGCACTGAGCCCTGGGGACAGGCAGCCTTTTCTTCTGCCTCGTGGCAGGAGAAGGAACTGACTTGGCATCTGTGTGACCAGGGACAGCTGCTATCAGCTTATCAATGGTCACTGCAGCAGTGGCCAGAGCAGAAATACCAATGGCACCATGAAATCACTGACACTTGACTGTTCTAGACTTGCAGAAACAGCAGTTTGCTGTGATTCGACCTGAGGAGGAGGAGGAGGAGGAGGAGGAAGAGGAGGAGGAGGAGGAAGAGGAGGAGGAGGACTATCATCGGCTGATTTTATACGGCAGTTGGTGTGAGCTGCTGCTTGTGATTTCATTTCATTCTTGAGCCAGTGCCCCAAGATGAGGGCTATCACAGTCCCCATCTGCAGACACAGGAACCGCTCAGAGAACTTAAGGCCCCTCTCTGGTAAGAGGCATGCCTGGTACCCAGGACAAACAATGGCTCCCAGTGGATGAAACCTACAGCCTGTGTCCCACCCTGGAACCACAGATCTGTGATGACATGCAGTGCCTCCTGGACCAGCAGCCAAGAACAGGAACAAAGAGATGCCAGGGAGAGGCTGTGCAAGAGAAGGTCGTGTCTGCTTCTGTCTGCTTGGCCACACCAAGTGCCCAGTCCCTCCAGAGTGACTTGGGGTGAAGGCAGCAAAGATCCTGACAGTTCTATCTGCACCTGAACTGTTCCAGTCACCCTGTCCATTTGGCTTTGTGTGTGTAGCCACACCTAAACTTCCACTGTGGTCACTGCATCTGTGGTCATGCAGAACTGAAAGGTTCACAGTTGAACTTGAATCTCTCAAGTACTTTTAAAATATTACTTACTTAATTTCATTCATTCATTCATTCATTCAAATTTGACCAGAAAGAGATAGCGAGAGAGAGTGAGAGAGATAAAGTGAATAAACAAGCCACCAGGTCCAGGACTTGAACCATGGTCCAGCCTTGTGGAAGTGTCTAGCACCTTAACCTCCACGCCATTTGCTGGCCCCAGAATCTCTGAAGTACTTTTATCCCTGACTAAATGACCTGTTCTCAGGCTCAGTGGGTTTCTACAAAAAGGAAAAATCTTAACTTTACTTAGACAAATAAAAGGTTAAAGTTGTTGAGATCTTCAGGGGGTCAGACAGTGGCGCAGTGGTAAAACATGATGCTCTGCGAGGCTGACCCATATGTGAAGTCCCCAGGCTCAGGTCTGGAGACGTTCCTGAGTGTGGCAGGCCAGTGTGTGTTCATGATCCAGGGCTGGCTGAGGCCTGAGGTAGATCACTGGGTCAAGACCCTGTTGGGGGTGCTCTCTCTCTCTCACGGAGTAAATAAAATTTTTTTAAAAAGTTTCCAAAATCTTTAGTTGATGTCAAATAATTATCCCTTCTATGTCCATTCCCTTCTGGACATTTTCTTAGGTATAGTTACATTTTCTTAAGAGCCCTTGTTTTTCTTTCTTTCTTTTTTTTTTTTTTTTTAAAGAATTATTTTATTTTATTTTATTTATTAGTACCTTTTTGTTTTTTAAATTTGCTATAGGACACATGCTAGAAAGAGAGAGAGAAAGTGAAATCAGGTCCAGGACTCAAACCACGGTCTGCCATGTGGGAGTCCAATGCCTTAACCACCATGCCACCTGCTGGCCCCAAGAGCCCTTGATTTTCACACATGCTTGAAGAAGAGCCATCCAGAGGTCTATGCCCATCAAGGGCTCAGGAAAACACATGGCATAACAGAGTGCATTCTTTTTTAAAAATAATTATTTTATTTATTATTATTATTTTTATTTGACCAGAGATAGTCAGAGAAAGAGAGAAAGACAGATAGACAGACAGAAGGAGGGAAAGTAAGAAAACAAGCTGCCAGGTCCAGGACTGGAAGTGCAGTCAGACATGTGGGAGTCCAGCGCCTTAACCACACCACCTGCTGGCCTCAACAGGGTGCATTCTTACCAGTGCATGAACTTTACTCTGAGAAGCAAAAAAGGCTGAGTAAATCAATGGGCAGGTTCAAATGTTCTTTTTATGTTAAAATGAATATACATCAGAATTATGGAATAGAAATTATGCAAAATTTGCAAGACCATCAGAGATAAATCAGGCTTAGAAGAAATCAAGCTGCAGCTAGAGCTGTGTAAATGGTTAGGCACGTAGGTGCTAGAACAAGACTGTCCACTTCTCTGTCTCCAGCATGTTCTGGTGAGAGACCCTGGACAAGGTACTTAACCTCTTTCATTAGCAGCATCTCATATAAAGACTCTGCCTCATTCATAAAGCTGCTTAAGGATTTACTGAGTTAGTAGCCATGTGGACAGCTGCTTAGAAGCCCTATACACCTGTAAAAGCGCAGTACTGTTTCATACAATGTGCCTTCAGGGAACCAGCAGTTAGTGTAATGGCTATGTCGCTGGACTCCCACATAGTCGACCGCGGTTCGTGTCCCGGACCCGGTGGCTTAAAACTCACGCCGGGCGCGTGTGCGTGTGTGCCCAAGATCCCGAGAGGAGAATGGAGGAGAAGGGATTGCGGCGTGACCATCCCCCCTGGGGGGTGATTTCTCGCTTTCTGTCTCTGTCTCTCTCTGTCTGTCTGGCGAGCGCACGCGCCCTACAGTGAAAATCTCTAAAAAAAAACAAACAAACAAACAAACATACAATGTGCCTTCAGACCTGCTCTGGATTCTTTGCTTCTCAGGACAAGCTGGGGATGTGAACTAGGGCATGCTTGCTTGGCTTATATGGACTTCTTGGAGTAACTTTCCCACAGGTGTGATCTAGAGGAGGAGGGGCAGAGAAGGACAAAGGATGGGTGTCAAAGGGTCAGAGAAGGCCCTCTGAGAAGATACTTGTTCAAAGTATGCCATAAAGATACCAGAGAGAGGGATATTCCAGGTAGGGGGAGCAGTGAGACCAAAGGCTCTGATAGGTTGAGAGAAGAACATGAAGTAGACCAGGGGGCTGATGCATATAGTGGGTGGGTTGGGGGCTATAGGACATGAGTACATACATAGATTGGAGATCTGTCATGGAAAGGACTGTGAATCCTTTTCTTCCCCCTAATTCGCTATAAGATGCATGTGCTCGCCAGAGAGAGAGAAAGAGAGAGAGGGGAAAAGTGAGAAAGCAACCCCCCCCCCCCAGGAAAGACAGCCACATCATAATCCCTTCTCTTCCATTCTCCTGCTGAGACTTTGGGCATGCACACACGTGTCCCCTTCACATATTTCAAGCCACCAGATCTGAGACTTGAATTGTGCAGTCAGCCATGTGGGATCCAGCTGCCTTAACCACCACACCATTCCTGGTTGGCCCAGGAATCTGGGCAGTGGTGGATGATACAACTGACATGTTTTAGAGACATTCACCTGGTTGGAAAATAGCCTGGGGAGGGGCACGGATGACAGAGGGCAGCTGGGAGGCTATGCAAGGATACAGGTGTGATGGATGCTGCGTGGGCAGGGAGGGGTGCTGCAGCCAGAAGAGTGGCCGCGTTCTGCATATTTCAGAAGTGAAACCAATAGGACTTCATGAGGCACTGAGTTCCTGAAAGAAAGATGGAATCAAGAATGAGTCCAAGATTTCTGGCCTGCACAACTGAGAGGGAGAAGGGTGGAACCTGGCACAGAGTTTGGCGGTGGCAAGTGTGGGATGTCTGTCAGACAGCCCAGAGAATGTAAGCAGTGATCGGGAGCAAATGAAAAGTCTGGGCAGGGGATTCATTATCATGGCAACGGTCCTCAGAGCCATGGGACCAGGTGAGGCAGCTCAGGACTAGAGGGAAGACATCTAATGAACCTGACTGCTCTCCAGCAAAGGCACCAGGCTGAGAATTTAGAAGCCAACACATCTGGTTTCTTTTTAAGAAATATGAAGCATGGTGACCTGTCATCATACCTAAGCTATAAACAAAGAGAAAGGGATGAAACTCCCCTCCTCCGCTAAGGCACCTGGATAGGGCTGGGTTCACAGCATCTCAGTACCACAGCGGGCAGGAGTGACAGGGAAACACAGAGGTTCCCTCCCGAGAGGCTCAGGCCTTCCAATGCTTTCTTAGCCTATTAACTAAGAGAGTAAATGATGACAACAGGCCTCTTTCAAAATATGGAGGACCTTTGACACAAACTACTGAAACAGATTTCTCAGCTTCCAGGTCAGACACATTGTTGAGCATACAGTTAGCAGTTAGAACTATGTGGTGAACAAATAATTACATATATTTCTAACTGAAACTCAAAAATGTGGAGCCATGCCTCCTTCAACGACTCAACAAATATGCAAAATTACTATTTCCTGAGAGACAACCATCTGAAGGTGCCATGCAATCCAACGCTTTCATTGCATAGAATGAGACAGCCTGCCCGGGCAGTAAGTTATCGACCTGTGGACAAGTCCTGCTTCCCTTTTGGAAGAATGAAGGGCAGGGCTCTTGCCATTTATTTTTCCCCACTGCCTGGGACAATGCCCTGTGCAGGGCAAATGCCAATAAATCTAAATAAATGTCGAGTGAATGAGCAAATAAATATTCATTAAAAATTAACCAGTCAGTTAATTTAGGTCACTCACTGGAAAAAAGAAAAACAGTGAAACCAGAAAAGTATTTTTTTTAATTTAAAAGGTTAATTAAGGATAAGGTTTTAAGAAATATGCTGGTGGCTTAAGTAAACTAAGCCCAGTTGGGGTTCAAAACAGTTGCAATCAATCTGTAGCTCTGAAAACATCTCATGATGGCCCACAAAAGAGAAAAAGAGGGAAAGCTGCCTCATTTCCCGATTCTAGTAAAATCTCAATTCTAAAACCAGAGTGTGAGCAAGAAAACGAAAAACAGGTATTTATAAACACAGATGTGAAAATTCTCAATGAAATGCTAGCTAACAAAATTCAATGGTACATTTTATGTAAGTTACATTATAACCAAATATCTTTTGTCCTATAAATGCAAGGATAGCTTAACATCAGAAAAGTTTATCAAAATAATAAAGCCACATGAGTGGGCTTAATGATGAAAATCACAAGATTTTTTTCAATAGCAGCAGAAAAGACATCTGATAAATTTTGGTGGCTCTCGGTCAGTTCTCCAAATAGGTCATTAGTTTGATGATCAATTTCCTGATTTTATCAAATTTTCAGATATCCATATGCATGTTTCTTTCTGTTTAAAAATATCTCATAGGAACCTACATTAGATGTACTGGCCTCTAAGAGTTGTAGAAACTGGGAAACAAATAATCCAGGGCATCGGAAGACTCTTCCAAACTGGCAAGTCATCCCCATGCATCACTGGATATCTTCCCACAGAATTCCCACAAAGTTATCAGGGCCACTAACAAAAAGAAAAGAAAAACTACTTTAAGGGAATTCCTCCCCATCCCAACTCTTCCACGAGTGAGTATGTGCAGGGCCCATGCTAATGAATAAACACACAGAAGGAAGTATTCAGAGAAAAGCACCACGCAGAATCTATAGAAAAAGTCCTCAGACTAGGTCCAGCAGGTGCTGTGGTGGTTAAAATGCTGGATCCCACATGGCTGACTCTTCAGTTCAAGGCCCAGGCCCAGCAACTTGAAAAACACAATGGGTACATGTGCACGTGTGCCCAAAATCCCAAGAGGGGTGATTTCTCACTTTCCCTCTGCCTTTCTCCATCTCTCTTCAGCAAGGTCATGCACCCTATGACAAAAATAATAAAAAAAAGAAATCCTCAGACCCTACATCAACAAGTCTACAATGTACAGGAGATCTTTAAAATTTTTAAAAATATATTATTATTATTATTATTCATACATTCAATCACTATAAGGATTTAAATTGTAAAGAGATTTTATCCAGCATGATATACACCTCAGTCCAGCACAGTTGAGAATACTATACTATTCTCATCAACAGATAATAAACAATATCTGTGTCCCACAAGTGTCTTACCTCTCTATTTTTCCCCAAATTTTCTTTCCTATGCTCTTCTCCTCCCACACTCTCCTTCCACTTTGTCTTTAGTGTCCATAACAATTTTTAATGCTTTTATGTCCTCCAGTCTTTCAGCCTCTACCATAGAGTGCAGACAGTCAGTATATGTTAAGTGGAGACATACAATGCCTCTCTTTCATAGCCTGACTTGTTTCACTCAGCAACAAATCTTCTGTATTCATCCACTTTCTATCACATTCCAGGGCTGTGGCTTAATAGTATTCCATGGAGTAAATGTGCCACACTTTTTCAACCCATTCATCTGTTTGTGGACATTTGGGTTGGTTCCATGTCCTCGCAATTGTGAATAACGCTGCAATGAATATAGCTGTGCAAGCACTTTTCTGACTGAGCATTCTCCTGTCCTTTGGGTAGACACTCAGGAGTGAACTTGCTGGATCATATGGTAGTTCTATTTGAAGGTCTTTGAGGAACCTCCATATTGTTCTCCACAGTGGCTGGACCAATTTACATTCCCACAAACAGTCTAGGAGTGTTTCCTTTTCATCACATCCCCTCCAGCACTTATCATTTTTTGTTTTTCTAATCTTTGCCATTCTGACTGGGGTTAGGTGGTATCTCATTGTGGTTTTGATCTGCATCTCCCTTATGATGAGGGATGGTGAGCATTTTCATATATTTTTTTGGCTGTTCATATGTTTTCCTTATACTTGTTTATTCAGCTCATTTTCCCATCTTTTAATTGGGTTAGCCATTTTTTTTCAGGTAAGCCACTTGAGTTGTTCCCTGTGTATTCTGGTTATCAGTCCCTTACCTGAGGCACAGTTAACAAAAATTCTCTCCCATTCTGATGGTTGTTGATTTACACAAATTGTGGTGTCCTTTGCTGTGCATAAGCTTCATAATCTTATGTAACCCCACCTGTCAATTTTGGGAATTATTGCCTGTGCTTTGGGGGTCTTGCTTAAGAAGCCTTTGTCTACCCCAATGTCTCCCAGAGTTTCCCCAGTGTTTTCCACCAGTAGTTTTATAGGTTGCGGTCCTAAGTTTAGATATTTGATCCACTTCGAGTTGATTTTTGTAAATGATGACTGGTAGTGGTTCAGACTCATCTTTCTGCAGGTGGATATCCAGTTTTTTCCAGCACCATTTGCTAAAGAGGTTTTCTATTTCCCACTGGATTGACTGGCACCCTTTGTCAAAGATGAGTTGGCTGTATGTTTGGGAGTTTATTTCTGGGGGCTCTACTCTGTTCCATTGGTCCTCATTATTTATTTTTGTGCCAATATCATGCTGTTTTGATTATCATATCTTTGCAATATATTTTGGGGTCAGGAAGTGAGATGCCACCTACTCCACTCTTCTTGAGCAGGATGGCTTTAGCAATAAGAGGTCTTTTATGGTTCTAGACAAATTCTATAATTGTCTTTTCTAGATATGTGAAGAATGTCTCT
>NW_006159650.1:829179-850408 GCF_000334495.1 Tupaia belangeri chinensis
GGAAGAGAAGGGATTGCGGCATGGCCATACCCCCGGGGGGTGATTTCTCACTTTCCCTCTGCCTTTCTCCGTCTCTCTTCAGCAAGGTCATGCACCCTATGACAAAAATAATAAAAAAAAGAAATCCTCAGACCCTACATCAACAAGTCTACAATGTACAGGAGATCTTTAAAATTTTTAAAAATATATTATTATTATTATTATTCATACATTCAATCACTATAAGGATTTAAATTGTAAAGAGATTTTATCCAGCATGATATACACCTCAGTCCAGCACAGTTGAGAATACTATACTATTCTCATCAACAGATAATAAACAATATCTGTGTCCCACAAGTGTCTTACCTCTCTATTTTTCCCCAAATTTTCTTTCCTATGCTCTTCTCCTCCCACACTCTCCTTCCACTTTGTCTTTAGTGTCCATAACAATTTTTAATGCTTTTATGTCCTCCAGTCTTTCAGCCTCTACCATAGAGTGCAGACAGTCAGTATATGTTAAGTGGAGACATACAATGCCTCTCTTTCATAGCCTGACTTGTTTCACTCAGCAACAAATCTTCTGTATTCATCCACTTTCTATCACATTCCAGGGCTGTGGCTTAATAGTATTCCATGGAGTAAATGTGCCACACTTTTTCAACCCATTCATCTGTTTGTGGACATTTGGGTTGGTTCCATGTCCTCGCAATTGTGAATAACGCTGCAATGAATATAGCTGTGCAAGCACTTTTCTGACTGAGCATTCTCCTGTCCTTTGGGTAGACACTCAGGAGTGAACTTGCTGGATCATATGGTAGTTCTATTTGAAGGTCTTTGAGGAACCTCCATATTGTTCTCCACAGTGGCTGGACCAATTTACATTCCCACAAACAGTCTAGGAGTGTTTCCTTTTCATCACATCCCCTCCAGCACTTATCATTTTTTGTTTTTCTAATCTTTGCCATTCTGACTGGGGTTAGGTGGTATCTCATTGTGGTTTTGATCTGCATCTCCCTTATGATGAGGGATGGTGAGCATTTTCATATATTTTTTTGGCTGTTCATATGTTTTCCTTATACTTGTTTATTCAGCTCATTTTCCCATCTTTTAATTGGGTTAGCCATTTTTTTTCAGGTAAGCCACTTGAGTTGTTCCCTGTGTATTCTGGTTATCAGTCCCTTACCTGAGGCACAGTTAACAAAAATTCTCTCCCATTCTGATGGTTGTTGATTTACACAAATTGTGGTGTCCTTTGCTGTGCATAAGCTTCATAATCTTATGTAACCCCACCTGTCAATTTTGGGAATTATTGCCTGTGCTTTGGGGGTCTTGCTTAAGAAGCCTTTGTCTACCCCAATGTCTCCCAGAGTTTCCCCAGTGTTTTCCACCAGTAGTTTTATAGGTTGCGGTCCTAAGTTTAGATATTTGATCCACTTCGAGTTGATTTTTGTAAATGATGACTGGTAGTGGTTCAGACTCATCTTTCTGCAGGTGGATATCCAGTTTTTTCCAGCACCATTTGCTAAAGAGGTTTTCTATTTCCCACTGGATTGACTGGCACCCTTTGTCAAAGATGAGTTGGCTGTATGTTTGGGAGTTTATTTCTGGGGGCTCTACTCTGTTCCATTGGTCCTCATTATTTATTTTTGTGCCAATATCATGCTGTTTTGATTATCATATCTTTGCAATATATTTTGGGGTCAGGAAGTGAGATGCCACCTACTCCACTCTTCTTGAGCAGGATGGCTTTAGCAATAAGAGGTCTTTTATGGTTCTAGACAAATTCTATAATTGTCTTTTCTAGATATGTGAAGAATGTTTCTTGTAATTTTATAGGGATTGCATTAAATGTGTAGATTAATTTGGGCAGGATTGCCATTTTCATTATATTAATTCTGCCAATCCTGGAACATGGAATGTCCTTCCACTTTTTTGTGTCATTTTTTATTTCCTTTTTAAGGTTTTCATAGTTTTCCTTATAGAGGTCTTTGACTTCCTTGGTTAGTTTTACTCCTAAGTATCTTATACTTCTTGTGGCTATGGTAAATGGGATTACTTTCTTCACTTCTCTCTCTGCCTGTTGTTTGTATATAGAAATACTATAGATTTTTGTAAATTAATTTTGAATCCTGCCACTTTACTGTCTGCATTTATTACTTCAAGGAGTTGTGTAAGGGTTTTGTTTGTTTGTTTGTTTGTTTTTGTGGATACTATTGGGTCTTCAACCTTTTATCATTTGCTCTCTTAACACCATCCCTACAAGATTTATGGCCAGCCAAAGACAGTATGGTGTGCTCTATCTAAAACTCTTCCAACCAAGCCTTGCTTTATTTTGACTGTGTCCCCCAAAATTCAGTGTTGGAAACACTGTCTTTATGGGCACACACAGTAGTCTCACCTTGCTCCTGCTGCCTCCATGCCTAACTTTGGTGTGTTCACACGCTGACTTACAATGATCTAGTGAACATTTATCATGTAACACTGAGAAACACAGCAGGGAACAATGCAGGCTTGCTCGCTGGGAAGGGGAGGCAGACATTCACGAATACACAGATGTACCCATTACCTATCAGATAGAAGATTAGAGAAGGAGGAGTGGCAGCTAAGTATGGTGAGGGAAGAACTCCCTAATGTGGACATGTGAGTACAGACTGGAAGGAAAAAGTAGGAAGGATAATCTGGGGGAAGAAAGATCTAGGTGAGGAACAGTAAACACAAAGCATCCAAGGCAGGAGGTGTACTGGAAGCTGCATGTGCATGTGTGTGCACGTGTGTGTGTGTGTGTGTGTTAGCCTGCAAAGGGGAGGCAATTATGAAGAGCTCCTAGGCAGGTAAGAAACACAGATTTCCACTAGCTTAATATCTCTGAGCTATCACATGAATTCACATTTTGTTCATTTATATTGTTAAGCAGTACTCCAGTGAGTAGTTTGTCTATTCACCAAATGAATACTTAAGTTGTTTCCAGTTTAGGATTATTTAAATAAAGCTGCTATGAATATCTGCATACAAATATTTGTATAGACATATGTTTTTATTTATCTCAAAGAGCTATCAATTGATTGATCAATGTACCTATTCATTATATGATCCATCAGTGCCACTCCTAGGCATCTACCCAAGGTCAATGCCAGGCTGCTTTCAAAAGTGGCTGTATCATTTTGTATTTCCACATTCCCACCAGTAACATAAGAGAGCTCCAGTTTCTCCACATCCTTATCAACACTTGACATTGTCAGTCTTCTTGAAGTTTAGCCTTACTAATGCTTGCACAGCAGTATCTCATTGTAGTTTTGACTTGCATTTCCCTGAAGACTAGTGATATTGAGCATTTTCCCTTGTGCCTTCAGGAATTCATATATTTACGTTGGTGAAATATCTTTTCAAATCTTCTTCCTTTTACCTTTTCTTTCTTTTTTTTTATCTTTCTCCCAAATTGTGTTGCCTTCTCAGTACTGAGTTGTAAGGTTCTTTGTATATTCTGACTAGGTGCCCTTTATCAGATAAATGTTTTACAACTATATTCTCCCAGTACATGGTTTATCTTTCTGTTTTCTTCACTGTGTTATGTAAGAAGCAAAGGTTTTTTTGTTTTGTTTTGTTTTTGTTTGTTTTTTAACAAAGTACATCTTTTTCTTTTATAGATCATGTTTTTTGTGTCTTTCGAACAATTTCCCTATTCTAATGTCAGAACTATTTTCTCCTATTTTTAATCTAGAGGTCTAATAGCTTTGTCTTTTATAATTTATTTAGAGTTAATTTTTCCATATAATATCAAGAAAAGACTGAGATGCATCTCTTTTTTAAAAAGGTATCTGGTTGTTTGAGCATCATCTTTTCCCTATTGAAGACCCTGGCACATTTATCAAATGCCAGTTGGTCATATAAATGTGAGTCTATTTCTGGACCTTCTGCTCTGGTTCACTGACCTACATTTCTATACTGACACCAACACATGGCTTTTTAATGACTAGAGCAAGTGAATTGCTCTTTAAACGTTTATTTCATGAGTGAGAGTGATAGTGAGACAGGTCCTTGACACAGTAATACACCCCCACCCTCTGTCAGCCCCAGATCATAAGCATGTGAGTGCCCAGTGCACTCAGGGAGGTCTCCAGACACACCTGGAACCTATGTGTGTAGGTCAGTCTCAGCCCCTAGGGCAAGTTAATTGTTAGATGTCTCTTGGAACAGTCCATAGCACACATGCATACTCTCTACTATGAATTAAAAACAAAAGCTGTTTCTTGGATATGTAAAACTTAGATAGCTATGTTGGGTAATAGTTTTATATGTATATACACACACACACACACACACACACACATCAGCAAATAAATATGAGGATCTGAAGCTCAGTGGAAAGATTAGAGATGTGAATTTGGAAGCCATTTGTTTAGAGATACTATCTAAAGCAGGGAGCTAAGGGACAGGACATGAACACAGGCAAGGTAAGGGGGAAGGAACTTCAGTGAGAGCACAGCCACTGGGTGCCCATCAATGGACTTTGGTCTGCTTGTGCTGAAGGTGCAGAGACTCTACGATCTCTATGATCTGTAAGCAGGTCGGTTTTTATCACCAGCCATGTCAAATGGTCCAGTACAGTAGACAACGGGATCCTACACATCAGAGTCCTGAATTCTGCTAGAAAGCTTAGGAAGTCACTCTAATTTTCTAAGCTTCAAATTTTTTTAAAAAACGAAATTCAGTAGCAAGCCAAAATCAGAGGGTTGTTTGTGACCAACTAATAAAAATAAAAGGTAAATATTTAGACACATAATCCTCATGAAGAGAATCAACCATCTTTCTTTCTAATAAAGGTAGTCTACATTTCATATAATTGACCTCTGTATTTATAAATCACTGCTCAGTATCAACTTCAGAGGACACGTGAAAACAGCTTCTGGACAGGTCATCTGGAGCTCAGATGATCCACAGACTCTGAGGTCAGTTTGACACCATCACTACATCGTAAAAAACGATGGTGGCAATGGCCTGAAGGACAAGGTATCTCTTACTGACCATGGCAGAGACTGGCAGAGGGAGATGTTTCCATACTGCAAACAGACCTCACAGATGCAGCACACTTAGAACACACTCCTGGCACCACAGGTGCTCCATACCTAGCTGGTGAACAACCAGACACACAAGAAGAAATACTACTTATCTGTACAACAAACAGAGAAAACAGACTGTAATGAAGCTGCCCAATACAAAGGAAATGGCCACAATGTGTGGAACAGATGCAGTTGCAGCAATATCCACAAGGACAGCTCAGTGCTCCTGCCATGCCTGGACCATCTTTTGCATTTTACATGAAATGAATCATTAATCTTGTGAGGTGGGAGGCCAGCAGATGGAGTAACAGTTACATTGCTGGACTCCCATGTAGTCAATCATGGTTGGAGTCCCAGACGAGGTGGCTTAAAACTCATGTCGGGCATGTGTGTGTACATGACCAAAATCTCGGGAGGAGAATGGAGGAGAAGGAATTGCAGTGTGGCCATCCTCCCTGAGGGGTGATTTCTTGCTTTCTATCTCTGTCTCTCTGTCTCTCTGGCAAGTATACACGCCCTATGGCAAAATATTACAAGAAGGTAATATTATTAACTCCACTGTACTGGTGTGGAAACAGAGGCAGGAAGGAACTAGAATTATTCCCATTCACAGGCAAGGAAATTAAGATCCCCGTAAGTGGCAGGGCTGGAAGATGAGCCCAGGTCATCGGGCTGTGAGGGGGCCCTAGTTTTAGCCACCACATTCTCTCATCTTCAGAGCATTTGCTTCCCTTCAATTGTAAGATAGTATCTGAAATTCCTTAAATTCCTGAATTACTGTAAACAACCTAACAGAATTAGAGAATGCAAACCCCAGAATTGTTAGTTTGGTAATTACTCATACTGGGACTGTGATTTCCTTACCCAGGGTGTGAGTCTGTCCTGCAGTTTTGGGGATGAAGAGTGATGCTGAAGGACAGATAAGAGGGCAAACCTGAAGTGGACTCTTTATGAAGAGCTGTGGCTATGTTATGTGGCCATGCCAGCAAGAGTGACAGTGGCCACCATGGAAGTTCTCCTGTGAATGTTGTGTGTAAATGCCTAACACAGGTGGCAGGAGACATGCAAGAACCGGTATCTGGCTGGACATATTTATATAAGGAAATCAAAAGGGAGACTGGGACGTCACTGATAAGCAGTGAGGGCCCGGTTTTACTTACATCAGCCCAAACACACCCAGTTCACAAGAGACATGAGTAATTTTTCAACCTGCAATAATCTGCTAGAAGTTGATTATGTAGTCACCTGCCCTGTGAAGTTTTAGAAATGAGGTTCTCAAACATGATTAGCTTCCTAGCTCAATTGATCTGTGCCACAATCTATCAGAACCGTGGTGAAAGGAATATGACAACCCTGGAAAGTTAGGGAAAACAAGCTTTTATCCCATGATTTAAACAGATATAAAAATTAATTTGAAAGAAAGAACAAATACATGGACTAAAGCCACATTTGCCATTTCATTTCAAGATAACATGCCTATCATGTCTGCAAAGCTCTTAGAACAGTACGAGGGGTCTTCAAAAAGTTCAGAAAACTGGGGCCAGCAGGTGGCATAATGGTTACATTGCTGGACTCCCATGTAGTAGACCACTGTTCGAGTCCCAGACCTGGCAGCTTAAATTAACTCTGGGCAGTGTGCGTGCATCTCCCAAGAGGAGAATGGAGGACAAGGGACTGTGGCATGGCCGTCCCCCCGAGGAGTGACTTCTTGCTTTTTGTTTCTGTCTCTCTAACAAGCGCATGTGTCCTATAGCAAAAATCTCACTCTAAAAAAAAAAGTTGAAAAGACTATACATGGATTTCAACATATTTTTGCTTCAAAAATAAACTTGTACTTTAATTACATTTCTTCACAAACTTTTTAAAAAATTTATTTAATTTTATTTATTAATTAACTTACTTTAATTTGACCAGAGAGAGAGAGAACAAGAGAGAAAGAGAGAGAAAGTGAGAAAGCAAGCCACTAGGTCCGGGACTCAAACCATGGTCAACCATGTGGGAGTATCCAGTGCACTTGCTGGCCTCTCCACAAATTTTTTGAAGTCCCCTTCTATATCTGGCACATGGCAAAGGCTTAATCAATAGCAGTTGATCTTTTCTATTAGTATTTCTAACATGAACTCATTTTTGGAGAGTCTCTTAACTTTCCTTCTTAAAGGAAAGGGATGTATAAAAATTTAGCAAAACTTAAAGATATGGATTTGCTTCATGGTGAGCAATTATGTCCTATTTATAAAGACTACGAACTGAGGGGTCAGCAGGTGATGTAGTGGTGAAGGTGTTGGACTACCACATGATCGACTGTGGTTCAAGTCCTGGACCCATGAGCTTGAAACTCATGCCAGATGACTGCATGTGTGCCCAAGATTCCCATAGAAGAACTGAGGAGAAGAGATTATGGCATGGCTATCCCTCTTGGAAGGTGATTTCTCACTTTCTGTTTCTTTGTCTCTCTCTGTCTCTCCAGTGAGCATACATGCACTATAGCAAAAATCTCCCTAAAAAAAAAAAAAAGATTGCAAATTCATTGACTTTATTTTTGTACTTTTAGCAACAATATTATATATGATATAAAGAACATATGAATAGCCTTTAACAATAGTACATTATACTCATGATGTATAGGTTTATAAAATTTATGTCAGGTTTATAAAATATAATTACTTTATATGCTAATAGTAGCAAATAATATTTTTTACCAAATATCTCATTAATTAGGGTAGGCTGACCTTTGCTAAAACAACCATTAAGTACAGTAGTCCAAGTTTAAGGTTTGTCACTTGGTCCTCCTCCATGTGGTGACTCAGGGCCACAGGCCTCTTCCAACTTTTTAATTTTTTTAGAATTATTTATTTAATTTTATTTATTCATTTTATTTTTAATTTGACAGAGAGGGAGAGTGAGTGAAAATGAGAAAGCAAGCCACCAAGTCTGGGACTTGAACTATGGTCAGCCATGTGGGAGTGTCCAGTGCCTTAACCACATGCCACTTGCTGGTCCCTGATGCTACCACTTTTCTACATGACTTCCAAGACTGCTATGGACAGGGAAAGGAGAGTGAGACTCTTACAGGCCAGGCTTAGAGACGTGTACTTCAGGTCCATCCTGTCTGTTGGCCGTTCACACAACACTAGCCCAGCTGAAAAGACAACTACACACTCAGGAGGGAAATGAAACAGGGTTAGGAATCAGGAAATATTTTCTCTGCCATAAGATTCTCTGCATATTTAATTAGCATTTGCCTTTATTTTACAAATGTTGACATAGCACTTTCCATTGTGCCTTATTTATTCATTTAGAAATTTTACTTAGGGTCAGCTGGTGGCACAGAGGTAATGCAATGCTCTATGACACTGGACCCACATGAGAAGGTCCTGAGTTTGTGACTCAAGGCCTCCCTATATGTACCAGGGGCACGCTTGTGTGCCTATGATCTGGAATGGCTAAGGCTGGGGGTGGATCAAGGCGAGAAGACCCTTTTTGGGGGTGCTTCCCTCTCTATTGTCGCTCTCTGTGATTCTCTTGCTCATGCGATAAATTTAAAAAATGTACTTTTTAGAAAAAAAGAGAATGGAGGACAAGGGACTGTGGCATGGCCGTCCCCCCGAGGAGTGACTTCTTGCTTTTTGTTTCTGTCTCTCTAACAAGCGCATGTGTCCTATAGCAAAAATCTCACTCTAAAAAAAAAAGTTGAAAAGACTATACATGGATTTCAACATATTTTTGCTTCAAAAATAAACTTGTACTTTAATTACATTTCTTCACAAACTTTTTAAAAAATTTATTTAATTTTATTTATTAATTAACTTACTTTAATTTGACCAGAGAGAGAGAGAACAAGAGAGAAAGAGAGAGAAAGTGAGAAAGCAAGCCACTAGGTCCGGGACTCAAACCATGGTCAACCATGTGGGAGTATCCAGTGCACTTGCTGGCCTCTCCACAAATTTTTTGAAGTCCCCTTCTATATCTGGCACATGGCAAAGGCTTAATCAATAGCAGTTGATCTTTTCTATTAGTATTTCTAACATGAACTCATTTTTGGAGAGTCTCTTAACTTTCCTTCTTAAAGGAAAGGGATGTATAAAAATTTAGCAAAACTTAAAGATATGGATTTGCTTCATGGTGAGCAATTATGTCCTATTTATAAAGACTACGAACTGAGGGGTCAGCAGGTGATGTAGTGGTGAAGGTGTTGGACTACCACATGATCGACTGTGGTTCAAGTCCTGGACCCATGAGCTTGAAACTCATGCCAGATGACTGCATGTGTGCCCAAGATTCCCATAGAAGAACTGAGGAGAAGAGATTATGGCATGGCTATCCCTCTTGGAAGGTGATTTCTCACTTTCTGTTTCTTTGTCTCTCTCTGTCTCTCCAGTGAGCATACATGCACTATAGCAAAAATCTCCCTAAAAAAAAAAAAAAGATTGCAAATTCATTGACTTTATTTTTGTACTTTTAGCAACAATATTATATATGATATAAAGAACATATGAATAGCTTTTAACAATAGTACATTATACTCATGATGTATAGGTTTATAAAATTTATGTCAGGTTTATAAAATATAATTACTTTATATGCTAATAGTAGCAAATAATATTTTTTACCAAATATCTCATTAATTAGGGTAGGCTGACCTTTGCTAAAACAACCATTAAGTACAGTAGTCCAAGTTTAAGGTTTGTCACTTGGTCCTCCTCCATGTGGTGACTCAGGGCCACAGGCCTCTTCCAACTTTTTAATTTTTTTAGAATTATTTATTTAATTTTATTTATTCATTTTATTTTTAATTTGACAGAGAGGGAGAGTGAGGGAAAATGAGAAAGCAAGCCACCAAGTCTGGGACTTGAACTATGGTCAGCCATGTGGGAGTGTCCAGTGCCTTAACCACATGCCACTTGCTGGTCCCTGATGCTACCACTTTTCTACATGACTTCCAAGACTGCTATGGACAGGGAAAGGAGAGTGAGACTCTTACAGGCCAGGCTTAGAGACGTGTACTTCAGGTCCATCCTGTCTGTTGGCCGTTCACACAACACTAGCCCAGCTGAAAAGACAACTACACACTCAGGAGGGAAATGAAACAGGGTTAGGAATCAGGAAATATTTTCTCTGCCATAAGATTCTCTGCATATTTAATTAGCATTTGCCTTTATTTTACAAATGTTGACATAGCACTTTCCATTGTGCCTTATTTATTCATTTAGAAATTTTACTTAGGGTCAGCTGGTGGCACAGAGGTAATGCAATGCTCTATGACACTGGACCCACATGAGAAGGTCCTGAGTTTGTGACTCAAGGCCTCCCTATATGTACCAGGGGCACGCTTGTGTGCCTATGATCTGGAATGGCTAAGGCTGGGGGTGGATCAAGGCGAGAAGACCCTTTTTGGGGGTGCTTCCCTCTCTATTGTCGCTCTCTGTGATTCTCTTGCTCATGCGATAAATTTAAAAAATGTACTTTTTAGAAAAAAAGAGAAAATGTACTTATTTAGAAAATTTTGGGAAGTTACAATCATTATTGCTATTTTCCAGATGAGGAAATGCCTGAGGCTTGAAGAACTTATTTACCATCCAAGCAGACAAGTGATGTAGCTAAGACCTAAGTCCCTGGCCTCTGGATCTAAATCTCTATTCTTTGCATTATATTAAACTTTTCTGTATTGTATTCAACTATTCTTTGCACTGTATTAAACTTCAAGAACAATGAATTTCCCCTGACAGAAGAGATTTACGACAGAATTAGGGTTAAAATTTTACTCTCAATGGAAATCAAGTTAATGTAATTCCATAAAAAAGGCACGAGCCCTATGAATTGCACAGGGGTGGGAAGAACACAGTCTGAGCTTATAATAAGTCATCTTTTACTGATCAGCAGTCTTAACAGCCATTTCAGGAAGCGCTTCAGAAACAAAATAAGGATATGGTAACAATCCCAAGATAGACCTCTAATTTTTATTTTGGAAATCAAACACATAGGTACAGATATGGTCATTTAATTATTTTTTTAATGCCAGAGGGTGAGAGAGAGAGAGAGAAAGGGAGAGAAAGGACCCCGTGGTCCTATTTCCTTCATTTCCCCATCCCATCAGGATCCTAAGCAGGTATACACACACCCAGCATGCTGCCACTGGACCAGAATTCAGACTACCATTGGCCATGTGGGATCCAGCTCCCTCTGCACAGTGCTTAAATGCCATGCTATAGGGCCAGCCTTTTTTTTTTTTAGGTTTATTTACTTCTTCCATGAGTAAGAGAGACACACAGAGACAGAGCAACAGCAAATAGGGTACTAATGCTGCAATCCACCCCCACCAGCCTCAGCCAGCCCGGATCATGAGCACAGTCATGCCTTGTGTACTCAGGGAGGTCTCTGGCTGCAAACTCAGAACCTTTGCATGTCAATGAGCTTTGCAGAGAACAGCACTGTGTTTTACCCCTGCACCACCATCCAGCCCCAGAATTGAAAATTGCACTGTGAAAAAGAAACCTAGGTAACTGGAGTCAAGTTTGGAACCCATCTCTTTAACTGGAAGTGAACTCCAGGTGTTAGCACTAATTGTCATGGCGACAACTGGATGGCTGGAGCTTGCAGACAAGTCAGACCATTCTTCCAGGTACACAAAGCCTCAGGAATCACTGAGCTGGACAGAGGAGCAGCATTCAGCAAACCCTGCTCCCCCAACCAGCTGTCTTCTTGCTGAGAAAGAGGTTCTGGGCACAATCTGAGAGCACTGAGCCAGGGCAGACCAACTTCGACAGCTTCCTTCTCCATGGTGTCCGTAAGGAGCAGCAATGTTTCTATGTACAGCATGGAAAAGATGCATGCGACATTTAAAGCAATGGTTTTCTCCTTTCAAAACAAGGTGAAACGCACAGTATTAAATCTGGATTCCAGGAGCTCTCACACAGGACGACCTTGTGTCCAGAAGTTTATTGCCAAGGTTCCAGTTTATACCCAGGAGCCACATGGCGAGGTTCCTGGACATGGCAGCAGCTTCTGGCGTTCCTTTGCAGAGCCCCTGGCTCTGACAGGTTTTGGCTGCAAGAACTATCCCGCGACTGATTTATTCCTCAATTTCAATTATTTTTTCTCTACATGAATCATTTCTATGTTTCCAAAGCAAAAGCAGAAAGAAAAGAAAACCTTGTAAGATAAAAAAAGAAGAAAGAAAACTTAAAGTAAAAAAAAAAAAAAAAAGCCTGTAATACAGACATGAATTTGCTATCAAATATCCATTTCAGGAAAGCATCAGGCAGAATCGGGCAATGTAATGGGTAATTTGGTCTCAACATCCTCACCAGGAACAATGTCGGCATGCACACACAAGCACACATTCCACCCCAGGTCAACCACCGCACCAGACCATGGGCTTGCAGTGAGACCGAATCCCATCCAGGAGGGCAGTTTCCTTTCACTGCACCGACATAATGCTTCATTACACCAAGACACAGCACTCTCCATCTGCCAGGTAAATAAAGAACGAGGCTTGAAATTTACAGTCACCTTTAAAATGCTAAGCGGTTCACCCTTAGATGACTGTGTGGTCCACCAATCTGCTCCAGCCTGCGTTCAACTCTTCTGCAACTGACGCTCAACTTCTTCCACAGGGCCCATCAGTTCCTTCTGTCTGGTCTCTGGGTTTCAATGCAACCCTCCCTGCAGAAACCATAACTACTACTCATTGAAAACTTCTAGGTTACATTCTGCATCCCCGCCAAGGACGTGGGGCACTGCCTCCAATTTTATTTGGAAAGCTCTTTGATCAGCAGAAAAGTTGGAGCCACTTAGCTACGTAAATCTAGCTATCCCTGGTCGGGTTAGGGAAGACACAGGGCTCACCCATATACCTTCAGTGGCTGTGCCTGGCCAGGGTGATTGAGGGATCTGCTCAAGGACTCTGCAATGGGTCATCCCTAAATTACTCACCATGGGCTGGCAGCTGACAAAACCACACAGCTCACCTGCACTTTCCCCAGTAAGATGGTGCCTGGAGTGCCTCGTGACTAAACAAGACATTACACTGAGTTCCAAAACTCTTCTCCCTCCTCCTTCTACCACACCTTCCCCCGTTCTCCATGGTCCTCCAAGTGCACAGTCTCTTGACCAGAACGTGGGGAAGGGCCTGTATTTACTTGCTCTTTTCTGAAGGCTGCAATAATAGACAGCATTTTAATAAAGTATGAGACATACACTAAGAGCACCGGCTGTGAACTTCCTCTTTGTGATCATTGAATAAAAAGTGTCCCTGGTTATAGTAAGTGATCTGCCTAAAAGCAGCTCAACCCTAGCATCCAATGACATCTCCCGCTATCTGTGTGTCTGACAAACCGTTTCTCTATGTGATCTTCCTAACAGTCCTGAGGGGTGGCCAGGCAAGCACAGTCCTCCTTGTGTTGCAGCTGAGCAAGGTGTGAGGTGGAGTGAGGGAGGTGGCTGCAAAGCTGGTGACTGTCCACTGCCCTGGCTGCCTCAGTCCACAGTCAGCCGAAGCAATGCCAGGAACATGATAACACAACATGCTTTTAGTAGCAAGGAAGCAAGTCGGTAAGATGTCAGCTCAGGAAATATGAAATTGGCAGGGATAGAAGATGCTTCCAAATTTCGAAGAAAAAAAAAATATCTCAGGTTCACCCTCCCTTGCTCTGTCAAACATAAAAGGAAAGTCTGGGTATCCCCAGACATGACAGGCTGGAGTCTGAACCACCTTCCTGGCCCTCAGGCCCCGTTCTCCTCCCAGCCGGCTGGGCCTGTGTTTATGGGCAGGGCTGCAGGAAGGACATGACCTCCTCGGCTCCATGGCGGGTTAAGCAGCCTGATTGAGCGCTGCTGCTAATTAAGGGCCCCTCTTGTCTGGCAGGACCACCGGGGTACCTTCTGCACTTGTTCATGACCACAGCACCTCTCTCAGAAATTAACTCTTGATGAGTGCAGACAGGGGCCCAGCTGGTCCTCCCGAGTCCTCCCCAGCAGACAAATGAAGTGTAATGAGAACGCTGCTGACTGCCAAGGGAAGAGGGGCTCTCCGTGACCTCTCCGTGAAAGCCAGAGTATACTTATACCGTGACTTAATTCTCTGCACTGGGGACACTTAATGTGGCCAGGAATGGTGAGAAGAGACTGACAGCCACGGGGACAGCATGCAGGCCTCCCTCTACTGAACGTCCATTTTATGAAGTAGGAGCTAAAAGAATAAAGAGGCAATTCATGAGAAGCTAATTTTCAATTGGCAAATATTTTCAAGAGGTAAGACATACTGTTTTGCGTGGTCTCAGGGACAATGGTGGCTCCTATTAGGGTTTGCAAATTGCACCATCATCCCATCCAAATTCAAAATATTAAATGCATATTTTCTATCCATAGTAGAGGAATTCCCTCCCTAAAGCTCTGTTTAAGAAGGAAACAGGGTTATCTCTGACCAGGTCTTCCAGATATAGAAACGAGGTCAACAGACAAGTTCTGGGTCACAAAACAGTTGCTGTTGAGAGTAACTCAAATCCAAGGGTCAGTCGAGTGCACTTGAAGCCAGGGCATTTTCTTTTACTTTTTAATTTGCCAGAGGGCACATGCACTTGCCATGGAAAGACAGAGACAGAGAGAGAGGACGAGGAAGAAGCTACCCCAATGGGATGTGGTCATGCTACAATCCTTTCTCCTCCACTTCTCTATCCTGATGAGATTTGGGGTGCACGCACACACACACACACACACACACACACACACACAGAATATTTTTCAATATTTGAAAAATATTGAAGGATTTGAACCACCATGGTCAAATAGTCAGCCATGTGGGATCTGGCTACCCTAACCACTTGGCCATGGAGCAGGTCCAGAAAGCTGAGTATCTTCTACCCTTTTGTCTAGTCATGTTGACACAGGGTATATGGCAATAGGGAGGGACTGGAGCTGGAACCTGGAAACCATGCATGGTCAGAGGCCAACTCACTGCGTTGGTGCACAGTGTGGCATCACAAAGGGACAAAAAAGCAGGCTGTCAGCCACTGCTCTGGGTTCTGGATCACAATGAAGCTCCATCTTTTCATAACTCTTAAAAGGAACAATGAGGCCTCAAGACAAACAAAAAGTGAAAAACCAAACAAGCAGGTGAAATGGCAGCAATAGTCAGCTTATGCTCTTTTGTTAACTCAGTAAAAAATCAGTTACCAGGCTAGAAGCAAGATAGAAAGATGAAGAAATGGACAGAAAAGGCATTTGGTGCCTTGTTGAAAAATTTAAAAATGAAAAGAGTATATGGAGAACAATTCTCCCAAGGACTACAAGTAGTCACGATGGGATGAGGTGGGGAAAGTCAGCAGAGACTGCTTAAGAGAGTGTCTTAGTTTTAGAGTGTCTTAGTTGTCTATTATTGTGTAACAAATGAATCCAACACTTAGCAACTTAAGACAACTATAACTTGCATTAATTATCTCATAGTTCGTAGTGGGTCAAGAGTCTGGGTGTGGCTCAGCTAACTCTCGGCTGAGCGCCTTTGGCACAGGGTTTCCCACAAAGCTGTGATCAAGGTGTCAGCTGGAAAACTGGCGGAGGTTTGACTTCTAAGTCTGCTTCATGACTGCCAGCAGGCCTCAGCTCTTCACTGATTGTTGATCATGGTATGTCAGCTTGCCCCCAGAACTCTGGAGAGAAAGAAACCATTCCTAACGATCCTGAGGGCTGGGCAGGCAAGTACAGTTCTCCTCATTTTGCAGCTGAGCAGGGTGTGAGGTGGAGTGAGGGAGGAAGCAGCAAAGCTGGTGAGGATCCTGACTGTCCACTGCCCTGGCCTGCCTCAGTCCACAGTCAGCCTAAGCCATGTCAGAAACACGATAACATAACATGCTCAAGAGGGAAGAGGGAGAGAGAGTGGGCACGCTAGACAGATGTCACTGTAGTTTTTATAATGTAATTCAGGAGTGACACCCCATTACTTGCCACACTTGGTTTGTTAGAAATGAGCCAGCAGGTCCAACCCATATACCAGAAGAGGAACTTATAGAAGAGTACAAAAGCCAGAAGGCAGACTGCTGGGACCCTCAGAAGCTGCTTACCACAAAGACACTCCATACTCAGTAGATGTAAACAGAGCTTGAGCCTTCCATAATGAGCCTCTTAAGTGGTATATCAAACTATACAATGAAGCTTCAGGCTGGGCTACACATTATTGTCTGCACATTCACCACTCATTCAGCGTTCACTAAAGTGAAAGTATCTCCATGCCAGCTGTGGGGTTTTAAAAGAAGGGAAACACACAGAAGATCTAAAATAAGTTCATGGAAAATGCATATTATGAAAAAACTAGGGACCAGCAGTTAGCATAATGGCTATGTTGCCGAACTCCCATATAGTCAACCGCAGTTTGAGTCCTGGACCTGGTGGCTTAAACTCACGCTGGGCGCGTGTACGTGTGTGCCCAAGATCCCAAGAGGGGAATGGAGGAGAAGGGATTGAGATGTGGCCATCCCCCCTGAGGGGTGCTTTCTCACTTTCTGTCTCTCTGTCTCTCTCTGTCTTTCTGGCGAGCACACGCACCCTATAGCTAAAACTTCTTTCCCCCCAAAAAAGAAGAAAAAACTATGCAAGGATTTAAAACAATTTTTTGCACCCAAATAAACTCATACTTTATATATTTTAAAAATTTATTTATCTCTTACAAGAGTGACAGAGAGAGAGAGAGAGAGAGAGTACACAACAAGGTCCTGATGACACAACCCACCGCTAGTTTCAACCAGTCTTTGGATCAGTCATGTGTTCCCAGCATACTCAGGGAGGTCTCTAGACATGAACCTGGAACCCTCCTATGTGGGTCAGTCTCATAGGGCATCACATTTTAGCACTGTAACATCAGCTGACCCCTAAGCTCATACTTTAATTCCATGAAATTTCTGAAGTCCCCTCAAACACTGCACTAGTTTTTAGACACAGCTGTCAGAGCTGACCACTCATGGAAGAAATAAATTTAGAAGTTATTTGAACATCCATTTCAATTCTTCTATTGACTTTTTACACATATTTCTTTACATTTATAAGTAGCTGCACCAGGGATTACAAATATGCTGCAAATTTTCATAGTCCACCAATAGTTAATATTGTACAACTCTGAAGATATTTTTATATTCTGTTTTTCCACCATGGTCTCAGGTAAAAAATTAATCATTCATTGGATTACTCTTATTGTTTTTCTCTTGTTGCTTTCAAGATTTGCTCTTTATCTTTGGTTTTCAGCAGTTTAAAGGAATCAGTATGGGTTGTTGTTGTTGTTTTTAATATTCTGCTTTATGTTCCTTGAGTAGCCTGTACATTTAAATTTCTGTTTGTCATTAAATTTGGAACTTTTTTTTAGCTATTTTCTCTTCTATTACTGTATTATTATTATTGGTTTTGGCTCCATTTTCTCTCTCTCCTGTCATTTCCATTTGACTGTTAAGTCCATCCCATGGATATTTTTTTTCAAATAATTGTATTTTCAGTTCTAGAACTTCCATTGGCTTCTCTTTTTTTAATCATTCTAGTTCTCTGCTGAGATTTCCATTGGCTTCTCTTTTTTTAATCATTCTAGTACTCTACTGAGATAGCCTGTCTTTTCATCCATTAGAATATATATTGTCTTACTTCACCTAGGAGACCTATAACAGCCACTGTAAAATCTCCTGCTTCCCATCTGCTTCACCTTGGAGTTGGATTTCTGTTAATTTTCCTTTCTCTAGAGAGAATATGCTGTTTTCTTGGTTCCTCAAATGTGGAGCATGTTAGCTTTATACCTCAGACATGAGGAATGGTAAATTGGAGAGATTCTGAATTCCGTTAGTTTTCTCTGATGAATGTTACTCCGTTTGTTTTGGTTGGCAATTATTGTGGCTGAACCTGGACTGAAAACTCTGTTCTTTGGGCAGCAATTCATATTTGTTGTTGTTATCTGAGGTGATCTGAATCTAATCCATGAAAATATGGTTCAGCAATCAAAAAGGTGTATAAACAGAATTTGGGGATTCTCTCTCTAGCCCTTCCCTCCTAGGATTCCCACCTCCTTGTACCAATTGCACTTGGCTCTGGCTTACTCTGTATAACTCAAGTGCTACCCCTTCCCAAGGAGACCCTTTCCCCAGTCTGCCTGCTTTTGTTCACTGACCTTCCAATGGCTTCCAGTAGATGCTTTCTGTATTATGTCTAGTTTTCTGTGTGTGAGGTGAAGAGTAGGGGATATTTCTCTGGTTAAGATCTTAGTCTGCCATTCTCAGAAGCAGAAGTTCCCAGACCTTTGTTTTTTGTTTCTTTTGCAATAGGGCATATGTGCTCCCACAGACAGAGACAGAGAGAAAGAGAGAGAGAGAGAGGAAGTAAGAGAGCACCCCTAGGAGAAATGGCTATGCTTCAACCCATTCTCCCCTATTCTCCTCTCAGGACCTGGGGCATGCACGTCCCTGCACCCAGTATTGTTTCTCAGGTTGCCGTATCTGAGGTTTGAACCACTCAGGGGGCCATGTGGGATCCAACTGCCTTAATCTCCATGCCATCTGCTGGCCCCAGAAACATTTGTTTCTAAATACCATTCTTCACTAAAAGGAATCAGAGTTCCTTCTAAAGTATAAAAACAACACAAAAACACAAGAAATTCAAGTATTCAAATGTAATGTAATATAGAAAATAAAATATAAAAATGGTTAATTCTAGAGCTGATGTGACTGGGACATCTTATTATGCTAGAGAGTAAGAAACTAATCAAAGAAAAATGAGTTTTGATTCTGCTTTTCAAGCCAAGTCTGTGACAGAAACAAGAAAATAAGAATGACAATTTATTATAAAATATTGAATAAAAAAAGGACAATTTATTAGTCCTTAGTGCTGATCAAGAAAGAGAGAAAAAAGGGACGAGAAGCAAATGGCTCAGTTGCTACTTCTGTGGTAACTATGACATCAAGTTCTTATTCTAAAAAAACATAGCAGAATAAGACACACCACCTTTTTGCAAAGATGAATGAATAAATGATCCAGGAAAGGATCACTAAGGTTACTAAGGAACGGGATATTGCCTGGTACCAAAGTAACACTCAACAGGTTGTTTACTAGAAGACACAGATCTGTACAGTGGAGACCGTTGTGACCACCTTCACCAGGTGATCGTGCTCAGCATGACTGAGAGCGGGTGATGACACCGGGTGAAGTATGCAGTATTACCCGGGCAGCTCCCTTGCCTCAAATGTTTGACCTGGATCAAACCAAGTTTTTAGACCTAGCTTCCAGATTACATGAAATCCAGAGGCTAGAGGAACAAAACTGTCACCATTAGAGAAACAATCAGTCCAATCCAGCCTGTGGAACATTTTCTAAGACAACTGGCTTGATCTCTTCCAACAGCTGATGTTGGAAACAGAAAATGAAAGAAACACAAGTACAATAAATAAGCATGATTAGATCCTGGTTGGAAATAAATAGCAACATGAGGCATTTTTATTCAATGAGGAACTTAGAATATAGAGTGGACAGCAATGAATGTTTACATAAGAAACACTATACTTATGTAGGAGAAAATCTTTATTGGTAAGAGATATATACTGAAGCCTATAGAAGGGAAGCATAGAGATACACAATTTATTTTCAAATGTTTCACCAAAAAAGATAAATGTTGATGATTGTTTAACCCAGTTGTGGATCTACTGGTGTTCATTCTACATTTTTTTCAAGTTTCCAGATTTATGACATTTTTTTCATAATAAAATTTTGGAAAAAAAATTTCTAGTTTACTCCTGGGGAGGTTATAACTCTAAACCAGGGATAAAATACGGAGGGAAGTTATTTTTGTGGTCAAGTTCATAACAGTATTTAGGTGACAAGCCAATCCCTGCCAATCTCGATCCTGAAAGTGGCTTGAAGCAAAGAAGGTAGTGACATCACCTGAGGTATAACTGTGCCACTCTGGTCAAAAACGTGCTGACACGGGACCAGCAGTTAGCGTAATGGCTATGTTGCTGGACCGCGGTTCGCGTCCCGGACCCGGTGGCTTAAAACTCACGCCGGGCGCATGTGCGTGCATGCCCAAGATCCCGAGAGGAGAATGGAGGAGAAGGGATTGCGGCGTGACCATCCCCCCGGGGGGTGATTTCTCACTTTCTGTCTCTATGTCTCTCTCTGTCTGTCTGGCGAGCACACGCTCCTTATAGAGAAAACCTCTCCAAAAAAAAAACGTGCTGACACTAAGACATTATAGCACCTCTGAGGATAAGGTTGGTTGGAATCACCGGACAGAAATTATGTTCAATGGTATTAACATAGTCACAGTCTTCGCATATCGGGCTGCAATATACTGGCTACCAGGTAAAGCATTGCAGGTATGTACTCAATAAATAAGATTCACCCCAGCCTCTGAAGATTCTAGTTAGAGAAAGAGAAGAAAAATTGGCCAAGAAAAATCAGTGAGATAAATGGGATATATCTGGAGTACAAAAATAAAAAGGACCAAAGGGAGAGGCACTGAGGTGGCCATGGAGAGTGCTCAGATCTCCTTCAGGAATACCCCATTGATCCACAGCCTCCAGCTGCTGCCTGGATACAATGCAGCTCCAACATACGTATGAGGCACACAGCCAGTGTTTAGCCAATAATAGATACATTCCCATGGACGCTCTCCGGTCTTTCCCAGTCCTTCATAACTGTGGTGTTCACACAGGTCTCTGTTCTGGTTGTCTAGTACTGTATAACAATTCCCCCTAAATCTAGTGGCTTAAGTAAGTCCATCATTTATCGCTCACAGACTGTCTGATTTGGGCAGCAGCGTAGGCCGGTGTAGCTCCACTTGTAGCTGGCCATCAGTGATGCTGGACTGAGGGTCACTTCTTCTCCATAGCATTAAGTGGACCTCCTCACAGCCTGAAGGCCAGATTCCAAGAGCAAGTGCTCCAAGAGCCAAGAAATGAAACCCATCAGTCTCTTAAGATCTGGGTCTAGAGGGGCCAGCAGGTGGTGTGGTGGTTAAGGCATTGGACTTCTATGTGGCTGACCACACAGTTCAAGTTCCAGACCTGACAGCTTGTTTTCTTGCTTTCTCTTTCTTTCTCTCTCTGGTCAAATTTTTAAAATGATAATAACAAATGGAATTAAATAAAAACATAATTCTTTAAAAAAAAAAAAAAGATCTGGCCTTCTGGCGGGAACCACCATCTTGTAGTAATTAACCAAAATGACAAACACAA
>NW_006159650.1:850426-860537 GCF_000334495.1 Tupaia belangeri chinensis
AGAGAGTCACCCGATATATGTTCTCTAGGCCTTTTAGAAAACACGAAGTTGTCGGTTTGGCAACATATATGTGAGTCTACTAGAAAGGTAATACTGTAGACATTAAGAGAACCGGTACTGTTCAAAAAGGAATGCCCCACAAATGTTACCATGGCAAAACTAGAAGAGTCTACAATGTTACCCAGCATGCTATTGGCATTGTTGTGAACCAACAAGTTAAAAGGGCAAGATTCTTGCCCTTAATTCAAGAGAATTAATGTGCATATTGAGCATTTTAAGTATTCTAAGAGCAGAGATAGCTTCCTAAAATGTGTGAAGGAAAATGACCAGAAAAAGAAAGAAGCCAAAGAGAAAGTTACCTTGGTGCAACTAAAGCACTAGTCTACTCCACCCAGAGAAGCACTCTTTGTGAGAACCAATGGAAAGGAGCCTGAGCTACTGGAACCTATTCCCTATGAATTCATGGCATGATGGATGTTAAAAATAAACTAATCTACGGTCTATTAAAAAAAGAAAAAGATCTGGGTCTAGAAATTGGCACAGTATCCTTTCTAGTATATTCTATTGGTCAAAGCTGTCACAGAGCCCACCCAGACTCAAGGAGAGGGGACATGGACTCTACCTGACCACAGAAGGATCGATCCTTGTCACATTTAAACAGGCTGTTAGAGACTAAAAGCATGCATTTACCATAACATACACACACATACACAGTACACAGTATTTGCTGTGTACTAGGGGCTCTCCTTACCAAAGAAGGTTTACAATGTACATTGTCTTATAGTATAAGAATGGAAGTGAGAAAATTCTTTTTATCTGAACCAAATGTTCATTCACTTATTTGATATTTTTTGAGCAATTACAAATGCTGTCTTAGGAAATGCAGAGAATACAAAGATTAACCAGATACAGTCATCATTTCAAACTGTTCAATTTAGCTAGGAGTCAAACACACCAACAATGAATTCTGATGAAATGGAGTTCATGGATGCTGATAGTTGGCCAAGTCCAAAGAGCCAAAGAGAGAAGGGGATGGAAAGGCAAAGGGAGTTTACACCCTCCTTGTGCTTCTGCCCCGGCATGTTTCTGCTTACCTCTGCATTTCTCTGTCACCTCCAGCCAGGCCCACAACCCTGGGCTCTTTCCTAATAGAATTCCCAAATCCAAACATATTCTGTATGGGATCCCTTCATGGTACATGTCCTTAATTAAGTTAATGTAATTCAGAAAGTGACAATTCATTTTATAGAATACTAATTTTTTTTTTTCCTAGAAGCAGGGTCTTGCTATGCTACACAGGCTGGCCTTGAACTCACAATCCTCTGACCTCAGCCTCCTGAGTAGCTGGGATTAGAGGCATGTATCACTGTGCCCAGCAAATATTTCGGATTTAAAAGTCAGACTGGGTAATATTACAGGCATGAGGTATAGAACTCACTCCCATCCATACACAAAAGCAGTTCTGGCCTTTCCCTAATTCCTCACCGTGGTCCTGTCACCTTCCAATTACAGATCTGAAACCAGCTTTAAGTGTTAACATCTGACTGCCTGCCCCTCAGTCAAATCTGGCTCAAATATCAAAATAACACCCAACTAGAAATTGACATTTATGCACTTCTAAGGAGAGAACTTTACTACCCAAGAACCTTGGTGGCAGCCAAACAACCTAGACTGCTTTAGGCCAGGTATCCACAAGGGGAGTTCTAAGTATTCACCATCCTGTACAACCATCATTACACTCCTAAAAAAAGGCCAAGCCCAAAGATTCGTACCCCCAAAGAGTTTAAGTCCTTTATATTTGTGATTGCACTGAACTGTATCTCTGTGTAAAACCTCTGTCAACTCCTCATGTTAATTTGACTGTAGCAATCATTTCACTGTGTATATCAAAATATCATGTTATGCATCTTCAATATTTACTGTAAAAATCAAATTTTTTAAATGTTTAAAAGCTTAGTTGCTGATAAAGATGAACAGACTCTTACACTCTTCCCACTCCGGAGCGGTGGGGACTCTCTCTAGTTGACAGTGTCACTTGAGCACAGCCTTCCAGTCATCCCTGCTAAGGTGACATGTGTGAGCAATGCCATCCTGTCCCCTCCAGGCCAGCCCACCCATCAGTGAACATCACCAGGGAACCTCAAACAGCATCATACAGTGGAATAACCTAGCTGAGCCTCACCCAGAAAAATCACAAGATACAATGTAATTGTTTAAACTATTAAATTTTAGTGCTTTTACTCGCAGCAGTAAATAATAAGAACAATTTTTAACTTTGAAACTAATAACTTCAGTTAAGTGCATGCAAAAGCAATGATGTGATCATACCAGGACTGTGAACGGAGTGTCCTGGTTGCCATGGGGCACAGATCACCTCCCATGTAAGACCGTTTGTCATAGAGCAAATACACTTCACAAAGTGCACATTCTAACATTTTAATATATTACCCCTGAAATACCATTCATAGTGTTTTCTAGTTTTTATATTTCTAAACACTTTTAATTTTTATTCTTTAAAGATTTTTTCCAATAGGGTGTATGTACTTGGTGGAGAGAAACAGAGAGAGAGAGGGGAAGTGAGAAATCAGTTCCTAGGAAGGATGGTCACACCACAGTCCCTTCTTCTCCATTTTCTTCTAAGGATTTTTGGGCATATACGCACACATGCCAGCATATTTTTTCAAGTCATGGGTCTGGGACTTGAACCACAGAGTTGGCCACGTGGAATCCAGCACCTTAACCACCATACCGCCTGTTGGCCCTTAAAATATTTTTTACTTAACAGATAAAATTGTATGTGCTTATTGTGAACAATACATTCGAAGTATCAACATGCACCTACTGTGAATGACAATGTATCTAATTAGCATCCTTAGCGTTTTTGGGTTTTTACATTCAACTTATACACATATCTGGCCCCTGCTTTATTGGATTCTACCTGAGAGAGCACACTTTCACCCCTCCAGGGGCACAACTGCCATGCTCTTTAAATGTTCTTATTCTGGACCATCACAGTTCAAGTTAGTAATCCGGTCTGCTCATCTTTCCAGACTACCAACCAAGTCATCTCCTCATTTCTGGAAACTGCTCTTCAAAAACTGTAACCCACTGCCGGGCCTGTGAGGCCAGGGAGGCAGAAACCTCCACTTTTGTTGCTGGGCAGAAGGGTTGAGGAGTAAGCAGGACCCAACTGTTGCCTAGTTACAGAGCCAGATACCCTTCCCTCGTCACTCTAATGAGCAGACCATCTGAGTGGCAGAGAGTGAGGGTTTCTGCATCACAGTCTGATAACCGGGAGGCCACATGGTTTGCCTTCTACAGAACTAAGTAGAAGCTAAGACTTACTTAATAGTGCTCCATAGAGAAACAAGGTTCAGAAATCAGCTACTGCATGGAGCTCCCTTTCCCACTTACGACACTCCTCGATCAGTATTTTAGTCATAGTTAATCTCTAAACTTTCTTTTTCTTTTTTTTTTTTAAGAGAGATTTTTGCTATAGAGTGTGTGTGCTCACTGGAGAGACAGAGAGAGAGAGAGAGAATGAGAAGGAGAAATCACCCCCCAGGGGGATGAATGACCACACTGCAATTCCTTTTCCTCCATTCTCCTCTCAGGACTTTGAGCACACATGCACACACACCTGGCATAAGTCCCAAGCTGCCAGGTCTGGGACTCGAACCATGGTCAACTACCTGGGAGTCCAGTGATATCACCATTACGCTATCTGCTGGTCCCATTCCCTAAATTGTCAAAATGCTTGCTTTCATTGTTCCCCACTACCAATCCAGCTACTGCACATGATGTCTGAAGATGGTGTGAAATGGCAGAGGGGGAAGAAGGCAGAGGATGGTGTGTACTGGTTACTGACCAGCTGAGAGACTGCAGGGAGGGAAGGAGGGAGGGAGAGAGACTGTGCCTTCTGGGGCTTGCCTTCCTAACCTATAAAACCAGGGCTTGAGGAGAGCTGGCCAAGGCCCCTTCCTTCTCTGACATCTGTGATTCTTTATTGTTCTAGGACTGGCCTGGCAGCTCCTCCCACCCTACCGTGGTCTTTCTGCTTAAGGAAGAACTTGCAGGAGCCACAAGCTAGCCTCACAGAGCTAGAAGGTCAAGGCGTTTGGATATCCAGGTCAGGATGAAATCAACTTTGTTTTTTATGGAATCAGCTCTCTCTAGTCTGCATCTCATCAGATTGGGAAGTAATGGGTTCCCAGAGAACTTCATGAAGAAGGAAGGAAATAATCGACCCTCTATGGCAATGTTTATCATTTTTCTAACACAGAGGATGTTAACTAAAGTTTTAAAGTTTATGTCACTCACTCATGCTACACTTTCAGCCTCTTGATTTTGGATTGTTAGGTATACATAAAGCTAGCAAAGTTAAACTAAAAAGTCTAGCAAATTAAGTTTTACAATGTTAACTTTAAAATTAAGTTCATATTTTTTTTTCTTCATTCATTTTTTTAATTGCTAGAGGACATGGGTACCCACCAGAGAGAAAGCGAAATAAAGAGAGAGGTGAGAGAGAAAGGCAGCCCCTAATGGGGCATGGTCATGCCACCCTTCTTTTTCCTCCATTTTTCCATCCCATCAGGATTTGGGGCATGCACACACATGTGCCTGGCCATTTCTCAAGCAATCAGTGGCAAAATTCAAACCTATGTAGGATCCAGCTCCCGGTGCACAGGGCTATGTGCTGTGTGCTATGGGACTGGCCCTTTTTCATCACAGAGTGTGTGTGCATGCGTGTTAGAGTAAGACAGAGCAAGTGAGCAGCACCCTCCACGGGTCTGGTTACTCTGTGATCCCCTTCCTCCAATTCTCCAGTCTGTTGGACCCAGGGCACACGTGTACATGCCCAGTGTGTTTCAGGCCCATGTGAGATCTGGCTTCTAGTGCATTATCATTGGCCCCTAAAAATAATTTTTATGTGCAGCTTCATAGGTACCAAATATAACTCTCATGACTTTTATTTCAATTGTTTGTTTAAATTGCTAAGCAAATTACTTTCTCAAAAACCATTTTGTGAAATTTTATTTTATGTCTCTTATAAAAGAGTAAGAGAGAGACATGTACCCTTGACAGGGAGTCACCATGCTGTGATCCTTCCTCCAACCTCCCTAGCAGCCAAGATGATGGGCATGTGTGCACCCAGCATGTTCAGGTCAACCTGGAATTCAAACCCATGCCTCTAATGCATCCCCAGCATGTGCAGCACTGCCCTACCATCGGGACTACTGTGACTGGGCCACTATGCATCAATTTCAGTGATTTTAAAATAAGAAATTATACATGAGAAATCAAGTCAGGGACAACATATCAAAATATAGAAAACATAGGGACCAGCAGTTAGCATAATAGCTATGTCGCTGGACTCCCATGTAGTTGACCATGGTTCGAGTCCTGGACCTGGTGACTTAAACTCATGCCGGGTGCGTGTGCATGCATGCCCAAGATCCCGAGAGGAGAATGGAGGAGAAGGGATTGCGGCATGGCCATCCCCCCTGGGCGGTGATTTCTCACTTTCTGTCTCTCTGTCTCTCTCTGTCTTTCTGGCGAGCGCACACGTCCTATAGCAAAAACCTCTCCCCCCAAAAAAATATATATAAAAAAATGAACAAAGGAAAAATACTAAATTTTTCATCTCTGACCTTTCTTTTTCTCAAAAAGAAAAAAAAAATCAGATTTGCAAGAAGTCTTATGTCCATCTTCTGTCAATAGGCTGCTAAACATATTTGCAAATATGTAAACTACGTCGATAATTTTGCTGCAACTAGAAATGTCACTTAACTGGATTATAAAGTCAGTCAGCATTCTTCCGTACAACCTAGCTCATGATACTAAGCAACGCAAACACACTGCCAAACAACCATGTTTTAATATTCCGACTTCCATTTCCTCCACCACATAATTTCCTGTAATAATCTCATTCGTGTCTCAGGTCCAAAGACATTCTTATTCATGCTTTTCAGGTCAGTATGCCAATAGCAAGAAGAACCCATTCCTGAAAGGTGGAGCTTTTCAAATGAATGCTGAAAGAATTCCAGCAACACTGCCTAGTTCCCAAATTGGGATAATGGAGGAAAGCCAATCTTCAAGAAAATGGTTCTAATGCCATTTTCAGTTAAAAGCACTGAGAGATTTACAATGATCAAGTAATATGCCAATTTCTTTCAAATGATGCCAGTACTCAATGCCAACACAATTACAAGTTGGAAAATGTGTAATGAATAAGGCAGCTCATAATTTCCCTTAGAATATGTACGAACAACTTTTAGGTGGCATAAAAAGCCAAGAGTCATGGCAAATGTTGAAATGTAAGCCTGAGTGCCATTGCTTTGGGGCATGTGAGTCCAGCTCCATCATCTGGAAGTACCTAACAATAAGAAAGAGCAGGTCACGAGTGGCTCGAGAAACACCTATGATACCTTCATCTAATGAGGTGAGTGAGAGCTTCGTGTTCCTCATCAAATAAGGAAACCTAACAGTTAAAGCTTGAACTCTGTAGAAATGAAAACACTCACAGGGAGGGCATTTTCCAAATTTTCAACTCTGCCAGCTCCCTCACCTAAAGCCACCTGGTGGAAAATATGGCCACAATGCTAGGTCGGTGAGGGTTTTCCAGAGTAGAACCTACCCGACTCATCTGGTGGTCTGTGGAGGCTCAGAAAGAATAGTTTTCCCTTGATGCCCCTGCCTGGACCTTCCCCTCACACTCTTCCAAACAGCTAAGGACAAAGACCCCATCGACATCTTCAAAAACCCAAATCCCATCCCTTTCAAGTACTTGCTAGGCCAGAGGCATGGCATTGAATGGATGACTCTCTGGGTTTTCCTTTCTAAAATCACTTGTATAACTTAAATACTATCACTTTCTCGCCAGAAGGGTTATACTAGCAGGTAATTCACTAGTGTGAGTGTATCCCATACATTATGTCCATCTTCTGTCAATAGGCTGATAAACATTTGCAAATACGTAAACTACATCAATAATTTTGCTGCAACTAGAAATATCACTTAACCGGATTATAAAGTCAGTCAGCATTCTTCCGTACCACCTAGCTCAGGATACTAAGCAACGCAAACACACTGCCAAACAACCGTGTTTTAATATTCCGACTTCCATTATTTGGGATACACTTACACTTCAAAAACAAAATCAGATTTAACAGGACATCCCGTGTTGTATGTAGTAAACCTATGCAGAACAGTCATAATATGGAGAAAGAGAAATTAACATCTTCATCTTTGTTTTGTTTTGTTTTTGCTTTTAAGGTTTTTGCCATAGGACATGTGCAATCACCAGAAACAGAGAGAGACAGTGAGAAGGAAAGTGAGAAATCACCCTTTGGGGGTGTAGCCACACCACAGTCCCTTCTTCTCCATTCTCCTCCTAGGATTTTGAGCACACATGCACATGTGCCTGGTGTGATTTTCAAGCCACCTGGTCCAGTATTGAGCTGTTGTTGGCCGTGTGGGAGTCCAGTATCTTAACCACTATGCCCCCTGCTGATCCCAACATCTTTACCACTTTCTGGCAGTCAAGGAAATAGAGAAAGGTCATCTCTGAGAAGGACCAGGGATAGGGATGTGGGGCAGGAGGTAAGCCATGAGTGCCTTATCCATGACTAGCAACCTTCCGATGATACTAACTACTTACGTGACGGATCAGAAAAATCAACTCAGGTTCCTGTAAGACCATCAATAGCAAAAATCAAATTCGGCTTCTTCCTGCCCTATGATCCTGAAGAGCAACTCTGTCTGGCTACAGGACACAGTGACCATCATGAGAACTTTCCAGAACAGAGAGGAAGCATCTGATAAAAATTAAGACTAGATTAAAATGGAAGATTAAGCATTAGATAACAGAATGTATTTTATGCCATATTATTCTCAAAGCAGGGGAAACCCCTACTAACATGGAACCCTTCAATATAAAGGTAGATTTTAAACATTAATAGTTTTCATTTACTTGAATTTAGAATTTCTTTGGCCTTACCATTTATATCTGCCCAGTCTGGACATATTTGCTGCTTCCCTATTGAATTGAGGCTTTTTCATCAAATGACCCTGCATTCACCTCAGTTCGATATTCTGGGTTTACCAATTTTATATCTAAACAAAAGCCCATACTTACATCACAGTCGTGATCAGTTCTTCAATATTTGTTTGATTATGACTCAATATTAAAACAAAAAAAATTTAAGGAGAATTTTAATCTCTTAATTTTCCAGCACTCACCTACCTCCACCCACGGGGTACTTCTCTTCCTCACCCTCCCCCGCCTGCCTCTCCACCCTGCATCTTCTTGTCTTTGACATCATGCAATTCCTCGAATAAAGGGGACTGGAGTTTTGTTACCAGTGAAACGAACTTTACACTAGAGACATCCAAACTGTGTGGATTTCGTATAAGCTGCTTTCAAAAAGTACTACTCCATTATCGGGAATGTTTATGCCTAAAAAGAAGATTCTGTGTTCTATTGTGTCCAAGGCTTTCAAAGTGCAATTGTTCAATTTGCAAACTGCAATTGGTTAACCAAGCTAAACTTAATTAGCCCAACGATCCTACAACCCACATCAAACCCCACTGTTTGATGTATTCTGCGGACGGCCAAGCCGCCTGCAGCTGGCTAAGGGTCACGATGAAAAGGCAGCCGGGCTTAGGTCTGGGAACTGAAATGAGCTGTTCTAAGTGGAGCTTTTCTCCCATTTTCTGAGGCTGCACTGCTCTGACCTTCTCCAAATCAATCCTTTGCGGATTAACATGTAAAGCAGTGTCGAATTAATTTCAGAAAGGGAATATGAGATCAGCTCAGGATCATACAAAACATCTAACTCCTAAATACACGAATGCTTCTAGCCATTCAATGAGAAGCTGTCAATAAAGGAAAGACGTCGGGGAGGGGGTGGCCAGGAGGATTTGCAGGTTGGAGCAATCTATCAGGCTAGTTAGCACACTGCCTGCTTCTGTGGCATGGCTAATGCATTCCTCTAGAAGTTAATCCTATTTCTAAAGACCCTCCCGCGAGGAGCACATAGGCCGTGATGAATGAGAACTAAAATGCATTAAAATTCTCAACAACTTCACCAAAAGGCACACTATTAGATTCTGAGTGTCTAAAATCAGACGGTTCATTAAAAGTGCAGGTCTTAAAGAACCCGCTTTTGTCCCTACACACTGGGGAGAGGGGCAGCGTGTCACTTGTGACACCTGCAGCCAAGATACTTTTACATGAGGTTGTCCAGGTAATCACATGAGAAATGCTACACGAAACGGCCAGGGGAGGCCTTCTCATGATGCTCTTAAATACGTTATTATGCGCCAAGGCTCGGGTGCGTTTTCATGGCATTAGCCACACAACAGTGTCCTTAAACCCACTTTTTAAAAACCAGACATGAAAGAGCACTTAATTTCCCTTGAAGAAGCGGCAGTGTTTGAATACTTCTCTTTTTCTCCCATTGTATTTTGCTTGTACTCAATTAAGAGATAATTTAGCCATTTATCAAGATGTAATCGGGACTGAGCATTTATACGGGCATTTAATGCAGCTATTCTTATGGGTGAAAACATATAACCATCTCTAGAAGACAGTTAATAGTGGTGAGCCTAATATTGACCAAAAAATACATCTTGATAAGTTAATTGTGACTTATTGTCAACAGCGCGGGGGAAGGCTGACGGCCCTCAAGAACGCTATGGCAACTTACAGTGCAATGTCAATTCTAACACCAGAAGTGCCAAAGAGGACACACTTGGGAAACTATGGAACCAGGAGGAAGCAGCAGCTGAGGAGGCTCTGAAAGGAGGGAATGCAGAGGAGGGAAGCACATCCAACCAGGAGGAACTCCACACTGCATGTGTGTTAGATGAATGAATGAAAGAAAGATCAGATGGAATCAGACACGATGCCAGGTCTGGAAACTCTGCAAAAGTTCTACACACCAGGCTCAGGAGAGGCGCCCCACGGGGTGGGTGCTGCAAAGGAGTGGGGAGAGGAGCACAGAAGGAGGTATGTTTCCATCCACTTTGTTTCCATGCTTCCTAAGGGAGATGTGTGCCGCACTTACTCTTTTGTAAGAATCACATATTGCCCTGAAAACTTAGGGAA
>NW_006159650.1:861870-865318 GCF_000334495.1 Tupaia belangeri chinensis
TACTCCTTCTAAGCTTTCATTTGTAAATCATTATCTACCACTTTTTTTTCTGATTTAATCAACACGACTGTAAACAAGTATTTGACCCACGGGAACCAGCAGTTAGCGTAATGGCTATGTCGCTGGACTCCCACGTAGTCGACCGCGGTTCGTGTCCCGGACCCGGTGGCTTAAAACTCACGCCGGGGGCATGTCTGTGCGTGCCCAGGATCCCGAGAGGAGAATGGAGGAGAAGGGATTGCGGCGTGACCATCCCCCCTGGGGGGTGATTTCTCGCTTTCTGTCTCTATGTCTCTCTCTGTCTGTCTGGCGAGCGCACGCGCCCTATAGTGAAAAATCTCTCAAAAAAAAAAAAAAACAAGTATTTGACCTGAATAGGCTGAAATTTTGTTGCTGAGTTTTCTATACAAAAAACCAGAGTGATTATCTTGATATTAAGCTTATTATCCTTGCCTCTGTTGCATCTGAACACAACAATTATGTGCAAAAATCTCTCAGTACCACTTAAGTACAGCTCTTAAGTACAGCTTCTAATGAAGCATGTTTCATGTACGTTATCTCTAATCCTCACATTCCTTCGTGTACATGCATCTTTGTTTTACTGATGAAACACCTGAGGCTCTAAGAGGGCAAGCCAGCTGCTACACATCACACAGGTAGGTAGCAGCCAGTACAGAGAGAACTGAGGTCTGTCAGACTGCAAAAGCCATGCTTTTTCCACTTCTCCACAAAGAAAGGGTGTGAGACAAAATATAATTTCATGTGTCTAAAAGAAAAGAAACACCACTAAGAAGTTGCACAAAAGGCTGTGAGGTCCCTCATGCTTGAAATCAAGATGCCTCTTAGATGCTAGGGTCAAGGGATTTACGAATAAATAAAAAAGGGCCATCATACCCAAGCCAGATTAGGAGTACTCACGGGGAAGCAGAAAGAAGAAGATTCAAGACATGTTGGGATCTCTCCAACCACCAGCTGTGTAACCTGTGCAGATGACCACCATCTGGCACCCTTTCTTGACGAGACGGTCTTTGGCCGGCAGTGGAGAGCACAGGTGGGGGGGGTGGGACCCTGGGGACAAGGCATGGTGAACATGCAGGATATCCTGGGCCAGCAGGGCCTACATGGTCATCCCCAGAGGCTGAGGAACCTCCTGGACCTGCAGGACATCACACATTCCAGGTCTGGGAAAGGAGACACAGGGAAGTCAGAGGAAGAACAGCCAAGTAGCCATTGCCTCATCTGCTTCTTTGTCAATTAAAGCTGAAATAGTAAAGAAAACAAGGGTCTTCAAAAAGCCTGCGGAAAGTGCACATTCTAGAAAAACCATGGATGGGTTTCAAAAATATTTTGTGCCAAAATAAACTCATACTTTAATTCCATATTCCATTTTTCCACTACCTTTTTGAAGTCCCCTCATATTCTAAGCTGGAATGACCCTGGACAGGATATTTCCACAGGATTGGCCTCGAGAGGAGATAGGATGGGAAGGAGCCTGCCCACCGGCATCACCATCTACATAGTCTATGTAGGGATGTGCCTCAGTAGGTACATATCATACACAACATCATCTCTGGCCACCAGAGAAAACGTCAAAATACAGAGTAACCGAATTTTGAAGTCACTAGTAATTCTACCACTTTGCCTAAGGATTTGAGTCCCTTATCCCCAGTGTCTACCATCCACCTGTCTTGGATTCTACTTCTTGGGTGTGCACAGCTTGCAACTTTTAGGCCACCCTGAGAGAGGCTACCAGAGCTCTGAGGGGCCAGAAATTGGCTTTCTAGAGGGCCTCACTGTAGAGGGAAAAGGAGAGGAGAAACATAAACCCAAAAGTAGGATACTAAGTCAAGCAGGGAGGCGACTTCGCAGCCTGAACCAAAGCCAGCTTTGCTGTCTGGGATGTGAGGGGGCACCGGAAGAACAGGCCAAAAGATAAAGTAATTTGTGTGCAGGAGGCATGAGCCACTCATGAGAAAGGGTGGACTAGCAGGCAGTCAGCTTACAGAATAACACTTCTGCGTCTTTCTTTAGCCAAGGACTGGGAACTGGAGACAGCTCACTGGGTGTGTGTGTGAGGGTTTATTTCACCCCGATATTACAGTGTCCTTGGGAAGGGGGGACATCAGGAGGAATGAATTGGCCACGACGTTCAGAAGGACTTTGCCTCGCGTATCTGCCTTCATCCTGTGCTGTTTCCATGTGCCTTTTGTGTGTAGCAGGAACACACGAGGATTAGAGAGAACAGAGAAAACAACTGTATACTTCAATGGTTTTGCTGAACTGCTGCCAAGAAGACTTAGAAGAATGAGTTGACTTAAACTGCTAAACATCTATTCATTCTTTCAGATACTTAACTGGCATCCCAGCTAAGATGAATACCATGTCTTGTGCACCAAAAATTAATCTCTGGGAGCTCTGTCCCCAGCCAGCTTGGCAGAATTCTCTCCCCAGAGCTCAGCATTTGAGGTTTGCTCTTGCAGTGATCTCAATGATAGGATTTTAAAACAAGGTTTCAGTACTTTTCTACCCAGATGTTCACATTGTTACCTGCTGGGAACCACATTAATGTCTTATATGATATCTAAGCATCTGTCTAAAGAAAAGAAAACTTGAAGTATTTGTTCTAGATAGAAGACTTGTTGCTGAGTTTTCAGTACAAAAAACATGATTATCTCAACACTGACAAGTTTGACACACAAAGTCTCAGTTATAGAATACAAAAGCAACAGGGATTAAAAGGTACTTTTAGGGCCAGCCCTTGGTCTAGTGGTTAAGGAGCTGCATCCCACATAGACGAATGCATGGTTTGAGTCCCAGACATGGAGGCTTTAAAAACACACCAGACACATGTGTGTGTGCCCAAAATCCCAACAGGAGAGAGAGAAGACAAGAAATTGTGGTGTGACCATGCTCCCCGGGGAAGGAGGTGCTTTCTCACTTTCCCTCTTTCTCTGTCTCATTCATGCTTAAAATGTATTCTTTTAAAATGAGAATTTTAACTAAAATGAAGAAAGGGAAAGAAAGACAAAGGGGAAAAAAAAAAAGAAAGAAAGAAAGCGAGCTTCCAGGAGAGAAGTGGAGAAACTGCCACCTGGAGAACAGTCCTAGGATGAGCCCAGGACCATCTGGAGGCCTCCGAGGAGAACAGGAGAGCTGGAGCCAGCTGTCCTCACCTCCCCACACCCATTAATGAGCCACTGTCAGGCTTTGTGCAAGTGATTCCATTACTGCTGCTAGATCTTCCTGTAGTCACATGTGGTGATAAAGGATGACTCTTCATCTAATGGGTGAAGCACAGACTTCACAAAGCATATCTATCTAACTTAATGGTTTTTAAAAAAATACTCTTTCTATCTTGGAATGATTTTACATTGTTTTTAATGATGTGCCAACCTCAGATTTTCCTTTTCCTTTTTTTTTTTTTTTTTTGTGATGGCCCCAGCACATA
>NW_006159650.1:865554-879855 GCF_000334495.1 Tupaia belangeri chinensis
TTTCTCCCATTCTATCTCTCTGTCTGTCTCTGTCTGTCTGGCGAATGCATGTGCCACCTCTAAACCTCTAAAAAAAAAAAGTGTCATGACTTTTCTGATGACCCAATAGTGTCTGGGTAATCCTATGAATTTTACCTTTCATGGTACTTCAAAAATATGGTTATTAGGGCAATTATCCTTCCTATAAAAACCCAGAAAATGGGGGGCCAGCAGGTGGCATGGTGGTTAAGGGTGCTGGACTCCCACATGTTCGACCATGGTTCGAGTTCTGGACCTGACGGCTTGTTTTCTCACTTTCCTTCTCTCTCTCTCTCTCTCTCTCTCTCTCTCTCTCTGTCCCTCTCTGGTCAAATTAAAATAAATAAATAAAGTTATAAAATAATAATAATTACTCAGAAAATGGAAGAACAAGAATAGAACAAGATCTAACTGTTCGCTCTAACGAGCTGATGGTTTTTTAAAGCAAGATAACATGGGCCGTGATGGCACAAGCAGCAGGTGTTGCCGTAGGATGCTGGAGTCACACGGGAGGCCAGATCTGTACCTTGGATTGACCTGAGCACGCTGACGGTGTCTGTGTATGTGATCCTGGCTGCCTAGGAAGATGAGGGAAGAATAATAGCATGGCAAGGTCCTGAGAGGATGCTCCCTCGCCTGGTCTATCTCTAGCTCTCTCTTATTAAAAAAATACATGAGGGACCAGCAGATGGTGTAATGGTTACATTGCTAAATTCCCACATGGCTGACCATGGTTTGTGTTCCGGTGGCTTAAAACTCATGCTAGGTGTGTGTACATGCATGCCCAAGATCCTGAGAGGAGAATGGAGGAGAAGGGATTGCAGCGTGACCATCCCCCCTGGGGGTTGATTTCTCGCTTTCTGTCTCCCTGTCTCTCTATCTCTCTGGTAAGCACATACACCCTCTAGTAAAAAACTCTCTTAAAAAAACAAAACAAAACAAAAGAAAATATACATGAAATAAACTTAAAAAAATCAAGATAACTATTTTTTAAAATCTACCAATAAATATGGCATTTAATTCAGAGTAAGATTCAAAGACATGAAAATACCAAAGTAAAAGCTAAACATATTACTCACTAAAATTACTTGTTCTGTTAAGGAGAGCATAGCCACCCAGGTTTTCTTGACCTGTAAGCCTGGACTTCTCAATGTGTGTGTGCATGCATGCACCTGTGTGTGTGTGTGTGTGTGTGTGTGTGTGTGTGTGTGCGTGTGTTTTAAAGCACCACCAACTATAACGACTAATAACTTCTTTTTCTGGCGAGGAGAGGTCTTTTTTTTTTTTGCTATAGGGCACATGTGCTCACCAGACAGACAGAAAGAGAGAAATCCCCCCCCCCGGGGGGATGGCCATGCTGTAATCCCTTCTCCTCCATTCTCCTCTCAGGATCTTGGGCACACACGCACACACGCCTGGCGTGAGTTTAAGCCACCAGGTCCGGGACTCGAACCACGGTTGACTACATGGGAGTCCAGCGACAGCATTACACTAACTGCTGGTCCCTCATGACTAATAACATTTTTAAAAATAATTATTTATTTTATTTTTTAATTTATTCATTCATTTATTTCTTAATTTGACCAGAGAGAGACAGAGGGTGAGAGTGAGAGAGAAAGGAAGTGAGAAAGCAAGCCACCAGATTCAGGACTCGAACCCTGGTCGGCCATGTGGGAGTGTCCAGCGCCTTAACCACCACTCCACCTGCTGGTCCCGACTAATAACTTTTTAAACTAGTCAAAACTCTGCTGATGGGAGTACATAACCTAATTTCAGAAATGTTAAAATGTGTGTTTTAAAATATGAGAATTTAAAATTAGAATTATAACCAAATAATTATATGAAACAGTAATAAATTAAGGTAAAACAACCAAAACTACATTTCCTACTTCTTCTGATAACGAAGCAGAATGTCTGGCAGAGAACAGGTAAATATTTACTCAATCAATGGGCAGTCTAGGAGGTGATAATGCATCCATTAACATGGAGTCACTTGCAGTTCACTTACACATCATCTTTCCTCTCTACATCTGCCCGGGACACCCCTTCATTATGAGGAACAATCTGTTCAATCACTGTGACTATTTCTTCACCAAGCATGAAGTGATCACTACCATGTAAACCAGAAACACTAATGTGTTAACCTGCCTCAAGGGTGCAAGAAGACTCATGAATCCTTTCGGGTACTCTGCACCTGCAAGAATGCGCACATGTGGTCTTAGTCGGAGACCATCAGCTTCCAATGCACAGGACACAAGTGTGCAGATCTGCCTCTGCCTTTCTCCATTTCTGCATGGAGCAGAGGGCGTGTGTGAGTGTGTATGAGTGTGGCTGATGGTAAGGCCTGGACTGTGTGACTTCCTGTATGGTTCACTCTCACCAGATGTACAGTGAGGACTGCCTGTGTGAACTCGGCACAGTGTGCTGCATTATCTCAGTAAATATTTCTCTGCATTTGAGCTATGTAGACCAGGCCTGTCTAGCTGTTTCTCCCCTCTCAGTCTTCAAGAACAAACCAATTTATAGTCTTCAGAGGTTCTCTGCATCTCTAACCTTGTGACTTTAAGAAAAATCAAACACAACACTGATACCAGGCTTGCTGGAGCACCAGCAGGAAGAACGGAGGACAACAAATCAAATTAGTATGAAAACATCAATTCTCAACAAAAACCACAGGAAAAATAGTGGAGTATCAGAAACTCATTAGCAGAGCACTAAACCTGCACAAATCAAGAGAGAAACAATCTTTAAGTGTAAGAAGAAAGAAAACCATAAGTTTTTGGGTCATCGGAAAAGTCATGACACATTTTTGCATACAAAACAGAAAAACATGCTGCAATGATCCAATATTAATAAAAGTCTAATAAAACACCATCTAAGAGGCATCTCGGCACACAAATACAGACTGAACCTCAGCCCTTCTTCCTTAGGCTCTCCTGCCACCCTTTAGGGTACCAACTGATACCATCAAAGTCAAGGCCGATGCCAGCTCTGGTGTCTCATGCAGAATTCCTGCAGCTTCTAGGTTTCGGATGCCAATACTATGTGGAGACCTTCTCCACAGGAAGACTTTATGAGAACTAGAGCCAAAGGTAAAACCCGAGGGAGAGGTATAAACATAAAAACAAAGTGAAGAAATGTGACCAACTTTCCTACCCAGAAAAGAAACGCTAAGTCAAACAATAAAGGAAGCCACATATTCCTCCCATATAAACCACTGAAGAGGAGGCAGCTTAGGAATTATATTTTGGTAGCACTTTAAATTAACACAACCCTTTAGGTGAGCAACTTGGCAGTAACAATCTACAATCAGTCAATAACATGTTTATGGTCATTAATTGGTGACCTTGCTCTCAGACTTTGTCCTAAAACATCTTGTTAACAGATGGGACCAGCAGATGGCAAATTGGTCCTGTCGGTGGACTCCCAGATGGCCAGCCACGATTCAGTGCCCGACCTGGCAGTGTGAAATTCACGCTGGATGTTTGTGCATGCACGCCCAAAATTCCATCAGTATAATGGAGAAGGGATTGTGGTGTGGCTGTCCTACCTGGGGGGGAGGGATTTCTCACTTTCTGTCTCTCTGTCTCTCTCTGTCACTCTGGCAAGTGCACACGCTGTATAGCAAAAATCTCTCTAAACACAAACAAACAAAAATCTTGACAGAAAAAGACTTTGGGATAAAAATCTTCAATACTGGAGCCCAGCAGGTGGCATGATGGTGAAGGCACTGGATCCCACTTGGCCGACTCTGCAGTTCGAGTCCTGGACCTGGTGGCTTGAAAATCACTCTGGGCATGTGTGCTAAAATACCAAGAGAAAAATGGAGGAGAAGCGATTGTGGTGTAGCCATCCCCTCTGGTTGGTGATTTCTCACCTTCCCTCTCTCAGTCTCTCTCTGGCAAGAGTTCTTGCCCTATGGCAAAAAACAAACAGACAAACAAATAAAAATGTTCAATATAGCTTCAGAATTACAGGAATTTGAAATTACCTTAATAACTAAGCAAAGAGATCACTAAGGAAACTACAGGACCCACAGTTTGTGGGGCCACCTGGAAAACTGTCTAGCCTCAGCAATCCCCAGAAAAGAGCCTGAGACAAGGGCTTCGGGACAGGTGGTTTATTTTGGGAGGTGAAGATGAGCAGGGGAAATCTGAGAGCTGATCACCCCTTGGGTAACAAAAGCACCATCTTGCCAGATGATTGTGGGAGCTGATGTTCCTGAGGAACATTCTAGAGTAGGCCTTAGAACCATGTGAGCATCAGAGAAAAGGAGCATTGACCTGCTGGTCAAGATGTGCCTGGTACCAGGTGGGCTCTGGCCGGGCCCTGCGCTGCAGAACACAGAGACTTGGGAGGTATGGTCAGGCCCCTGTGCAAAGTGGCCGGGACAGTAAGAAGGGATGAAAGTGGGGACACCAGAGGAGTCCAGCACACCTTCACTGGAGTTCTTATCCATGACGGAATGTGCCAACATCTCTAATGCAGAACTTAGGGAAAAACAAGCAACACAAAATGCTGTTCACACCAGGGACTGAAGGATGGCTCCTTGCTAAAATGGAACTCTTTGAGATGCTGACCCAGATTCATGTCTGGAGACCCTCCTAAGTACACCGGCCACAAATGTGCTCATGATCTGGGGCTGGTTGAAGGCTGTGGCATTAGGATCCTCCTGGGGGTGTTGTCTATCTGTCTCCCTTGCTCATGAAAAAAAAAAAAAAATTCAGGACCAGTTGTTAGCGTAATGGCTATGTCACTGGACTCCCATGTAGTCGACCGTGGTTCAAGTTCTGGACCTGGTGCCTTAAATCCATCCCAGGCATGTGCCTGCCCAAGATCCTGAGAGGAGAATAGAGAAGAAGGGATTGCAGCATGGCCATCCTCTCTGGGGGTGATGTCTCGCTTTCTTTCTCTCTGTCTCTGTCTGTCTTTCTGGTGAGTGCCTCATCCTATAGCAAAAACTTCTCCAAAATAAACAAACAAATAAATAATAAATGAATAAACTTTAAAAAATTGGGCCAGCCAGTGACATGGTGATTAAGGCAGCTGGATCCCACATGGATAACTGCATGGTTCAAGTGCTGGACCTGGTAGCTTGCCACACACACCAGGTACGTGTATGGGTGTCTACAATCCTGAGAGGAGAATGGAGGGGAAAGGATTGTGGCATGGCATCCTTGCTGGGGAGCGCTGCCTCACTCTCACTCTCTCTCTTCCCCTCCCTCTGGTGAGCACGTGCTCCCTATAGCAAATTAAAAAAACTGATTTACACTAAAATGATAACTCTGTAAAGTACCCTTTGTTTATAGGCTTGAACTAAAAGAGATTTTGGAAAACTAAAAACTGACGTATTACCTAAGTGTGATAATGGAAGTTTTCTTTTATGTTATTTTCATTACAATGCAGTTTTTCCAATCAATATGAAACATTTAAACACTTAATCAATCAGACTCTCTAAGGACTGGTCTAGCATGATGATTCTGAAATTTTATGTACCCTGGAAAGTTTCAGAAATTAGTGTTTTTGAAATTCCCTCAACTGCTTTAATCCAGTAACTGATATCCCTATTAATCATCATTACTGCCAACATTTACTGAGTAAATCACATGCATCTAGGCTGAGGGAGTGCATTATTTCCTTTGATCACTGTCAAAGATGAGGTAAGTATGAGGGGTTTTCAAAAAGTTCGTGGAAATGTGGATAATTAAAAAAAAAAAAAAAAAGTAGATATAAAATTTTTTTGCACCGAAATAACCCTCATACTTTAATTGAACTTTTTCATGCATTTTTGAAGTGCCCTCATACTAGGACACCTTTTATACCTAAGATGATTGGGGTTTAGAAAGGATCATTCATTCACGGCTTAGAGACAGAGGTGACTCCACTTGAAAGCTGGCTCTGTGGCTTGGTTCTAAGCTCCCAGGCACGACGTTATGTGGCCAGGTGGGTGTAGGCAGCAGTGGGAGGGCCAGGTCAGTACTGAGCCTGGACTGGCCTTGTGAGAGCGGAGTTAAGGGAAGCGTGGTGCACGGTCACAGTGGTATACTCAGCCCTTTACAATGACATTAGAACTTCTGAAGCCCGGCTGTCATAGATGGTCGGGGACCCATCTGATGTCAAAGTGAAGATTACTCAACTTACTGCAGGGCACGAGAGCACAGGGAGCGGGCAGGGCCAAGGAGTATCTGGGAAGAGGGAGTGGGAGCCACCCACCACGGTGTTTGGCTGACGCTAAATGAGTCCAAGACAGGGGTGTGAGGGTGAATGGTGTTCTCCAAAAAAGGTATGTTGGAGTCCTAAGCCAATGCCTCTGAAATATGACTTTATTTGGAAGTGGGGTCTTTATAGAGGTCGTTAAGTAAAAATGAGGTAATTAGAATGGGCCCTAATCCAGTATGACTGAGGTCCTTAAGAAGAGGGAAATTTGGATGCAGAGACAGACATGCACAGAGAAAAAGCAATGTGAAAATGCAGGGGTAAGTCAGCCAGGTGAACAAAGTGATGTATCCGGAAACCAAGGAAGGCCGGGGACTGCCGGCAAACCCAGAAGCTAAAGAGGTAAAGAAGATTCTGGAGCTGTCGGGAAGAGCATGGCCCTGCTGGTGCTTGAACGTCTAGCCACCAGAACTGTGAGAAGAATTTCTCACAGATCTCTGGCTAATTTGTTTTAAGCCAAAAATAAGAATAGTAATTACCAGCCATTACAAAACCCTGAAAATTATACTGCCTGCCATTTCAAATTCTCTTAGTTTTGTATTAAAAAAAATTATGGTCTTTGTGTCAACTAGTTTTTGAGAATGGTTTAGCTCTGGTGTGTACACACATACACATATGAGGAAGGGGGTCTACAAATTGTCACGAAAAATGCACTATGAATGCATGGATTTTAACATTTTGGGCACCAAAATAATCTTGTGACTTTAATTCCATTTTTCCAAGAACATTTTGAAGTTCCATTGTACTTATATACCATTCTAAGTGATTTTTAAAAGATTCACGTTAGGGGCCAGCAGGTAGTTTAGCGGTTACATCGCTGAATTCCCACATAGCTCACCATGGTTCGAGGTCCAGACCTGGAGGCCTGGCCATCACGCCGGGAGCATGTGCATGTGTACGCAAGATCCCAAGAGGAGAACGAAGAAGGGAGGGATTGGGGCGTGGTCATCACCTCTGGGGGTGATTTCTCACTTTCCCTTGCTTGCTCACTCTCTCTCTGGCAAGCATATACACCCTGAGGTTAAAACCTCTGAAAAAAAAAAGAGGCTTTATTCATCTTCCACATGAATTAGCCTTCTTGTTCCAATTAAAATGCAGAAAGCGAGTCTACTGCCATCAGTCCTGCTGGTGGTTTATTTTGGAGTTCCCAAGTTGCTCCCAGCACCCAAATTCTACCGTTCTATGAGCAGAACTAGAGTAAATGAGACCCAGCTCTGTGAGCCCAAGGCCGTGGCAGACTGTAAACACATCCAACCTCTGCCATGCCGCCGCACAACCTGGGGACGCAGCTGCTGAGGAACAAGCAGCAAGTCAGGAACCGGTCTGTTTCAAGGACAGCAGATGCCTGTAGGTGAAACACACCATGAACAACGAAGAGAACTAAGAACCTGGCGTGCTGCCAACCAGTCAGCCCCGGAGAGGGCGGGGAGCCAGAGACGGGACGTACACTCAGGGGCATCCTCCCTAAGCATGGAGGGACAGAACTGCCTGGGAAGGAAAGGGAGTTTTCTCATCTGGTACAAGAAGATGGAATAATAGATGCCTTTTTTAATTAGGAAAAATGAAAGATGCCACCAACTTCACCTTGTGGACTATGGTTTTAATGTAAGAGTGACAAAGATGGGACATCTATCAAAACCCACAATTTTGCACTACACTGCACGCTCTGTGAAATGCTTCCTGACAAGTGTAGGTGAATTTCAGTTCCTTTAAGCCAATATTTGAAATACATAATCACCTTTTACTACTATTGGTTTAACTACCTTTTCCAATGAATGAGCCCTTTAATGTTTTCTTTTTTTCTTTTTGCCCCTTTCCCAGGCCATTCTTTATTTTTCTCACATGCTAAGAGCTACAGCAGTGGAGAATTCCCAGGAGAGGAGCTGGCCACACAGTAAAAAGTGCTTCTCAGATGATCGCATAGTGGTTTTTCTATTTCTTAAGCCTTAAGATTGTGGTGCTTGTTTTTGTTCTTACATCCTCTATTTTCCATTCTACTATATGGCTAGTGAGTTGTTTTTCTTCTTTAGGTTTTTGCCACAGGCGTGTGCACTCACTGGAGAGAGACAGAGAGAGGGAAAGTGAGAAATCACTCCCTTGGAGGATGGCCACTCCGAAATCCCTTCTCCTCCATTCTCCTCTCAGGCTTTTGGGCACATGCACCCACTGTAATTTTCAAGTCACTGGGTCTGGGACTCAAACCAGGGTCGGCCATGTGGGAGTCCGGCACCTTCACCACCATGCCACCTGCTGATCCAGGCTGTTTATTCTAAATACACCAATGGTGTGTGCCAAACATCCATTCTAATTTTCTAAGTTATAAATCAATCCTATACATTTTTTTTTTTAAGTTTACGAGAACAGAGAGAAGAAAAATGGCACTCCCAAGGGTTACGGCCACACCACAGTCCCTTCTCTTCCATTCTCCTCTAGAGATTTTGGATACACATGTACACGCACCAGACATGTTTTTGAAGCTGACAGGTGCAGGACTCAAACCACACAGTTGGCCATGAGGGAGGGATCCAGTAGCCTTAACCTCTGCATCACCTGCTGGCCCAACTTTATTTATAATTTAGCATTAAAATATTCACTAGAATTTGACTAGAAAGAAATACATATAACTAGTGTGATATCTACTGACCAGGAGACCAAGAGAAAGCCAGTGACTGGTCTGGGCAGGTTCCCCCAGCACAGGAGTCTCAGGAGCTGCAAAGGGCTACTTGGTGAGCTGATGGAGAAAAGAACATTCCAGGCATGTGATGCTGTTGCTTCAGTGAGGATGCAGTGGCAAAGGCACAGGCAAGCAGGCACATGAAAGAGTCATTAAGTGGTTGAGCCTGAGATGAAAGGAAGCAAGGGGCTGAGTTTGAAAGGAGAACAGGAAGTGATAGATCTCCTGTGCCTAAGGGAAGGTCTTTAAAAACAGAGAGGAACTTGGACTTGGTCCACAGTTCGACAGATCCCTGCAGCACTTTACGGAGAAACTACATTAGGAGAGGGATCAGGGATGAAAGTGAGGGTTCCAGAGGTAAGAGGCAACAGGAAAGGCCTTTCCTGAAATCAACTTTGGAGCCACAGATGATAAGCTAGAAGAGGAAGAAGGGGTTGATAACCCAAAGACACACAGGAAAACCGGATGTGGTAAGTAGACCCACCTAGAATATATTCCATTGGTCCAAATCCCATTTATCCCTTAGGACTTAGCCAAAGCCCTTCTCATTTAAGAAGCAATTGCTGACCCAGCAATTGGGCACAGTTGGCCCAACTGAAGTGCAGTCCTCAACTGTGGCCAACTGTGGTTCAGATCCCTAGGTTGGCTTGAAAACATACCAGGTGTGTGAGTGGGCGCTCAAGAGCCTGAGGAGCCAGAGGACATGGGAAGGGGGTCAAGTACCCAGTGCCTGGCCACAAGATTCCTAGTGTTGTAAGCAGATGCAGCTGCAGTGAGGAACCCTGGGTCTCTGCAATTCCAGTGGTGCTTCTTATCCCTCCCTTCCTTGAGAGTGGCCTACTTAGGAAGCTGTTTTCTAGGGGTTGTTTATATGCTGGGCACAAGTCTCCCAAGAGGAGACTAGAGAAGGAATTGTGGCATGGTCGTTTCCCCTCCCCCAGAAGGTGTTTTCTTTTTTTCCCTCTCTCTGTCTCTCTGACTGTCTCTGGTGACTTCATACACCCTATGGCAAAAGCCTAAACAAACAAAAAACCACCTGCCATACAGTAGAATGGAAAATAAAGGAAGTAAGAACAAAACCAGACACCTTGTCTTAAAGCTCAAGAAACAGAAAAACCACAATGTGATCACTGGAGAAGCACTTCCCACGGTGTGGCCAGCCCCTCCCTTGTTTGTGGAATGAGCCTGGAGTTGGCACCTCTGGCCCTCTCATTGATCTCCAAGCACCTGCATTAAATCCATTTCTGCTCAAAAACCTTGAACTGAGCCCTGACTATTAGGCCCCCAGAATATCTTCCCTCATCTCCAGCTGCAGGGCAAATAGCAAGGTTCTACTGCATGCATTTTCTAAAATGGCTACATCGGGTTGTAATTCATGATATGCACTGTTAAAAACTTTTCACAGCAACATGAATGAAGTGGGTAAGATCATTACTTCCATTTGACAAAAGAGGAAGCATGCCCATGTTTACCCAGTTAGCAATGGAACTGGGACAACCTTCTGCTGTGCTGCTTCCTAACCAAAATTTACTAGTGAATCTAGAATAAATACTGGAAAGAGCAAGGGAGGAAACAGAAATAATTACAGGGAAAAGGAATTTTAAACAGCAGAAGAGGGGCCCAGAAGTTGGCATGGTGGCTAAAGGCCCTGGACTCCCACATAGCCAACTGTGGTTTGAGACCCGGACTTGGGGACTTGCTTTCTCACTTTTCCTCTCTCTCTGTGTTCCTCTCTGGTCAAATTAAAAGAAAATAAATAAACAAAGATAAAATAAAATAACTCTTAAAAAATAACAGCAGAAGAGTCAAATGTGTGGCTACCAAGAGTGCTTTAGTATATCTAATAACTTGGACAAGTGGGAAGGAGGATCACAGATGGAAGGAGGGGAGGCCAGAGGGATACAGGAGATTACAGATGCCTGCTGGTAGGCTGGGAAATGGAGGTGCCTTGTAGAATCCTTGGGGAACTTATAATGGAAGTATGTTTTGAGGGCAGAAAAAAGGGTGAGGGGTGGCATAAAGTTAAATAAGAACTAAAGGTCAGTAAGAGTTCTTCAATAAGATATTCAATTGGCAAGTCAAAACTACTACTTAGCTGAAATAGATGAGTATATAATTCCCATAACAGAAGGGAATTCAATTTTCCTGAGGTTATATGTATTTTTAGAGTTCATCTATATCTTCTATGAGAGAAAGAGTGACATAGATACAGGCACCTCCAAAGGGTCCTCTATTGTGACCTACCCTCCAGCCGGCCTCAGCCAGCGAGGATCACAGGCACACACGTGTGCACATTAGGGTGTGCAGAGAGACCCTGGGACCCGAACCTTCCCATTGCCTTACCACTGTACCACGTGACTGGCCATGAAGCAACAGTTTTGACTGATCACTCGATTGCCCTTTTCTTTAACTTTATGCCCCTCATTCTTTCTTTACCGTCAAACTTAGTGGTGAGTAATTTTCTACAGTTGTTTCATGTTCTGGGAACCAAGAAAAGGATTTTAAGTTTTGTTTTATGTACAGGCTCAGGTCTGTTTCAACAGGTTCAGAAGGAACTCAATAAAACCAGGGCACCAGTATAGGGTATATCAACAAAAAGACTGAGCTTTGCTCATCGGACCCAATTTTTCAGGAAAATACTCTTCCTTGTATCTGCAGAGCTCAGTACACTGAGGTGTTCGGGCTTGTGGGATGGACACACGGATGAATGGCTATGCTCCACTGCAGGCAGGATCAACACCGAAAATGTTAAAGAAGGTGCTTTTCTTTTCTTCAGTCTTCCCTTTCTCCCAAAAGAGTAATAGCATATTCAGCGATTCTTTTTTTTTTTTTTCTCTTTTCTAACCAGGACAGATAATATAATACCATATCTCACTTATAGCAAAAACAATTCACATTAGAAAGGGTTCTTCCATCACCAGAGTTAATTTCTTAAGTGGATAAGCAATTAAAGATGCCAAGTAGATTAAAATTGATCTCTAGCATAAAAGTTGTGATCAATAAGAAAACAGTCTGTAAATTTGATTGCATAAATCCTTTTTGCTTAAGTCCACCATAAGCATAATTTTCAGGATCACTACTTTGATCTCACTTACTAGAAAATGTAATAAAAATATTGCTGTGGGACCTAGGTTTCAGAAAATGACAAAATACCTACTTCAAATTTTTGAAGCACCCACGGAAGACAAATGCACAACAGACTAGGCTGCTCATCAAGAGAAATGTATGATTTAAAAAATCCCCCCCAGATCCACCCAAGCTTCTAAATTAGTATGAAAAATGCTCTTAAAAAATGCAATTTTTAAAGTGTAACTGGTTCCAACAGACCCTTACTGGTTTTCATGGTTTGGCAATGTCGCACAGTATCCTCTGGTTTCCTGTGAGGAGTCAGCTCACACCTCATCCATCTGTCCTCCTTTCAGTTACACGATTGTTGCCAGTTCTAGTGAATTGCTGTGAAACTCCAAATAGTGTACCAAAACCTCTTTGTTGTTTTATCTACCAGCCGGACATCTCGCTGCTCAGTTTGCAAGAGAAGCACAGCTATGCTCAGCTTTTCCTTCTACTCCTTCCCCTCCCAGCTATGCCGACTTTTCCATCAAGTGCCATGACATGAACGCTCTGTTCAGGACCAGCTCATAACTTTCGTGATTCGTCTGTAGATTCCTTCTACAAGTTGACGCATACCAACTTCTATGTCATGATAAATAATTCACAGTATTACTATACCGATATACCATTATTATTATGCAAGGTACACCATATTACGGATATCAATAAACATATTAATATTGATATATGTACAGTATTACTATATAGTATATAGTAATACATACAGTATTAATATACAGATATACCATTATATATTATATTAACATATATACAGTATTACTATATAATATATAGTAATATGTACAGTATTACTATACAGATATACCATTTATTACTATACAATGTACACCATATTACAGATATCAATAAACATATTCATATTAATATAATATACAGATATTATTAACCATATAGACATTATTTACAATCCTAGTATACTAGGATTATATTTCCTTCTCAGTGAGTTTACTGTCCCTTTCAATGAAGAATCCTTGTACTATCAAAATTTTTTAAATCTCTTTTTTTCTATCTATTTAAGTTTTGGCTATACAGTGTGTGTACTCGTCAGAGAGACAGAGACAGAGAGACGGAGAGAGAAATCACCCCCAAGAGGGAATGGCCACACTTCAATCACTTTTCCTCTAGTCTCCTCTTGGGATTTTGTGCATGCAACACACATGTGCCTGGCATGAATTTCGAGCCACCAGGTCCAGGATTCCAACGGCACAGTCAGCCACGTGGAACCCAGCACCTTACCTCCATGCCATCTACCAGCCCCTCCTTTTTTCTCTTCTAACAGCTACAACTACACATAGTAATGGTGGCTTCAAAAGGATAAATCCCTGGAACCTGTGACTGTGATTCATTGGGAAAAAGGTCTTTGCAGATGTAATTAAACTAAAGACCTTGACATGTGATCATCCTGGATCACCTGGGAGGTTCTAAACTCCAATGACATGTGTCCTTTAAAAAAAAAAAAAAAGAAGATAGAGGCAGAGACTGGAGTGATACAGCCACAAGCCTAGGCAGCTAGTAATCACCAGAAGCTGGAAGAGGCAAAGGAAAGGTTCTTCCCAGGGCCTTCAGAAGGAACCCAGCTCTGCCAGTGCCTCGATTTCAGACTTCTGGCCTCCAGAACTGTAAGAGGATACGTTTTGATTGCTTTTAAGTCACCTACTTTGTGGCAATTTGTCATAGCAGCCACAGGAAACTAATACACGTCCAGATTTTACTAATCACCCAGTCGCAGTACACACACCAGCGATCTCCCTTTTCTTACAGAGATTTTCCTCCTGGAGTGCTGTGTCCCACTCCACTCTGAAGGGGCTAATTTAGGCCTCTTCCTCTTCTGCAACTGTCTTCCTAGGACTTCCTTCATTGCTTTTACGGGAGGGACCAACTGATGCCTGGATCCAATATTTTCCTCTCTCTTGGTTTCCTTTCTTGTTTTGCTAGAGCACATCCTTAAGTAACTTACTGAGATGCATGGGGCCATCAGGTGGCACAGTGGTTAAGGCACTGGATTACCACATGGCCAACCATGGTTTGAGTCCTGGACCAGGAAGCTTGAAAATCAAGCCAGGTGGGTGTGCCTAAAATCTTGAGAGGAGAATAGAGAAGGGATTATGGCATGCATGGTCACACCCCCCCCAGGGTGATTTTTCACTTTTCCCCTCTGGCAAGCACAGACACTCTATGGCAGGAAAGAAGGAAGGAAGGAAGGAAGGAAGGAAGGAAGGAAGGAAGGAAGGAAGGAAGGAAGGAAGGAAGGAAGGAAGGAA
>NW_006159650.1:880141-925517 GCF_000334495.1 Tupaia belangeri chinensis
AGCAAGTAAGTAAGGAAGGAAGGAATGAAGGAATGAAAGAGTGAGCATGGCCGACTTAACTAAGTTCTCATCTTTCCCCTGGAAGAGGGGAGGGGGAGCAAATGTACCAGCCACCCTCTATCAGCTCGACACCTCATAATTCTGATATTCCTCACCTGGGGTATGACCCAGCTGCACATGAAAGTGTTATGAGACAAACTGTGCACCCGTCCCAATTCATACATTGAAGTCCTAACACCCAGCACCTCAAAGTGGTACTATTTTGGGAGACACAGTCTCTACAGATGGGATTAAATTAAAATGAGGTATTTTAATGGTCCCTAATTCAACATGATGGTGTCCTTGTAAGAAAAGAAACTTTGGACACCAACAGAGGGAAGCAGATGTGAAGACACAGGAAGGAGGCAGTCATCTAAAGCCAAGGAGAAAGGCCTAGAACAGATCCTATCAGATCCTTCCCTCACAACCCTCAGAAGGAACTGACTCTGTCAACACGTGCATCTCAGACTTCTAGCTTCTAGAACTGTAAGAACATAAATACCATTTAAGCCACCCAGTCTGCGATGCGTTGTTCCAGTAGCCCTAGCAAAATAATACACAGAGCAACACCAGCCTCTTACTGCAGAGTCCCATGATCACTGGAGCACTCAGAAGCTCTGAGTAGTACACACTCCATGCTTTGATCCTCAAATCTCAGGTTTCTTTTCAGAATATACAGTTCTCCGTATATATCTCTATCTGTAGACTTGACAGCAGGGAGCTCTGTATGATATGCAGGGCTTGTCAACAGACAAGGGGTCTCAAGGGGACCCCTGAATTCCAGGATGAGGAAGGAGGGCTTTACTCTGAGGAATTAATACCATACTAGCTGCCCTAGTCATCACAAGAACATTTCCCCACTTCTTGAAAGGTAAGAACCATGTGAATATTCTGCTTGGAGTAAACTACCTGCCATTTGGTAGCATAGGCAGGAGAGGTGGACACGATGATTCAATGTACGACGGGTCCCTGCATTTGCCTGCTCTGCAGTAGACACAAGCCAAGATCCAAGTTTCTGAGGACAGCGCTGGGTGCGTGAGCTCCTCCCAGGTGCAGCTTCGCCTGCTGTCATTCTTTCATCTGCTTTGCATCTTTCAATTTGGTTTCAATCTCATTCCCTTTGTTGTTATAGATTTTTAAGTTTTAGTCTCATATGGTCATTTTGATGGGGTCTCGGGAAGGAGATAAGCATCTCACACAGCATCTCCAATGACTTGGTTGTCGGAAAAGTCGACACATTTTTGCATAGGCAAAATATACATCATGGCTTTTCTGACAACCCCATTGAAGCACCAGTCTTTTTCTGGATATTGCTTCCTGACATTAAACCAAGTAAGAGAGCCAGGATTGCCTTAACTGTGATTCTCAAATAGCTAAAGGAACACATGACAAGCTACATAAAACAACTCTTTTCAAACTCTACTGAAAATGTTTAAGGAATGTGGGAGAAATAGAAATCTTTGAGGGTTGCAAAAGAGAAGGAAAGAAGTTACAAATCTCTGGATAGAGAAATGAAGTTCTTGTGGGGCCAGCAAGTGGCGTGGTGGTTGAGGTGCTAGACTCCCACATAACTGACCACGGTTTGAGTCCTAGACCCTGTGCTTGAAAATCATGCTGGGCACATGTGCACATGTGCCCAAAATCTCAGGAGGAAAATGAAGGAGAAGGGATTGCAGCATGGCTGTCCCCTCCCCCCCACCCCGGGGGGGTGATTTCTCATTTTACCTCTCTGTCTCTCTGGCGAGTACACATGCCCTATTGCAAAAACCTTTAGAACCCAGTCCCTATGGCAAAAACCTTAAAAAAAAAAAAAAAAAAGTTCTGTGCCAAAGCAGTAATTTTGTCTGAGAAGAGAAAAATACTATGATATTTAGATATTGAGTTGTTTGGAGCTAGGGGGTCTTTGAAGCTAGGTGGAAATTCACACACACACACACACACACATATATATATATATATACAAAATTTTAAATATAAATTTTGTATTCTCAGTTCCAGAATGAGTTTCTGAAGCATCAGCTCTTAGCAATCTCACTAACAATGCTCCCAATGACCTCACTCATCTAATAGCATCTCAATCATTGATCAGACTTAAGACAGGCAAACTGAGATGCGAGACACAGCCAAGCTTTCCCAGCTCAGGTTTTCAGCCTTTCCACCATGACAGTGGAAGGAAAAAAAAAAAAAGAAAAGAAAAAACCTCCTCTCTCAATTCCCTGAAGGATGTGTTCTTGCACATAAATGGGCATTTAGCACAATTAGTTACTGAAGGCCTGACTGTTTAAGGCAAGGCAAGAAAATCCTAGCCAAGCTCCTGCTGCTATCCATGCCTCGGCACCTCTCACCCACACCCTGTCTACTGTTTGGGGAGTACCTTCTGGCATTTATGTGCTCAGAATTGTCACCTAATGAAAGGGTGAAAAGGTGAAAGAAATGCCTGATGAGGAGGAGAGGATGGGAAGAAAATAAAAGATAAAGATGTACCTTACTGTCTCCGTGCTGGAATCCCAGGAGACAGAATAATATGATACTAGAGAATCTTGATGAGGGATCTAATGTAAACCACACAACTGCAAAGCTTTTCTCCTGAATATACTACTTAGTTAACATCCTGTTCTTACAGTGATGTCCGGGTCCGACATTTGGGTGACTGAGGGGAGTACAGGAGGTTCCTCCTCATTTTCCAGTTTCCACAAGGGCCAAAGAAAAGAGCTTCCTCCCCTCCGAAGATACCATGAGACACTGAGCACAGAACCCAAAGCATAGGAAACCCCTGTGACGAACCTTTCAAAGTAGACATACATAAAAATATTTGAGTCTGAAAAAAAAATAGTTGAGTCTGTGCAGAAATTTCAGTATTCAGGAAGGGCAAAATAAGAGGTATCAGGTTGTCAGAAAAGTCAGGATGTATTTTGGTCCTTAATGTAATGACACTGAGAGGTGGTGAGACCTTTGAGAGGAAGACTTAGCTTTCATGTGGGTGGGCACGTTTCCAGACAGACTGCCAGGCAAATTGGTAGATGGAGAGGAAGACCTGCCTTCATTGGGAGCAGGCACCATCCAATTGGCTAGGAGCATGGGACGGACAAACAGGAAGTGGACATCTGTTTCCTCTCTCTCTCCACATGGCAGCTGACATGCCTACCTCTCTTGGCCATCCTGCAATGGGGGCACCAGAGGCTGGCCAGATGCTGGCCCACACTCTTGGACTTTTCTTTTTTATGTGTGCTCTTGGACTTCCCAGCCAGCAATAATCATGAGCCAAGTAAGTATCTATTATTCATAAATCTCCTAGTCTCTGGAATTTCTGTTTACCAACATAATAACAGACTAAGACATTGAGAAACAAGAACAATGTAAGAAAGATCCATTATCCATCAGGAATTGTGTGGAGTGAGGAATCACACTCTGCTGTCTTGCCTGCTGAGAGTCTTCACACAGGGACATCCATTCTCCTAACAGCCTGGATGAAGGTCCTCTGCCTCACCTCACCCATTCCCCAGCGCCCCGGCTGGACAGGACCCATGGTTTGGGGAAGAGCCTTTTCCAGCAAACAGGCAACTGCTTCCAAGATGTAAAGCCAGTGGGGATTCTAAGGCGTCTGCTTTGGATTATCAGCAAAGTAAGTTACAGTTTCACTTTTCCTAAATATAGTGACAAAGAGTTTTAATTTCACATTATGTCAGGAGTTTCATGGAGCCAAGAAGCTTTCCAGCGCTGAATATTCCTATACAAATCCCACGGAAATCAGGCGGCAAAGGCAGTGATCATAACTATCACCTTTTGGGTCAAAAATTTGATTAAAACCAAATGACAACTAAAACGTATCTTATTAGCAGTAAGACTAAATCCATAGCATATGTCAAAGCTGGAATATGAAATCGCAATTTGTCTGGATTACAGGTGGGGGCAGTAATTTCATCACTCTGCCCCTCCCTCGCCCAGGAATCCACATGTACCTCAGACAGCCACTCTGGACTAGGGGATGGGATTCCACTCAGCACAGGGCCCTGGGGCAGTCTCCTCTGTCACCTCACTGCCCTAGTGGGCCATGCTCAAGGCTCCCTGCTTCCTTCCCAGGGTTTATGGACTCGGGCGCCTCTCCCAGTCAGAGCTGGATCACGTGTCACAGGACTATGGTGTTCCTCCACACCCTGGACAGCTGTCCTGGAAAGGCACACAGTGGCTAATGTGGAGATGCCATGTTTTGTGAGCAATAATGAGTCCCAGGACAATTTTAGACATGAATATATTCCTTCAAGCATGTCAGAAGTGGTGCCCGCTTTCTGTGGGTCGCTGTGCTTCAGGCAGAGCCACAGATAGCTGCTTCTCATGTTTTTCAATCTAACCAGAAGTCACAGGTCTTGTAGTGATCCTCCACCTGCTCACATCTAACTCATCACCTTACTAAGTAATGTCAGGCAAATCTGCCCAGGGAGCTCCCCTACTCCTACTCCCAGAGCCACTGTCTGAATCCTCATCCTCAAAGTGGTTTGCTTCAACTAGTGAGTCTTCCCCAAAAGAACTGAGTTGATCCCCTGCCTGTCCCAGCCACTAGCCCAAGACTGCGCTGGGCAGACCTCCTCAAGAGCCCTGTACGAGAAGTCAGTGGGCACTCCACCATCAGCCTTTCTGTCCAGTCAAGTTAATCTGCTGCTCTGACTGTCACACCAACTATGCTTACTCTGAGGCTATCACAGGATGATTATTTTGCTTACCAATGCAGTAAAAATCCTGATATAATAAAAAAAAAAATTAAAGAAGTAGTACGTGTCAAGGCATGATCTAAGCTCCTTTCTCAGGTAGTCAGAACTAGACCAAAACGAGTGTTAAATGACAATGAATGCACACAACAGTGAGCAGGCTAGATCCCAATACTAATGCCATTGACTTTCTTAGTATTGGGATCTAGCCTGCTCACTGTTCAGAAAACTATTTACAAAAGCTTTATGAAGACTTGAAGCAGTATGAAACTATGTGCTTTGTGAAATAATTTGTATAGACTGAGGATCCTTTTAAGTAGAAACCTCTACTAGCAGGCAATTCCAAATCACCCCAAGTACACACCCTTTTAAATTTAAACATTTAAAAGTGCAAGAGGGAGCCAGACAATGGCAGAGAAATAAAACGCAATGCTCTGAGAGGCTGACCTCATGGGAAAGTTCTAGGTTCATCCAAAGATTTCCTTTCAGTGCTACAGCTTCAGGCTCCTAGGGTCTGGGGCTGGCTAAGGCTGGGGTGGGATGGTGCAATCGGGACCTTGTTGGGGGTACTGTCTGTCTGTCTGTCTCTCTCTGTCTCTCTCTCTCTTTCTCTTATCCAATAAAATAAAAATACAACATAATGTTGCCAGCAGGTGGCATGGTGGTTAAGGTATTGGATCCCACAGGGCCAATTCTGCAGTTCGAGTCCCAGACCCAGTGGCTTAAAAAACATGTTGGGCATGTTGGATGCCCAGAATCCTGAGAGGAAAATGAAGGGACTGCTGTGTGGCCATCCCCCCAGGGAGCAATTTCTCACTTTTTTTCTCTCTTTTTCTGACAAATACATATGCTGTGGCAAAAACTAATACACACACCCAAACACATATTAAAAAAAATGCCCCTTGGCCATGCCAAAAAAAAGTGAAAACAGAATGAGAGTAGCTGAATTAAAAATTCCAGAGGAGAAAAAAAATCATGAGGAATTAATATTTGACTTACCCAGTGGCTGCTATTATTATAATTCTTTAATACCAAGCTCACAAAATTATCAACTATCAGCAGAAGTATGATGATAATTATTAAAAATAAATAAATAAGGCACCAGCAGTTGGCGTAATGGCTAGTTGCTGGACTCTCATGTAATCGACTGTGGTTCCAGTCCCCGGCCAGGGGGATTAAACTTCGAGTCCCGGACCAGGTGGCTTAAACTCACGCTGGACACATGTGCGTGAGTGCCCAAGACCCCAAGAGGAGAATGGAGAAGAAGGGACTGTGGCATGGCCATCCTCTCTGGGGGATGATTTCTCACTTTCTGTCTCTCTGTATCTCTCTGTCTTTCTGGCAAACGCACATACCCCATAGCAAAAACCTCTCAATAAATAAATAAATAAATAAATAAATAAATAAATAAAAAGATTCATCACAGTAAGGTGGGACCATACAAGTATAATAAGCATTCATGGGGCCAGTAGATGGCGTAGCACTTATATCACTGGACTCCCACATGGCTGAACACAGTTCAAGTCCTAAACCTGAAGGCCGAGTGTGTGTGTGTGTGTGTGTGTGTGTGTGTGTGTGTGTGTACATGCCCAAGATCCCAGGAGGAGAATAAGGAAAAGAGATGGTGGCATGGAGCTCCTCCCGAGGGGTGATTTCTTGCTTTCTCTCCCACTGTCTCTGTTGGTCTGTCTGTCTCTCTGGTGGGTGCATACACCCTAAAGCAAGAAACTCTTATACAAACAAAACAGAATAAGCATTAGTAAGATACATAGCAATGTGCAGTGAAGAGACGAACGATCATTTTTACACATTAGGGAGCTGGCTACTCATAAAAGTATGAAATATACAAGTTGGCTGCAATCGTGGACACTGCGTTAGAGCCAAATAATGAAAATCACTCTTGCTGCAGTAGGCTCAGGCCAGCCCAGCCCCTCCTATAACCCAGATACGCTGTGCAGCTAACCAAATTCCTACGCAGAAAGGGGGAGGGGACAAAATATAAACTGAAAACGAAATAAATGTTTCCTGATACCAAGCCAAAATCTGAATTAGTTTGTTATATACACACATACACACGTGCACACACCAAAATTTATGTCCATGTCCTAAATCCAAACCTAGTAAATTTTTAAAAATTATTTAATTTTATTTATTTGTTTATTTATTTTAATTTGACCCAAGAGGGACAGAGTGAGAGAGAGAGGAAGAGAGAGAGAGAGAGAGAGAGAGAGAGAGAGAGAAGGAAAGTGAGAAAGCAAGCCGCCCAGCGCAGGCCTCAAACCAAGGTCAGCCATGTGGGAGTCCAGCGCCCTAAGTCGCCATGCCACCTGCCAGCCCCCTAGTGAATGTTTTTACCAAAATATGTCCATGTCCTAAACCCAGACCCAGAATATATTTATTTATTTAGAAAAAGAGTCAGGCCAGTCAATGGAATAGCATGGATGGTCTGGGCTGGCTGGATCCCTCAGGACCAACTGCATGGTTCGAGTCTAAGTCCTGGCAGCTTGAAGAATACACTGAGCATGTGTGTAGTCCCAAAATTCTAAAACAAGGGAGAAACGGAGAAGGAATTATAGTGTGACCATCCTCCCCGGAAGGGAAGGACAGGACGGGGTGCTTGCTCACTTTGTCTCTTTCTCTGGCAAGGTAAACCGCCCTCTGGCAAATTAATAAATAAAATAAAAATCCAAATCAATTTTATGAAAAGAAAAAGTGTCTTTTCAGATAAAATTAATGATCTTCAGATGAGATTATCTTGAATTACCAGGGTAGGCTCTAAGTCTAAAGACATGTGTCCTTATAAGAAAAAGAAAGGAATATCTAGACACACACAGAGAGGAAGAGGCCACATGAAGACTGAGGCAGAGACAGGAATGATGCAGCCACAAGCCAAGGAGTGCCAGGAGCCACGGGAAGCCAGAAGAGGCAAGCAGCAGGTTCTTCCCTAGGATTTCCAGACGGAGTACTGTTCTGCTGACACCTTGATTTTGAACTTGTAATCTCCAGAACTGTGAGAAAATAATTTTCTACTTTTTTTTTCTATTGTTTTAAGCTTTCTATGATGTGTTTTCTTTTCTTTTCTTTTCTTTTCTTTTCTTTTTTTTTTTTTTCTTCCACACCGTAATTGCATCTCCTTCATTCTCCTCTCTGGATTTTTTAAGCTATTGGGTCTGGGACTCAAACCATGGAGTCAGCCATGTGGGATTTAGCACCTTAACCACCATGCCACCTGTTGGCCCCATTATGTTGTGTTTTTATTTTACATGTTTTCTTCCCCCTTGAGTGAGAGAGAGAGAGAATGAGAGCCAACACCTCTTACAAGGTCCTGATGCCAACATCCAACCCCAGTCTTTTTTTCAGAGGAAGCATACACTAGCCAGAGACAGATGGGGAGAAAACAGCCCCCATGGGGCATGGTCACACCGTAATCCCTTCTCCTCCAGTTCTCCATCCTGTCAGGATTTGGGGCATGCATGCACACACATGTACAGCATCCCCTTAAGCTACCAGTTCTGGGACTTGAACCATGCAGTTGGACATGTGGGATCTGGCTGCCTTAACTAACAGGCCATAGGGCTGGTCCCATTTTCTGTTAAACCTTCAAGTTTGTGTAATTTATTACAGTAAATCTAAGAAATATACATTCCACATATGCAGGTATGCGCATCAGCATAGGAGCATCACACACACAGTCAAGGACCGACTTCTTTAGAGCAGTCTAAGCATTCGGCCTCTGAAATGAGATGCATCACATACTCCACTGCTGTGCACACACACAGGGAAGAGAGGATACCAGAGGTGAATGCACAGCAGCACGTCCACGTCATCGAAAAGTGACGCGTTTCTTAGTGTCGTCTTAATAAATACTAGACACAGTCAAATGTGGATTGCCAGCTCTCAGAAGTGAATCTGAGATTGTGGACCGTCTTCTTTAGACTTACGCGTTAGGAGGCAGAATGGAAAGATGCCTAACTCTAGAATCTCTCTTACACTCACTAGTTTCTGAAAATTTGCTTTTCTCCTATACAAACACAAGTACATTTTGGATTAATGAAGGAGTTAGAGGGAGACATAGCTGTTAAGGGAGAAAAAGGCTGTGGAAAAACAGATGGTATAAGGGACCTGGGGGAACCAGATGTGCCCGAGACAGAACTTCAAAGCCAACACTCAAAACATGGGCAGAGGAAATGAACGGGCACATCACAGAGATCGGAACAGTCAAAAAGTTCCTAGGAAGATGGTCCTGCTTCCTGGTAATATCTTACGTGAATGTTTTTGAAAATTTAAAAACGTCAAGCTACAAAGGACCAGCCTCATACTGCAGTGGTTAAGTGCTATACAGAGGAAGCCAAACCCCACATAGTCGACCGGGGTTTGAGTCTCAGCCCCAGCAGCCTGAAAAACACATGAGGGACATGCCCAGGATCCCGACAGGATGGAGCACTGGATGAAAAAGGATTGTTGTGTGTCCGGGTCTTGGGACATTCTTGCTATCTCTTTCTCTCACTCTTGCTCATGTAAGCTCCTGGGCACTCTGGCATTTAAAAAAAAGAAGAGAAGAAAAAAAAAGAAAAAGTAGAGAAGAATCAGATGCAAATATGGACCTATAATGTTACATGTTGAGTTTTCTAACCTAATTACATTAATGCAAGCACAAAACACGCAGATCATTGCACAATACTGCCTATTAACTTGAGTGACAAATTCTAAAGTTAACATTTATTTCAGTGGCTGCCAAGAGTGTTGAAAAACAAAAGTGCTATTTAGCTTGTAAATGGTCTACTTGTAGTTTGTCAGCACAATTTCGGAAATACTTTCCCAGAGGGAGAAACCCTCAAAATATAAATAAACAGGAAGCTTCAATAAGACTCCATTACTCATAGTAAAGGTTAGAGATGTATCTTGCATAGCTTAAAATAGAAAAGTATGTGGATTTATTTGAGACACTTATAACATTGTAAATTTACTTATTCTCGTAAGAATTTTATAGCCACTTTTTATGTAATCATAGAATTGAGTAAGACAGAAAGCTGCATTACCTAGCCCTTATATCGGTTTAAGCAAAAATTACTATTCGTGAATATAAAAATAACCTATCTCTAGAAAAAGTGACAAGGTATTGTAAAAATGGGAGGAGGGGTCAGCTCCATCGTGCAGCAGTTACATGCTGCAGGTTGGATCCTCCATGACTCACCAGGGTTTGAGTCCTGGCCTAGTAGGTTGCATGCCAGCCATGACGGGTGTCCTCAGGATCCTGACAGATTAGGAACTGGAGCACAAAGGATTGTGACATGATCGAGCCCTGTTGGAGACTGCTTTGTCTCTCTGTGTTGGTCTCTCTGTCCCTCCTCTTACCTCTCTCTCTCTCATGCCTACATACACTCTAGCATTTTAAAAGGAAATTCAGTCTACGGTCAGCTGGTAGCATGATGGTTAAGATGGCCACATTCCACATGGCCAACTATGTGATTCGAGTTCAGACCCAGTAGTTTGAAAAGCATGCCAGGCACATATGGGTGTATGTCCAAAATCCCAGAAGGAGAATGAAGGAGAAGGGACTGCAGCATGATTACCCCCACCCAGGGGGGTGGGGTTCTCATTTTCCCTCTGTGTGTGCGTGCATGCAAGCGCGCGTGTTTGTGTGTGTCACTCTGATGAGCATATGCACCCTTTGGCAAAACTCCAGTAGTTTGAAAAGCATGCCAGGCACATATGGGTGTATGTCCAAAATCCCAGAAGGAGAATGAAGGAGAAGGGACTGCAGCATGATTACCCCCACCCAGGGGGGTGGGGTTCTCATTTTCCCTCTGTGTGTGCGTGCATGCAAGCGCGCGTGTTTGTGTGTGTCACTCTGATGAGCATATGCACCCTATGGCAAAACTAAAAAAAAAAGAAACAAACAATTCGGCTTACCTTCACTGTTGAAGTATTATCTCCCCAACCACTGATGGGAACTCAGTAAGCACACCTCATAGAAAAATACTCAAATATCTAAAAAACAATTCACATGAAATTCTATACTGATTATTTCCTTTGAAGTATCACTGGATTGCTGATAGTGAAATTATGAACCACAAAATGATAACTGTCTCCCATTTTTTACAGTTAAACTGAAGTGGTGACATGTCCTCATAGTAAAGATAGAAAAGATTATAAAATGATGTTTCTAAATGATGGGAAAGAAATACAGGCTAAACTATAATACTGCTTTTTGCTTGAATTTGTAATTTTATTTGAAAAAAATCATTAGGAATTTGATTTTTCTCTGAGGGATAGGGAAGAAATATGACAGAACTGTTTGGTGTGAGTGAATTTTATAGCATGTGAATTATATCTAAATTTTAAAAATGGAAGTGGCATGAGATTGTAAAACATCAGAATCTTAGGCACACACATGCACACAAATGGAGGGGGCATTTACTTAGTTTCTGTTTTACTGCCATAAAATTAAAAATGTCTCTTAACTTACTAAAAAGATTTCAACTGAATTGGCTTGTACTTAAGTTTTAATGGATTGAATGCAACAACTAAGAGTTCTCTGTTGGCTTTTGAGGTCAGTGTTCTGTCTGCAAACAAAATAACAACAAAACTACTGTCTGAGTATTTGAAATAATTTACAATGCAAATGAAAATCTAGAGTTCATAAAATTTGATAATAAATAGCCCCGAACTATCAGCATTTTGGTTTTTTGTGTTTGTTTGTTTTTTGCTGGAGGGTATATGAGCTGACTAGAGAGAGGGAGACAGAGAGGGAGAAATCACCCCCTCAATGGTGCATAGTCACATCACAATCTTCTCTCTTTCTCCACCCTGTTGGGATTTGGGGCACACATGCACCCACATATTTTCCAAGATGCAAGGGCCAGGATTTTAACCGCATCAGCCACATGGGGATCCAGCTGCCCTAACCACTAGGCCAAGGGGCCAAGCCGTCAGCACATTGTTTACCATCACTGTGGTGACAGTAACCCTCAAGGCGTGAGTAGAGGATAATGGCCTTCACCATGCTATCTAGAAGACATATAATGCAGCCTCTTTGGCAGACATGAGGATTTAGCACATGAATATGGCAAAGGCCAGGGCTGTACCACATGACAACAAAAAGCACAGGAGTCAAAATCCTAGGCTGGGATTTTGGGCCTGTCTTTAGCTGCGTAAGACCTGAGACAATCACATCGTTCTGCAGTCCCCTCATCTGTAAAATGGAGGTAATGCAACTTGTGGTTCATGAGCCAATGAGAAAGCATGGGCACCATGTAGGCAACTGCAAATGCGTTGTGTCCCTGGTTGGCGTGGCGCTGCTCTTCAGCTCAGTATCTTAGAAGTGTCTGTCACTGACTTATAGCAAGGGGCCACAGAGAAAGGGAACATTGGTGTAGGTCTTGACTACTAGTGTCAGACCCTGAACTCTCATCCATGACCAGCTGGAAAAATGCCACAGGATTTGCTAAGGCTGGCATTTGCATACCTCACAACCCAGCATTTCTACTACTAAGAATACACTCTACGGAAACACAGATGTTTACCTAAACAGCTAGTGCAACTCCTAGCAGCTCCATACAGAAATGACCCAAATGCCCATCAAGAGTGGAATAGAGGGAACCAGCAGTTAGAGTAATGGCTATGTCGCTGGATTCCCACGTAGTCGACCGCGGTTTGCGTCCCGGACCTGGTGGCTTAGAACTCACGCCTGGCGCGTCTGCGTGCGTGCCCAAGATCCCAAGAGGAGAATGGAGGAGAAGGGATTGCGGCGTGACCATCCCCCCTGGGGGGTGATTTCTCGCTTTCTGTCTCTCTGTCTCTCTCTGTCTGTCTGGCAAGCGCACACACCCTATAGAGAAAAACCTCTCAAAAAAAAAAAAAAAAGAGTGGAATAGATAAGGGGTCAGAGGGCGGTGCAGTGGCAAAATGTAACACTTTGTAAGGCAATCCCACACGAGGAAGTTCCTGGTTCAAGTACAGAGACTTCCCCAAATTCATCCACCAGGTACATGTATGCCCATGATGTGGGGCTAGCTAAGGGCTTAGGATGAACTATGCCCTTGAGACCCTGTTAGGGTTGCTATCTGTCTCTACTTCTTGCTCTCTGTCTCTCGGAAGAAGCAAATAAAGTTTAAAAGATGATAAAAGTTTTTCTTTTTAAAGAATAAAACAGATAAATACATTATAGAATATTTACCCAACAGAGTAGCACACAGCAATCAGAATGAATGAACTATAACACATGCAGCAACGTGGGAGACACAGGCAGAACACAACAGACTCCATGGTATATGTTTCCACTGTAAAGTACAAAACCAGGAAAAACTACAGTACTAGAAGTCAGAATGGGGGTCCAACAGGTGGCTTAGTGGTTACGGCACTGGACTCCCACGTGTCCAACCATGGTGCAAGTCCCAGACCTCGTGGTTTGAAAAATCACACCAGATGTGTGTGCATGCATGCCCAAAATCCCAGGAGGAGAATGGAGAAGAAGGGACTGTGGTGTGACCATCCCCCCTAGAAGGTGATTTTTCACTTTCCCTCTCACTGCCTCTCTGTATCTCTCTCTTTTAAAAAAAGGAAAAAGAAGAAAGTCAGGATGGGGCACCAGAACAGAGCAGAAGAGGAATCTCTGGGGTGCCACAACCACATTTCTTGACCTAGTTATATGAGTAAATCTAGTATAAAAATTCAAGCCCTGGATTCTTACGATGTGTGGCACTGCTCCCTACATCTGCATACTGCAGTAAACGTTTGTCTGAAAGTCTACATGTATTATGATAACACCCCCAGGGCAGCCCCAGGGCTCTACTCTGGATGCAGCACACTCAGGTCCCCTTACCATCTGCCTGGAGAGGATACAGGCCTGAGTGCAATGCCGTCTCCCATGAATGACTTCCCTCATGGCTAAGCCTGGCATCCCTCTGTTGCCTATCACATGTTTGAAACGGAGTACTCTTCCCTGCCATATTTCTCTTTTCTCGGCTTTGATGGTCATCTCTATAGAAGCAATACTCAAAAACACCTCAGGATTCAAAGCTGTAATGAAATGATTAACACTCAACCTCCTTCAGTTAAACACATCTTGTCTCAGGCAAGTCATATGAAAGAAACAGGACTCAGTATATCAAAGATATAATTTTAAGAAGCTAATTCTTTTAAAAAAATGTACTTGTAAGCAGTTGAAATAAACGCTAGTGGTTTATAGAAACGGTATACCTTGTAGCACATCAATCTTAGTAAATTCATCAGTTATGCACAATGTTATTTTAAAATATACAACTTATAAAAAAGGTCTCTGAAATTTTGTATATTCACTTCCAAAATGTCAAAATGAATATACAAAATTCAAAGGGGACCAAGTTGGCATATGGCTATGTCACTGGACTCCCATGTAGTCGACCGTGGTTCAAGTCCCAGATCCAGTGGCTTAAACTCACGCCAGGCACATGAGTGTGTGCCCAAGATCCCAAGAGGAGTATGGAGGAGAAGAGATTGCGGCATGGCTGTCCTCCCTGGGGGGCGATTTCTCACTTTCTGTCTCTCCGTCTCTCTCTTTCTGAGCGCATGTCCCCTGGCGCAAAAACCACTCAAAAAAAAAAAAAAAAAAGTCAAAGTGATTATTTCTTTGGATCCCTACACATGAGAAATATTTTTTTCCAAGTAAATACATTCTTATATAAAACTGTTTCAGTCAGTAATGCTCCTAGAGATGAAGCACATGGGATTTTTAAGGTAGTGAAACTATTCTTGAAGATAGAATAATGGTGAACACATATCATTATGCACTGGGCAAAACAAAGAACTACAACAGTAACAGCTACTGCAATTACAAGAAATGTAAACAATGGGCTTTAATAACAATGCATTAAACCCAGCCTCTGTGGCACAGTCAATAGAATCCTGTACTGTGGAGCTGGAAGCCACATGCTAACCATGGTTCAAGTCCCTGGCCTCGTCAATGTGGGAGCACAGTAGATGCACATTCACACCCAGCACCCTGGTGAGATGGAGGACTACAGGAAAGGGATTAAGGCCTTGTGGAGGGTGCTTTTCTCTTTCTCCCCAGCTCTCTCATACATGATCTATGGTACATAAAAAAGATAATAATGTGTCAGTATAGGCTCATCAATTGTAACAAAAGTACTACATTAATGAAAGGTGTTAACAACAGGGGCCAGCAGTTGGCGTAATGGCTGTCACTGGACTCCCACGTGGTCGACCACAGTTCAAGTCCCGGACCAGGTGGCTTAAACTCACACCGGGCGCGTGTGCGTGTGTGCCCAAGATCCCAAGAGGAGAATGGAGGAGAATGGAGGAGAGGGGATTGCGGTGTGGCCATCGCCCCTGGGGGGTGATTTCTCGCTTTTTTGTCTCTCTGTCTCTCTCTGTCTGTCTGGCGAGTGCACATGCCCTATGGCAAAAACTTCTCCAAAAAAAGGAAAAAGAAAAAAATAAAAGATGTTAACAACAGAGGAACTGGCAAGGTGGGGACAAGGGGGCAGGGAAGGTATGTATGAGAACTCTACTTTCCATTCAATTTTTCTGTAAAACTGTTCTAAGAAACAAAGTCTAGTCAGTTTAAAAGAAATCAATGAATAATGTTTCCTCCTGCTTTTGAAGGCTTCCACGTTTTACTTTGATGGTTTTGCAGGAAACACCAAGTTTAGAACACAGAAGCAGCAGGCAAGAACAAAAGCCTCCACACATCTTCAAGGGTGTGCATTTGTACACGCAAACATTTTTCACCCGTATCAGTGACTGTACGGACATGGTTATAAACATTCATTAAGGAGAGTAACTATCATTTCTGAGGGGTTCCTGGGCTAGCTTACTGTCCTTCTGTGTAAGAAAACATAATACAAAATGCACTCAAATAAAAGCAAGAATAAGGGTCGACTTTAATACCTCAGGGAGAAATCTGATCGATTGGGTCCATAGGAAAGATGTGAGCATTAGGTGCTCCCTAATTACGACTGCTTTGGTGGGCAACAGCGTTGGTGAAACAGATGTTGAAGACCTATTAAACAAGGGGTTTCAAACATCTGCTTACAATTTTCAGGCAATTGTAAATACAGCAGAGAAGGTCAATTGGGCCAATTAAGGCCAATGTGCAAATCCACCACTGGCAGGCTTCTTTTCAAGCTTATATGGACTCGATTTTTTATGCTTCTATTTTCTGCAACCACAGATTTTTTTAAACACAAGAACTAGGTTTGATAACAACTTTTTTCATTTAAAAACATGTTTAAAAATATCACAGTTGAAATGATGTACCCCCAGCAGTATCTGCAAACCTTTTGCTTCACGGTGACTTAGTTCCTTCTGCCCGCCCCCACTCACTGCCTGTGCTTAGCTCCTCCAAGGGGGATCCTCTGTTACAAGGTGCCAGGGAGGTGAGAACAGTGAACACTGGGCTTCCTTTTCAAATCAGATGAAATGGGCAAGCGTGGCCTTTGGGAAACTTACCATAACTCTTGGCTATTCTGACATTGCTACTGGGAGCAGTTGCTATTTCTACCATAGGCTTCTTCACCAGCCCCTGTTAGAAAGTCAGGAGGTGGCCTGGTGGGTAAGGCACTGGATTCCCACATGGCCAACTATCGTGCAAGTCCTGGACTCGGCGGCTTGAAAAACACGCTGGGCGTACGTGCGTGTGTACCCAGGATCCCTAGAGGACAATGGAGGAGAAGTAATTGCAGAGTGGCCATCCCCACTGGGGGATGACTTCTTGCTTTCCCTCTCTCTCTGACTTTCTCCAGCAAGTGGGGAGTACACGTGCACTACAGCAAAAACCTTAAAAAAAGAAAAAGAAAAGAAAGCCAGGAAGGCTCATGAGCCATAACACAGCCGCAACTTTTACTGTCCCTACTCTAAGTATGCAGAGGCAAAAACGGTCCAATGGCATGAAAAGTTCATTCCAGTCAGAGAGAATCCTAGGAACATGCTCCCCAAGTTCTAGAAACTCTCAAAACTCAGTGTTCCAAAGACTGAGGCTTGATTGTTGCTCAGCAATTAAACCACCTGGGTGGAGTGAGGCTAGAGGGAGAGAGATTGTCAGTGAAGAGGCAGGAGGTCAACCCAGCATCACCAGGTCATTTTCCTCAGAGCTGAAAGTTTAAAAGTGACTAATACTGAGTAGATAGAAAAAGTCCCAGGCATCGAAATGGCCCGCTTTGACAAGGTGAGACATAAGCCTGACCTGCCTTTCTGAACACAGCGTGATGGCCACTGGGGCATGTTGTGCCACCTTTTTATGGTAACTCAGACAACTACATTTCTCTCTTTGTAAAGAGGAAAAAAACAACAAGAAAATGTAAATTCAATTCCTGCACCTTTCAGCTGAGTTACCTTGAAGCCTCAGTTTCCTCATCTATAACTTGGGAATACTTCCACCTTCCAGAACTCAAAGGGGTGATACCTAGTAGACACATAACAAATGTTGGGTTCTTAAAGTTGATACCTAGAGGCACACGATAAACATTGGCTCCCTAAGGCTGATACACGCTAGGCCCTCAATAAAAGTTGGGTTCCTTTGCCGTTCTCTGAGACCTACAGGACCTCCACCAGACACTTCCTGAGGTCTGGACCTGAAGAAGGGAGGGGCCTTGAATGTTTCTATTTGCTTATTATCCAGTTTTTGTGCTGTTGTTGCTGTTATTATTATTTGCTTGTTTTGGGTGAAATAAAAAGCCAGTGGATAATGAAAGTACAAAGTACATTCGAAAAGAAGAATCCTTGAGGCGGCAGACTGGGAAGAAAATAGTATTCGGAACAAAGAAAATTCTGAAGGAAGGTCAATATACCACAAAGAAATCTAAGTTGAAAAAGAACTTTTTTTTCCTCTTATGTCCCCTTTTTACTTTTCAACCTTGAGGCTCAGCTCCCTCAGGTCTGAGCAAGAATAAAGAGTCCTGCTTGTCTAAACAACCACTAAATCTGAGAGCAAACAGCTCAGCTCCATGCGGCTCTTCAGCGACGTTCCTGTCAATAAACCGTATCTTTGCTCAATTGGCCCGACAATGCCGGATTTAGAGCCCTCTGCTCATCCTTCCTCCAGCATGCAAGGAGATTTTCAAAAGGCTATTTCAAGAAAAGCTCTTGCAATTTTTGTAGCCTTTTCAAAAACACAAAAATCTAACTAATTCATTTGTCTCACTGTTGCAGTCCTTCAGCTTACACTAATTTCAAAATCTCTCCTTTAGTAAATACTGATGTTTGGAATACCACCATTGCCACAATGTACAATTGGATCTTTCTCTTTCGCCACCAAATTACCATAGTTGTATAAAGCTTCAAACAGACATCGTAGGGATAGGCAAAACTACCTGCGGTTCAGAAGACACAGATGTCACTAGATGCAGGAAATTTTTTAAAAGCGTGGAAAACATAATCTTCTTTTTTAAAAAATGGAATGTTTAACACAGGATCTGGTACAAAAGTGATGGATAAATAAGAGCTAGTTGTCATAGCAGCACACTAGTATCAAGATCATCTGAGTGTTAGCAGATTTGTTTCTATGAATCATTGAAAGGAACTTCATAGTGCCAAAAGCATCAGCACAGAAAGTCACAGGAAGCGTTAACAGTAGATGTCAATACCAGCAACTTATGTACTATTTTCTCCTTGGGCTCAACTTGTTAGAAATGCATCTAAAAAGGTACTTACTAGGGAACAGCAGCGCTGGACTCCCACATGGCCAACCGCAGTTAAGAGTCCCAGACCTAGAGGCTTCAAACACATTGGGTGCGTGTGCCTGCGTGCCCAAGATCCCAGGAGGAGAATGGATTGTGGCAATGGCCATCCCCCCCGGGGGGTGTGTGTGATTTCTTGCTTTCTGTGTCTCTCTACAGCAAGTGCACGTACCCTATAGCAAAAATCTCTCCCAAAAAAGTACTTATCTATGGTACCTTCAGTAAAAAAATTTCCAAAGTAATTTTTACTTAAAATATTGCCTACTGTAAATTGTAAAACCAAAGATTTGGGGTATCACTGAACTGGAAGAAAAGACCAGCAAAAAGAAGATCCTTTCCATATGTTCTATATGCCAAAGTGTTAACTATTTCTTTCCATAGGAATTATTGTTTTCCTGTTTCAAAACAGTAATACATATTTAAAGAACAGATTTTAGAACATTTTTAAAATGTAAAAAAAATAAAATAAAAACAAAGCAGGGAGCCAGGCTGTGGCCTGGTGGTTAAGATGGCTGGATCCCATGACCAACCATGCAGTTCAAGTCTCTGACTCTGGTGCTTTGAAAAACACACCAGGTAGTGTATGTGCATGCCCAAAATCCCAAAAGGAGGAAGAGATGGAAGAGAAGGGACTGTAGTGTGAGGAACACTTTTTCCTATGAGAAGTGCTTTTTCATTTTTCTTCTCTTTCTCACTCTCTGTTTCCTTTTCTCTCTCCAGTGATCACAAGAGTCCTCCAGTAAAATTTTTTAAAAGAAGAGAAAGAAAAAGAATTGTTTTTAAAAAATTGCAAAACGTTTCCCATAATTCCATCTTTCAAAGATGAAATCCCCTTTAATATACTTAATTTAAATATTTAATATATTCTGGTAAACTTTTCCCCTCTTCTTTTAGTGCATGCACAAGCCTTTATATACTTTTTGAAAACAAAAATTGGGTCACACTGTAGGGTTTTTTTTTTAAATCTGCTTTTCTGGTTTTAAAAAATAATAAAACAAAGCAGGGAGCCAGGCTGTGGCCTGGTGGTTAAGATGGCTGGATCCCATGACCAACCATGCAGTTCAAGTCTCTGACTCTGGTGCTTTGAAAAACACACCAGGTAGTGTATGTGCATGCCCAAAATCCCAAAAGGAGGAAGAGATGGAAGAGAAGGGACTGTAGTGTGAGGAACACTTTTTCCTATGAGAAGTGCTTTTTCATTTTTCTTCTCTTTCTCACTCTCTGTTTCCTTTTCTCTCTCCAGTGATCACAAGAGTCCTCCAGTAAAATTTTTTAAAAGAAGAGAAAGAAAAAGAATTGTTTTTAAAAAATTGCAAAACGTTTCCCATAATTCCATCTTTCAAAGATGAAATCCCCTTTAATATACTTAATTTAAATATTTAATATATTCTGGTAAACTTTTCCCCTCTTCTTTTAGTGCATGCACAAGCCTTTATATACTTTTTGAAAACAAAAATTGGGTCACACTGTAGGGTTTTTTTTTTTAAATCTGCTTTTCTGGTTTTTAACAGCTATATAAAGGTTAATGTAATAGATTGACAATTTAACATACTATTACCAGAAACCGAGACTGCTTCTGTTTATCTGTAGTACAGGTGCTGGCTCAAAAATCATTCACCCATACATATCTTTGTGCCCATCTGATCTTCTTGGGTTAAATTCTTCCAGACTAAATTGTTGGGCCAAAATAGAGGAGTATTTTAAGGTCCCTGATTCCCAATACACATCAGAAAGTTGTGTAAATTCTGCACAAAGCTGTATGAAAGTATCTTCCCTTGACATCTTTTCCTAAGAAATTTTTTAATCTACACTAAGGTAGATTTCTTTTATGTGAAAAAATTATGTATTATTTTCATATTTGTTGCTGACATTCAGATATTTTTCCACATTTTTACTCGTCACCTGGGTTTTTTTTCCTTTGGGAATTAACTGTTCAGTTCCTTGACCTGCTTTTCAATTGCAAAATTTTTTGTATACCAAAAAGATGATATTTTTTATTATTATATTCCAAATACCTTTTCTCCATTAGTAACCTGAGTATTTCATAGGGTTGCCTAAAATATAAAATTCTATTCCTTTCCCTTTTATTATCTTTCTATTGAATTATTTTTTGTATACCAAAAAGATGATATTTTTTATTATTATATTCCAAATACCTTTTCTCCATTAGTAACCTGAGTATTTCATGTTGCCTAAAATATAAAATTCTATCCCTTTCCCTTTTATTATCTGTGTATTGAATTTTTAAGCTTTAAAGGCCTTTGTATCCTAAGAGCACATACAGTCTGTTTTACATATTGAACGAATATTGGGATGGTACTGATTTTGATTACAAGGATTGAGAGGGCAAAACAGAGTTAAGAAAAGAAAAAAGAAATCCCAAAGGAGTAAGAAAGAGGTGAGAAGGCTTCTAAAAATAACATTTGGCAGACATCAGCTAAATGCAAGTCTAATTTGCTCCTTAGTTAATGAAGGAGAAAAGGAGATGGTGAAATAAAAGGTCCATTCTAAAACAGTAATAATAAAATCCCCTGTGAAGACAATAACAACATTCTTGTTACATACAGAAATCGAATCCTAAAATAATAAAGAATATATTGATGTAACAGCACTGTGAATAAATTCCATTTAAGCTATGTTATTCTAACAATGACCCAGAAAATGTTGAACTAAAGTAGTTTGTTCCATGCCCAGTTTGGGGGCATAAAACCCACTTAGAGAAACACAGCGTCTCAGAAACATATATGGAGAAAGCCTTTCTGTCTGTGATCAGCTTTTATTAATTATGTGTCAGCAGGCTATTTGTGTATTGTTTATAAAGAGCTCACACACAAATATATGTGCATATACATATAAATTTGCTAGTGTCAAAGGGTAAAAAAAATACATCTATCAAATTCGGTTTACTTTGTCCAGTCATTAAACATAATCAGAGTCTCATTAGAGCCCAACAGAAATGATGACTGGCAATTTTTTGCTAAGTGCCTATGACTCCCTCCTATGGGCAGAAGGGCAGGAGATAGGATGGAACCTTTCCACCTAGATTCCCTGCGACAGTCTAGAATTCCAGCTAGGGGGAAGGTAGGGCACCCAGCTGTGGAGCCAAGTACCTGGCAGCATCCATTCCCTCCCGAGCTGCTGGGATTCTTGCTCTGCTTGTCTTTGGTTTCTAACTTGCACACCCTGCACAGTTCTCCAGCCTTCCCCTTAACTCTGTGAGCCACCCAACGTCCATCCTTCCAACATGTGTATTGTTTCAAAGTTGTATTTATTTATTCCATGACCAAGAGAGAGAGTCATCTCCAATAGGTCTTGATGCTGTCATCTGCCCCCTGGCCCGCAGCCTCAGCCAGTTCCTAGTCGTGTGCCTCCAAATTCCTGGCATACTCAGGGAGGTCTCTAGACACAAACCCAGAACCTTCCCATTTGGGTAAGTCTTGCAGAGCACTGCATTTACTACTACTGCCCCCGCCCACTCCCACTACACACACACACACACACACACACACACACACACACACACACCAGTATATTTCTTTTCTGCTTACATTACCCAAGTCAGTTTCTGCTATTTGCAAGTGTAAACCTTAACTTGTACAAATTCTTACTAATACACAAAATGTATGAGAACTTACTCTGATGCAAAATGTCCCCATGGAAGTATGCAAAATCTATGAAAAGCTCTCTGTCAGCACTTTGCTTCCCCGCACCCACTCTAGGATTTTACACTTGTGTTCATTTCAGTTTATTCTCTTCGTGTCCAGCTTTTTTTTTAACCTCGTATCCAGCTCCTTTCTCTAAAATTGCTCTTGTTAGCAGAGGAGAAGGGAGAGAACAGAGGCCAGAAAATAGAAAAGTTGGTAACTTTTCTGTTACTTTTCAGAAAAAAAATCTGTATGGTAGCAGCGACTTTCCTGTGGCTTTTAGACACTTAACTTTATTTCCTGTAAATACATGAGAAAGTGAGTCAGACCTGGATGTGCACCTGAACTTTACTGCCGACCTTTCCAATACCTGCATGTTGTCTCCTGTCTCTAGTGTGTGCATGCACCCTCTGGCAATTAAAAAAAGTAAAGAACAAAGAATTTAGGTAGATACCCAGTGTTGGGTAACCTTGCCCTGGTAGGGAGTAGGGGAACATAGGGGAGACTCTCCCTATGCTGCACCTCAGGCTCCCACCCTCCACAAACTTGCAGGGGTGTCCTGGGAAGCCCCTCCCAGAAGCCAGTGAGGAAGCATGAACCACACGGTGTGCAAGAGAGGTAACACATGTACATGCCAGTCCGTGCACTCTGAGGTTTGAGGCCCCCAGCTCCTCTCAGCTTCCTTCCTCAGGAAAGGGCAAAGGGAAAGATACCCTCAGGGAAGGTTTTGAGCCACTTCTTGGGATCCTGGAGTTAGGGGACAAGTATAAAGTTTGTGGGGGCAGCAGAGTGGCACTGATCAACAAGTAGGAAAGTTTTGGTTGAATTCTTTCCCTCAGCTGTCCTTGGTGCATTTTCTGTGTCCTTTCCACCTCCAACCTCCAAAGGAGAGCTCCCCTCACCCCACCCTAGGACAGTGAGATCCTACGGGCTGGCTGAGGAAGCAGAGAAAAAGGAGGAGGCCCTTTGTAGGAGACACTTCCCCTGCTTGTAGGGCTGCTAGAGCTGACGGGCTGCAAGGTGACAGGTGAGCTGGGGAGCACACACTCCCAAAGTGGTTGTGTTTACTTTTTTTTCTCCCTCATGTTTTTACCATAGGGCACATGCACTTGCTGGAGAGAGAAAGGAGGAGAGAGGAAAAGTGATTACCTCCTGGAGGATGGTCATGCCACAATCCTTTCTCCTTCATCTTTCAGGATTTGGGGTACAGACACACATTCCCAATGTGATTTTCAAGTTGCCCAGTCCAGGACTAGAGCCACACTGTTGGCTAACCCAGAGGGAGCTCAGGGGTGACTTATCTTATTACAGTTAGAAATTGGCCTTTAAAGCCCACCTGTGGGCTCATATTTACTCTTATTTAAACCTTTTAGACCAGTCAGTGGTACGGTGGTTAAGGTGACTGGATCCCACATGGCCAACTCTCTAGTTCAAGTCCTGGACCAATGGCTTGAGAAACATGCCAGGCATGTGTGTGCATGCCCAAAGTCTGGAGAGAGGAGAAATGGAAGAGAAGAGATTGCAGTGTGACCATCCCCTATAAGGAGTGCTTCCTCATTCCTCCTCATCCCACCCTCTGCTCTGTCTCTCTGTCTTTCTCTGGCAAGAATACATACCTTCTGGCAAAGTTTTTAAAAAAAAGTTTTTAATACTCTCTTCCCCCACAAAAAAAGGTTTTGGAAGGAAGCAAGATATTTCAACAATTAGGTTAAGGGCTCCATATATCACAGAACCATGTGACCGAAAATTAAAAATTAGAAAAATTCAAATTAAATTTACTATTTTTAAATGATCATTTCTAAGTAATTCTTTTAAAAAATGTTATCAGAAGGCTTATACACTCACACGTGCACGTGCAAGAGAGAGGAAGAAAGAGAAAGCACCCCCATGGGAATGGTCGCATTGCAGTCCCTTCTCCATTTCTTCCTCCTTTTGGGATTTTGGGCATCCAACATGTTTCTCAAGCTGCTGGGTCCAGGACTTGAACTATGCATTCAGTCACATGTGATCTAGTTGCCTTAACTACCATGCCAGGGACTGGACCCTAAAACAATTCTAGAGGTTTTTTCGTTTTTATTTTCTTTAATTTGTATAGGATGTGTGCATTCATGAGAGAGAGGGAGAGACAGTGAGAATGTACTCCCCAGAGGGGATGACCATACCATTTCTTCTCCATTTCTCCTTTTGGGATTTTGGGTATGCAGACACATGTACTTGGCATGTGCGTCAAACTAACAGGTCTGGGACTCAAACCATGCAGTTGACCATGTGGGATCCAGCCACCTTAACCACCACGACACCTGGCTGCCCCCCCAAAATCCTGCCCTGTGAGATAGATTATTGTTCCTCCTGTAAAGATGCTTTTGAGGATGTGCATACACATGCATGTGTGATATTTTAGACAGTGTCTCTGTGTGTTGCAATCCTCCTGCCTTAGCCTCCAGAGTTGATGGGAATAGAAGCATGTGCCACCACTCTAAGACTTTTAGGGCATGTCAAACCCTAAACCCCAGCCTCCCTTATGGCCTTAGCCTGACCAGCAGCAGCACTGACCAGTGTGTTACCAGGGCTAGGGCATTCTTTTATGAAGATCTAGAAGAAATTCCTGTCTGGTCTCACCTTGGAATAATTAGATTTTTTCCCCTTAGTGTCTATTTTTAACCTGTAACCTATTTGGGTTCTCCATATCAGCTGTTAGTAACTTTAAAGGCCAATTTCTAACTGTAATAAGATAAGTCACCCCTGAGCTCCCTCTGGGTTAGCCACATGGGGCTGCACTCGCCCCTTCTTTCAGCATCCTGACAGACCAGAGGGTTCTCCTGGCAGAGTGGCTCCATTCTTAAACCTCCCTTTAAATGTCTGCCCTTCTCCCATTTGACAAAGACAAGCAGACTCTACTTTACCCCAGGGTCTGACTGTTGGCATATCCTGAGCATGTAAGAATCTCCACAGGGGCAACCTGGTTACAGATGGATACAGATGTGTTAGTGTTATCAAGATCTGTATTACCCAAATGCAAATACTCATGACAGTAACGCATCTGTAACCAAACACCACAATCCTGAGATTATTCTTCATCTTAGTCATATTTTGATAAGCGTAAATTGTGGCCTTTATAAATGAGGCATTTTGATCCATGTTGCATTGTCCTTGACTGAGATGAATCACAGGATGCAACAAGGGAGTGCGGGCACTCATGCGACAATATGCCAAATTGACTTTCATATGACAATCCTGCCTCTTCCATGACTCTGCTGCTGTTCAAGAACACTTTGCTCCCAGGAAAAGTTCCCAAGAAAACTATTTGAGACAGGGGCACCTCATTTCACCCAGGGAAGAATCTCATGTCTCATTTAGCCATCTTAGAATTAAAATGGAAAAGCAAGATACTTTCACTGGTACATACACACAGAAGATTTATTAGAACTAAAAAATAAAGGTAGACTTTCTAGTAGAAGGTTAGATTTGGCTAACTGCCTTGCCTATAGGATTGGCTTCATTACATTAACTTATAAAACAGATGTCTTGCAAGTTTTAGAAAGCTAAATCTGCAGCTCTAAGAGTTTTATAAAAGTATATTTAAAATATGAGATAAAATAAAAGCATTTTGTTTAAAAAAGTGTTGCTGAAGATGTATTCAAATTTCAATTTTTAAACTATGTTCAAGCACATTAGATTTAACTAGATGTTTTTAAATAAAGCATTAACAGATATTGGGACCAGCAGTTGGCGTAAAGGCTATGTCTCTGGACTCCCATGTAGTGACCGTGGTTCGAGTCCTGGGCTTGGAGGCTTAAACTCACGCCAAACACGTATGCGTGTGTGCCCAAGATCCCAAGAGGAGAATGGAGGAGAAGGGATTGCAGTGTGGCCATCCCACCTGGGGGGTGATTTCTCACTTTCTGTCTCTCTGTCTCTCTCTGTCTTTCTGGCGAGCACATGCACCCTGTGGCAGAAGCCTCGCTTAAAAAAAAATCAACAGCTATAATGATAACAATTTGATAAGTCATAGTAAAGTCTCTAAAATGTCCCTCAAATATTAGTTAAGTAAACAACTCTAATGGCTAAGAACAAACTCTTTCATAAATCAGAGTATTTCAGTTCCCAGCTTTCAACAAAACTGAAGGAAAATTTGAGTTATTAACTGACAAGTCTGTAAAAATAATTATTGATGAGAGAACAATACAAATACTGGCATGTAACTTCTAAACATTTCAAAAAACTGAGTAGCAATGCTACTTAAAAAAATTCTTTCCATTCCAATGTAATTAACATGTGTTCATGTATTTCTGTTCTAGAACAGTATCCTATAATGATTAATAAAAGATTTTTCAAGTATAAAAATGGATTCCATTGTATAACATTCTATAGGGAAGTAGAATGAAAATATGAGTGCAAGGAGATTTCTAAATATGTATAATGGACCAGCAGATGGCATAGCAGTTACATCAAGGGACTTCCACATGACCGACTGCAGTTTGAGTCCCAGGTCCAGTAGCTTAAAACTCATGGGAGGTGCTTGCACATGCGTGCCCAAGATCCCAGGAGGAGAACAGAAGCGAAGGGACTACAGCATGGCCACCCCTCCAGGGGGGGTGATTTCTCACTTTCCCTCTCACTTTGTCTCTCTCTCTCTCTTCCCCTCCCTCTGTGAGCACATATGCACTAAAGCAAAAACCTTTTTAAAAAAATTGTAAAATGTTGATTATTGAAAAAGAGCTTGGGACCAACAGGTGGCGTAGTGGTTAAGGTGCTGGACTCCCACATGGCTGACAGTGGTTCAAATCTTGAACCTTGTGGCTTGAAAATCACTCCCGGTGCAGATGCCAAGAACGAAGGAGAAGGGACTGCAGTGTGGCCACCCCCCCAACCCAGAACGGGGTGGGGGGGACTTCTCACTTTCCTTCTCACTGTCTCTCTCAGGTGACCACATGTGCCCTATGGCAAAAACCTGAAGGAAAAAAAAAAAAGAAAGAAAGAAAGAAAGAAAAGAAAAGAAAAGAAAAATAGCTGTATATAACTTTTAATGGATAATGATAGGCATCAACAGATAGAGTATTTCAATTCACTGGATAAATTGTAGGAATTTTCGCACACTATTCTTTTTGAATGTCAATATTTATCACATGTTAAAAAGTGTATCCTTTGTAGTTATTTAAACTTTTATGAACTGTTAAATATCACCTTCCACAAGCATAAGGGAATTTATAGCTTTTCAAAATTATTTTAGGGATGCACAATTGAGAAAGTTTAAAAACACTGCTCTCACAGCACCCATGACTCTGCCATGGAGACAAATGCTCCCTAGCTCCCTGCAGAGACAGGCACACTGGGCATGGGGAGGGGTACTTGGCAGGATGCTCAGGTAAAAAGATGAGAACATGGAACGACACGAGCCCAGCATCAAAGGTGCAGAGTGCACAGACTCTCGGAGCTCTGCAGGAGTGACTTCTTAGGATTGGCTACAGAAGGCACTGATTTTCCTCCTGTTTATGAGAGTGTGACTGATGATTTGGGCAGCCCAACTAGGGAAAGCTTAAGTAGTAAGAGCACATTGGAGAAGCCCAGGTCACAAGGTAGACCCATGGCAGAGGTCCCCCATGGGTGCAGGACTACCCCTAGGGGACATATAAAGAACTCCTCTTTTCTTTTTGGTTGTCATAATGACTAGCATTCAGAGCTCAGAGGAACCATGACAACTCATGTCCTCTTGCGATGCATAAGGTCAGCCCTGGAGGAGACTCACACTTACCACAAACCTTTCATATTCCGCTGGACACTCATGTAGATGAAATACCTGTTCATAATGATCATACTTGATCTGATTTTATCTTTTGCACATAAACACAGATATTTCTGGGCCAACAAATGTTATGGTGGTTAAGATGCTAGATAACACATGGCCATCTCTATGGTTCAAGTCCCGGGCCCAGCAGCTTGAAAATCATGCTGGGTATGTATGTGTGTGTGCCCAAAATCCCAAAAGGAGAATGGATAATGGATTGCAGTGTGGCCATCCCCTCTGGAGAGTGACTTCTCACTTACCTCTCTGTCTCTCTGGTGAGCACACAAGCCCTATGGCAAAAAGCCTAAAAAAAAAAAAAAGAGAGAGGGGAAAGAAAAGAAAAGAAAAGAAAAGAAAAGAAAAGAAAAGAAAAGAAAAGAAAAGAAAAGAAAAGAAAAGAAAAGAAAAGAAAAGAAAAGAAAAGAAAAGAAAAGAAAGAAAAAGAAATTTATGCACAGTCTATTAAACTCTAAATATTCCAAGGGTGTTACCACCATGCAAATCAAGGGAAGATGGGTGAAGTCCACATAAAGAATAGAGTTGTTTCCCATTATATCAAATCATGTTATCTAAGGCAACACCATCCACGGAGTTACCCAAGGCAACACACAGTCACGAGTCTGCCCCGCATTTGTCACGTTCAGAGTTCTACGTACAGGCACAAATGCTAAACTACCTCATTACATCTTGAACAGTCGGAGATAAGCATATATTAAGATGTATATTATTTTACTTTAACTGCTTTTTATCTCTCTATTCTAGTGTGGTTAGGAAACTATATGGACTTCTAAAATTATGGTTTTAAATTAGCAAAATATGTACTTAACTTCAAGAAGTCAAACATGACAGCACAAAATATTTACTATAAAAAATGGTATGGACATGCTAGAACATGGATGAACTTTGAAAATAATATGTTAAGTGAAAGAAGCCAGACACAGAAAGCCACATACTGTAATGATTCTATTTACATTAAATATCCAGAATAGACAAGTCTACAGACACAGAAAGTAGGTGCTGGTTGCCCAGGGCTGGAGGTAGGGGAATGACTGTTAATGAATACAGGATTTCTTTTTCGGATTGATGAAAATGTTCTAAATAGGATTGTGGTGATAGTTGCACAAGTGAGAATTACTAAAAACCACTGAATTAAGTGTATATTTTAAATTGTCAAATTGTATGGGATATGAATTATATCTCAAAAAAGCTACTAAAAAAATGTAGGAGTCCAATTTGGTTGAAAACTACTACTCTGGACTTACTCACATGGAAGAGAACCGCTGGGAAAAGGCAGGCCAGACAGACTATACTGGTGGGATGCCTGCAGTGTGAGAACCACTGTGAAGCCACGGATCACTCCTGGTATTTGGAGGTGGGGAGGGGCTTTAGTTTTAAAGGACATACAAATGGCAATAAACATAGGTGAGATGTCCTAAAATAAGAACCTGTCTCAGATTACAAATAAATACCATGGCTTCTATGGGTTAGAAAGATATAAATAACACCTACCACACCAATGGGTCCTTTGAACCCCTCCAGATCCAATTAACACACTCAAAAAGCATTAAAATGTAATCCATTCTAGGAAGTATATCATCAGGCAACCTAATATAGCCCCAAGAGCAAAAAAAAGAAAAACAGGAGGAAAAAAAATACTCTGAACACCCAAATAGCACCCACCACCAATAATCACCTAGTTAAGAGAAAACCACATCTAGGGATCATGTTCCCTCACCTCTGGTTATGAGGTGGGTATGAGCCAGGACATGAAATGGCTAATGTATTCTGAAATCAGAAAAACAGTGCAAGGAACTAAGGTTCACTAGCACATAAAACCACACACACATCCACACAACATAATCTTCCCTAGTTGCATCACACTTCGATGACTTTAAATCTATTAATTAATATGAGCAGTTCCCACTTTGCATGGTACCACGTCAACTGAAACACACGCACTTTGGAACCCTGTCCGTGCAAACCAAGCAAAGGGAGGATATCGTTCTGATATGCACAGATCCAGGAAACAGGGTGCCATGCTGAGCAAGAAATGCCTGTACTGAAAATAGTTCTAACAACGTTTTTAAAAGTTTTCACTGACGGGAGCAGCAGTTAGCGTAATGGCTATGTCACTGGACTCCCATGTAGTCGACTGCGCTTTGAGTCCTGGACCTGGTGGCTTAAACTCACACCGGGCGCGTATGCGTGCGTGCCCAAGATCCCGAGAGGAGAACAGAGGAGAAGGGATTGCAGCGTGGCCATCCCCCCTGGGGGGTGATTTCTCACTTTCTGTCTCTCTGTCTCTTTCTGTGTGTCTGGTGAGCGCCTGCGCCCTATAGCAAAAACCTCTCCAAAAAAAAAAGGTTTTCACTGACATGGGAATTTGTTTAAAACCCCATCTTAGGATTGCCTCTCTCTTGTTCTATGCTGCCATGTCACACCCACGCCACACCAGGTCTTCTAGTTCTACATTAGTTGTTTCAGTGAGCCTCCCAAAGAAGACGTGCAAACCTGCCAGATCCTTTCTCCTTCCCTTTCTGCAGCCTTTCTGTCTGTTCAGTCCGATGTGAAGGGAGGAGTGGTAGCAAAAACACAGGAGGTCCTGCATCTCTTTACCATTCACTCTCATCATCAGCCCTATTCCGTGATGACTCACGCTGTTCACTCTCTTATTCGTGAATGTATACAAAGACTTCAAAAAGTCTGTGGAAAGATGGGATTAAAGAACAAGTTCATTTTCAAGCAAAAAATTGAAACCTATGTATGGTTTTTTCATCATATGCATGTTTTAGCTGCCAGAAGGTGCATGCACTCATCAGAGAGAGACTGAAGCAGGGGTAAGGGGCAAAGTACACCACAAGAAGTGTGGTCACACCGCAATGCCTTGTCCTCCATTTCTCCATCCTGTCGGGATTTGGGGCATGCATGCACACACACACCCTGCATGATTTTCAAGCTGCCATGGTGGGGATCCAAACCATAGTCAGTCATGTGGAATCTGACTTCCTTAACCACTACAAAGCTGGCCCCATAACATGTACGTTGTGTGAACTTTCTGAGGACCCCTGGTACTACTTGAGGGAGTCTAGCTAAGTTATCAATAACACCAGCCAGGTTTGGCAAATCCTTGGTAAAATGATGAGCTGTGCAGTCAGTTCCCTGATACTGCCTCTGCTTTACTTACCCACCCCACACCAGGGCCCTCTCTCGGTTTCTGCTCCCAGATTCTGCTCCCACGACAGCATCTCAGGGGCCCAAGTTCAGGTTGCTTCATCTAAGCTCCCCTAGTCAAAGCAAAGTGATTCTGTTTTCTCCCTAAGAGCCAGCTCTCAACTGGCCGTCACTTAATTACGGGGCCTGTTTACTTTTTAAATGTATAATTGCATTTTGAACATTTTCATTAAATATTTAAAGTTATTCAAAATGTCCATAAAAATCTTTCATTGATCTTAAATTTAAGTTTTTAAAAATGATTTACTTATTATTATTTTTCTTTTTTTAAAAAAAGTTTGCTATTGGGCATGTGTGCTCATCAGAGAGAGAGAGAGAGGGGTGGGGATCCAAACCATAGTCAGTCATGTGGAATCTGACTTCCTTAACCACTACAAAGCTGGCCCCATAACATGTACGTTGTGTGAACTTTCTGAGGACCCCTGGTACTACTTGAGGGAGTCTAGCTAAGTTATCAATAACACCAGCCAGGTTTGGCAAATCCTTGGTAAAATGATGAGCTGTGCAGTCAGTTCCCTGATACTGCCTCTGCTTTACTTACCCACCCCACACCAGGGCCCTCTCTCGGTTTCTGCTCCCAGATTCTGCTCCCACGACAGCATCTCAGGGGCCCAAGTTCAGGTTGCTTCATCTAAGCTCCCCTAGTCAAAGCAAAGTGATTCTGTTTTCTCCCTAAGAGCCAGCTCTCAACTGGCCGTCACTTAATTACGGGGCCTGTTTACTTTTTAAATGTATAATTGCATTTTGAACATTTTCATTAAATATTTAAAGTTATTCAAAATGTCCATAAAAATCTTTCATTGATCTTAAATTTAAGTTTTTAAAAATGATTTACTTATTATTATTTTTCTTTTTTTAAAAAAAGTTTGCTATTGGGCATGTGTGCTCATCAGAGAGAGAGAGAGAGGGAAAGTGAGAAAGCAGGCCACCAGGTCCAGCACTTGAACCATAACTGGCCATGTGTGAATCCACTGTCTTAACTGCTATGCCACCTGTTGGCCTAAATTTAAGAAGTTTTAGGAGAGCATGACTACCTACTTTATTGTCTTCTCTTTTATAATGTTTTAATATTTAATTCCTTAATCCCTCTGGATCCTTTTTTTTCTTTAGTTCATTTATCTTTTTCTTCCAAGAGACAGAGATAAAGAGATACCCCTAAAAGGGTCTTCGCACCACAGTCTACCTCCAGACTCGGTCAGCCCAGATCACAGGCAGCCCCCTAAGGCTATGCACCCAGAACATTCTCAGGTTAATCTTGCAGGGCAGAGTGTTGCACTACTGCTGTACCACCGGCTACCCTGGAATCCTTTTTGATATATTTATTTAAAAAAAAAATCATTTCAAAAGTAGCTACTGGCAGGGAACCAGCAGTTAGCATAATGGCTATGTCACTGGACTCCCACGTAGTCAACCGCGGTTCGCGTCCCAGATCCGGTGGCTTAAAACTCACGCCGGGCGCGTGTGCGTGCATGCCCAAGATCCCGAGAGGAGAATGGAGGAGAAGGGATTGTGGCGTGACCATCCCCCATGGGAGGTGATTTCTTGCTTTCTGTCTCTCTGTCTCTGTCTGTCTGGAAAGCGAACATGCCCTATAGTGAAAAACCTCTCCAAAAAAAAAAAAAAAATTGTAGCCACTGGCTAAATATTACTTAAAATATACAGACCTGACTCTCTTACAAACCATGAAATCTCGTTCCTAACTAGTATTACAACTGCCAAAATCAAGGCTGGAGAGATTAGTCTCATAGAAAACAGAGGATTGAGGGGAAACAATCAAAAGGGCATTAAATTTTATTTTCAAATGCAGCCAGTCCCTCAACTAATATTTAGAGAGCCCCTACCTCATGCAGACTCCAGGGATACAGCAGTGAGCAAAATACCTGGCTCTGTGAGGTTTGCGTTAGACAGGGAGATGGACAGCACTAAATGGTGCAATAAATCAGGGCTGAAGAGGCCATGTATTAATAGAAACATGGCCAGAGGTCATTTGGTGTGAGTGTGGCTGCTGTCGTCAGGGTATGGGGGGGGGAGTGCCTTGCTATGGGGATCTCAGAGCAGAGACCTGCAGGGAGAAGGGAGCAGGCCATGCACTGTGCAGGCCAGAAGCTTTCAGGAGGGAAGGCACGTGCGTAGCGCACCAAAGTCTAAGTGATACCTGTTTCCAGAGGACCTGCTCTGCCCTCACCTCCCATCCTCCAGGCTGACCACTCCAGCAGATTTTCCCATCAGGTTTGCCATGTGCAGACACAGCCTATCTGAGCTCTTAAATCACTCAACGTTTGGCCTGAACTTCATTGTCTTATGTCCTAGTATTCTCCCTTCTCCCTTACCTGAGCTGGTTTTCCTAGAAACTCCCTAGCGTTCCACAGATCATTTCTGAGCTGAAGAAGCTGCCATTCTGGGTCAGGTCTTACACCCACAGCTCTCTGCCCTTTGAAGACCACAGACACACCCACATGTTCTACAAAAGGAGGGGCACCAGAACAACTGTGGGCTTGTGCTTGTGCTTCCGTAGACTGAATTTGGCAGAAACAGTATTTTAATCTTTTATCTTAAAACCACAGGTGCAGGGACTTTGCTGCACAGAGCCAGGACTTCTCCATGTATGGTCTTACGACCTTCACATTTTATCCACCACCTTTCACACAGGTTGTCCTCTGGCTAGAGAGCATTGAACTATTGTACAAACCCAAGATTACCTCTCAACCTCTTGAATTTATTAGTAGTTTAAACTGAAACTGTAAGGATTCTGAACAAGGAATAGAAGTGGTTTCAAGGTACACTTTGCAGACCACCTTCCCCAGATGTGTTTGTGGGACGCCTCTGGCAGTGCTGTTGTTCTCGATGGCATTCAGGAACAGAGACCAGAGGTGGGGAAGAAGGCATGGAGCTATCCTCAGTCACACCATGGGTGCTGGTGTCTGCTGAAACAAGGCTGGCACTGACACTTATCCTAGAATTGTCCCTTATAGGTACCACAGTTAGTCAGTATTCACCTGGAATCCACTATATGGAGGTTCCAGGTCAGCACTGTCAGAACAACAATGCACAGGTGTCCTGTACACCTGCGCCCTGCAGGCGGTACATGGTGGGAGGGGTCAATCTGAATTGAGCACTTGTTCTGTATCTTCTGTGTCAAATATGATTTCATCCCTATTCTCAGTAGGCATTTATTCCTTTTTTCAGATAAGGAAACTACGCAGAAAGAGGTCATACAATCGTCCCAATGCCACCTAGCTAGTAAGTGGTGAAGCAGTTCTGATGCCAAGTTAATCAGACTCCACAGCCACGCCCTTTAGGAAACCACGCCCTTCCAGGAAGCCACGCCCCTCCAGGGAGCCACGCCCCTCCGGGGAGCCACATTTCTAGGAAACCAAGCCAGTTCCCAAACCGGCCATCTACGACAAAATCTGAGCGAATGGAGAGGATCAATGTGTAGGGAAAACTGCAGATGTCTTAGTGTTAATAATTTCCCAAATCCATGTTCATTTTGGACATATTTGAATTTTAACTTTAAGCTATTCTAAATTGAGAGAAATTTACGGCAATGCTCATATTAATTTTTGTGTAAGTCAAATAAACTAAGCCAAATTACAACTTTGGTTTATTTTACAAGGAACAGAGACTAAAGAAACACGCAGTAAATAAAAAGGAAAAATGGTTCCTCTTAGAAATTCACCTGATTCAGGGATTACTGCATTTTTCTAAACCATGCCTCGTTTAGACATGGTCCATCTGGTGTGATAGATGTTGTGTCTGAATGGAAACAAGTTTAGAGTAATAAATGTTTCCCAGTGTTAAAATAAACACCTCGGCGGTTCAGATTTTGGCCGGGCAGTTTCTCCACAGTAGGAGGCACTTATCTACTTTAACACTTCGCTACTTAGAAATTATCACTCAATCAATTACCGTCCACCTGGGTTTATTTTTACAGAGCGCTTCAATAAAATGAGTGTGAAAATAACTTAAACACATTCTATTCATTTTCTCAATTTTTCACCTCTCCCAATGGTGGATATGTTGACAGAAAAATTACTTCATTTTATTTCGACAGACATTTGTGGAATGCTGACCAGGTTCTGCACTGAGGGCTGGGAGACAGGATATGACAAAGAGGAATGAAATGTGGTCCCCGTGCGAAGGGGTAACCTACCTTTAACACAGGCTGCGTCTCCCCAGCACAGATGAAGGCAACCATGAGGAAATCCTAGACCCAGCCAGCTCCACAGCCCTCTGGTCTTTCCCCCACCCAACACTCTGTATTTCACCCAGATCACTGACCTGCGAGTGGCTTGTCAAGCTCCTCTCAGTTGCTTCCTGGTGTAGAACTACTCTTTCACCAAGAGATGTGTTTTACACTTTACTTTTATTATTATTATTATTTTAGAGAGATTTTTGTTATAGGGCATGTGTGCTCACCGAGAGACACAGAGAGACAGAAAGCAAGAAATCACCCCCCAGGGGGATGGCAATCTCTTCTTCTCTTGGGATTTTGGGCACACAGCACCTGCACCCCGCATGAATTTCAAACTGCTGGGCCAGGACTCAAACCATGGTTGACTACGTGAGAGTCCAGCAACATAACCACTACACCACCTGTTGGTCCCTACACTTTATATTTAAAGAGCACCTCCCCGTTAAATCACTTCTGGCATAAGCTTCCGAATTTCTATAATATCATTTTTTGTTGTTTTCGAGCCACCAGGTCTAGGACTGAAACTGTGGTGAGCCATGTGGGAATCCAGTGCATTGACAACCACACCACCTGCTGTCCCCAGTATCTATTTTTTTAAAGAGAGAAAGAGATGTGTATTTTTGACAGTCTTGCCATATGACAATCTTTCCTGCCCAGCCCGTTGGTCAGCCAGGACTATGAGTATGTGCCTCCATGCTCACCTTGCTTAGTGTGGGCCAGAAATGAAACCTGGGACTCCCATGAGACTCTCGCGTGCTGCACAGCAGTGCCCTCCTACTTCATCCCTTGGCCGGGCCAACACCTCTTTTGTTTAATTAACAGCTTTAGTGAGACATAATTCAAATACCATAAATTCACCCCTTTAAAGTGTAAGATTCAGTGATCTTAGTATAGTCACACAGTTGTGCGGCTGTCTGATTCCAGATAGATACATCTCCTCCGAGAGTAAACCCCTTGCATATCAGCAGTCATTCCCCATCGACTCCCTTCACCCACAATCTGTCCTCTGGAAACCACTCATCTACTTCCTACCTAAGGACTCGCCTATTCAGGGCATCTCATATAGAGAGAGTCACACAACTCATTACATGAAATGGTCTCTTATGTCTAGCTTTTTTCATAGAAAGCTAGCTTTTTTTCACGTAGCGTAGTATTTTCAAGGTTCATCTATGTTAATGCATGTATCAGTACTTCATTCCTTTTCACAGCTAAATAATATCCCACTGCATGGAAAGACCATATTTTATTTATCCATACATCCATTGGTGAACATTTGAGTTGTTTTTACCTATTGTGTAACGTGAATAGTAACGCTATAAATATCTAAGTGCAAATTTTTGTGTGAACATCCATCCATCATGTTTCTCAGGGTAGACTTCTAGAAGGGTTAACCCTATGTTTAATCTTTTGAAGAACTGCAAGACTATTTGTCACAGTGGCTGTGTCATTTGACATTCCCTCCAGCAGTATGTCAGAGTTCCAATTTCTCCACATCCTCACCAACGCTTGTAACCTCTCTCTTTTTACCATAGCCAGCTCAGTGAGTGTGAGGTGGTACCTCGTTATGGCTTTGATTTGCATTTCCTTGATGGCAAATGACATTGGGTGGGCCTCTCTTCATGTGCATATTAATCAACCTGCTTTCCCTCAAAAAATTTTCTAAGATTTTTTGTATTCCTTAAGGCTCTGAACTACTGTTCATTAGAGCCCGGCATTTCTCTCAGCCTCCTGGGAGAAATGTCTGCTTATCTCACAGCCTCTTACCAGTCAGGCCTGGGTGACCGTCTCAGATCACACAGGGCTGATGAGTCTCACAGAATCTATTATTGGAGTCTTTAGACCTGGAAGGAGATGTAAGAACGTCTAATCAAGCACTTACATATCTGGCCGACAGGGGAGGAAGACAAGGAAGGCCTGGTGACTGGTCAAAGGTTGCTATAGGGTGCATGTGCTTGCCAAACAGGCAGAGAGAGACAGAGACACAGAAAGTGAGAAATCACCCCCAAGGTGGGATGGTCATGCCACAATCCCTTCTCCATTCTCCTCTCGGGATCTTGGGCACGTACGCACACATACCCGGCATGAGTTTTGAGCCACCGGGTCCGGGACTCGAACCACGGTCGACTACATGGGAGTCCAGCGACATAACCATTACACTAACTGCTGGTCCCAACACTTGTCACTTGTTAATTGCTACAAATTCCAAGTCTCACAAGCTACAAATATACATTCCATCACAAACTTGAGTGCACATTATTCTCCCAGGCCCAACATGGAACCAGTGGAACACTAACCCTGCCTTCTGTGTGCACGCTCAGTGGGAAGCACGGGAGAGCAGGTGCACAGTGTGATGCACGGATGCATATATAGCACCAGGACAGTTCTACGGAGGGGGATTCCACCCAGAGGCACGGACAAGGCTTCCAGAGTAGAGAACACCAACCAATGACTGTCCAGTGGGAATGAGTCAGATGGAAAATGGTGAGGACACATATGCAGGGTAAGGGAACTACACATTCAAGGGTCAACTTTCAAAAAACAGCAGGTGCTTAGTAAAACTGAAACAAAAAGTATGGGGGTCACAGGCAAGGTCACAGGCAGACTCAAGGCTGGAAAGAAAGTCTGGAGCCAGGTGCTTGTCAGTCTTCTGTGCCACGTGATGGGTTGGGATTTTATAGATTAGGAAATGCATTTTTCAGAAAGAAAGGCCATGATGAGATTTGCACTTGAGGAGTTCACTCTGGCAACAGTGTCCCTGAATAGCATACAAATAGGTTTGTTTTTTAAATTTATTTTATTTTATTTTTTATTTTTTATTATCATCATAATCTTCTTTATATTACATTGGATTACATATAACTTTACAGTGTATTACATTGCCTTTTTTTTTTTTGGAGAAGTTTTTCACTATAGGGCGTGTGCACTCACCAGACAGACAGGGAGAGACATAGAGACAGAAAGCGAGAAATCACCCCCCAAGGGGGATGGTCATGCCGCAATCCCTTCTCCTCCATTCTCCTCTCGGGATCTTGGGCATGCATGCACACGTGCCCGGCGTGAGATTTAAGCCACCGGGTCCAGGACGCGAACCACGGTCAACTACGTGGGAGTCCAGCGACATAGCCATTACACTAACTGCTGGTTCCCTACATTGCTTTTTCAAAAGAGACAAATGGGGCTTTTTTTAGCGTAGTTATGGGAGCTGAAAATTATTACAAAATAATACCTAAATTTCATTAAGATTCTCTTTGCATCATTTCTTCTTGGGAAAATTTTGCTGCTCAAGTCCAGATAAATGTTTCAAACGCCCTACCACAGGGTTAAGAAATGACACTAGTCCGTGTGAGATTCAGTTACATCTCCAAACCTCTGGCTTACACGCTCCCTCCAAGAATTCCGAAAAGCTATGAAAGCCATGTGTAATTTTAAGTTGACATGTAAACTCTTGTCAGTCTGAGGTAGGATCATTGCAAGAATAGAATTTCTGGCTTTGGGTAGGTATGAACACCTTACATAAAACTATTACGTCGCCATTTTAAAAGTATTTGAAAGACTCAAAGTACCATAGAAATATGTTACCTGCCATCATCTCTTTTAAAAATACACGAACGAACTCTTTAGTTGGAAATCCGCATTCCTTTTTCTCCCTCAAGAACATTGTGAAGGCCAGATGGTGGTGCAGCAGTGGTGCAGCACTCTGCAAGGCTGACCCACGTGGGAAGGTTCTGGGTTTGCATCCAGAGGCCTCCATGATTAGGCTGGGCATGCCATGATCTAGGGCTGGCTGGAGCTGGCATGCAGGCCCTGTTGAGAGTGTCTGTCTTTCTTTGTCTCTGCCATTTTCACTCATGGAGGAAAGAAGTGGATAAGCTTTACCCAAAAAAAAGAAGAAGAAGAAAGAAAGAAAAAAAAGAAGGATTGTTCCACTTCACCCTGAAAACTCTAGTTTAATTCTCCTTGGAAGTCTTACCCTCAGTATTTTATTGTGAATTAACAGTTATATTTTCCAATAGTATAGGATTAATCAAAATATACATTTTTCAATTTTTGATGAAAATATTACACATAAAAACTTGAAATCCATTATAAGCACATCTTTCAATGAGCTGAATGGGCATTTTGATTATACCCATGAATGAATGTTACTTATTGCCAGGAGAAGACAGAGGTCAGTCAACATCAATTCTATTCCTACTTTCCATTTCTATAGATAAAAACACTGAGAAACCCCGTCCAATACCTGAGTGGAGGGAAATAAAAGAAGTTTTATTACAGCAATGTCACTCAATTCTTTAAAGTCCCTCCAATGTATGTGCCAAAAATTTACCCCTTTATCTATCATCAGAAAGGTTTTTTAATGTTCAGTCAGCTGATAGGTTAGTTAAGTCCCCCTTCAGTTTCATCTAAAAAACTGAAAACTACCTAGCATTCAAAAGGAATTGCTACCTGATGTCATTTGCTCTCTCACATCAATATTTCTTTCTTTCTTTCTTTTTCTTTTTTGGAGAGGTTTTTGCTATAGGGCGCATGCGCTCACCAGAGAGACAGAAAGCAAGAAATCACCCCCTAGGGGGGAGGGCCACGCCACAATCCCTTCTCCTCCATGGATCTTGGGCACACACGCGCACACACACACGCCTGGAATAAGTTTAAGCCACTATGTCTGGGACTCGAACCATGGTCTACTACATGGGAGTCCAGTGACATAGCCATTACACCAATTGCCAGTCCCTCACACCAGTAGTTTACAGGGCCCTTTGTTTGCCACGTCTGAAGTTGCTCCATTTCAGACAAGGCTCCGTCCATCACAAGCTTACAGATGAGTGAAAACAGGTAATGTTGGTTGGACTGGCGTGCTGCGGGGTGGGAAAAGGAAACAGGCTGATATCCCCTCGCCATGTTTGCTCAGGTGAATCAGTTTCAGGAAAGAAGCTGGATAGAGGCTAACTGTCTGAAAACTACACCACTCCCTAGTCTCGAACCCCAAAATGTGCCCTCATTTTAAAGCCACTGCTCCAAGGCGAATTTGAAGGCTTCTGGGTCTAGTGCTCTGATTAAAACCTGAAACAGAGGCTTTGCTTCTACTGACTCTAAGAAAGGGACAGGAAGCGGAAAGATGGAAAAATGAGAGAATTCTGGGTTTACATCTGTAGACCTACAGGCATCTGTGTGCCCATGACCCAGGGCTGGCTGAGGCTGGGGGTGAATCATGGCACCAAGACTCTGTGGAGGTGTATCTCTCTCTCCCTGTCTCTCTTGTTCACATTAGAAGTAAACATGTTTTTTTTAAAAAAATGGAAAAAGATGAAAGATGTTAGAAAACAAGAAAAAAAGATCAAGAAATGTTAGGAAAATAGAGGGAACAGAGAGAATCTCTATAAAGTAGAGCTCTGTGACTTACCCTCCACAGAGTCCATCAAATTAGGGAGCTGGCCCCCTCCAGTTTTCTCCTTTCCAGCTCCTGCCTCTCCATAAATGCATCCCCAGAACCTCGTCCATCTTTCTTCTCATTTTCTGTTGTTAGTGGGGGTTTTTTAATAAAAGCAAAGAATCATCACTTCAAATCCAGTTTTTCCAAACAAATAGCAAAATAGGATAGAAAATTCTGAGCATTCCACCACCAGTGACCCTTACTATTCTGATATGGTCTAATAACTCAGAATTATTTCCTATCATACGTGCTTTATGACATCAGCTACCACACAAGTTTTTAATACACAATAAGCAGGTGGCCCCGGCAATTTCTCTTATATCTCACATCTGGTATTGTACTCCATTTAAGGTGCTGAGTCCGATTTTTTAATAAAAACATGGCCTGAGCTTGTAAAAATTCAAGTAAAATATGCCTCTAAAACTGCTGTATTTAATTTCCAGTCATGAAAGTCTAAAATTATTGTAAAATAATACTCAACCTTTTTCATAGATCCATTCAACGAAGCTTAAAACTACTTTCCTTTCAGAAAGGAAAAGAGCTTCATAACTAACAGCTTCTTGAATTCACATGTGCTGTCTTACTTTTGTGAGCCTGAACTGTATAAATTTTATATCCTTTCAATCTGGACAAAATTAGTTTGGTTAGTAGTACAAAGTAATAATACATTTAAGTTTCTGAATGAGGGAGGGGAAGGGAATGGTCAAAGGAAGGGCAAAAATACTAAAAATTAAATCAATAACCAGAGACTTGGAGGAATTAGTTATTTTTTTAAAAAAATAAAATTTAAGATGTAAAAGCAAGATAGATGCAAGGGAAGAAATATATCAATAGGCGACTAGACGGATTATCTTATACCTGAAGAAATAACCATTTCGGCTGACATTATATGTTATTATATGCAGTTGTATAAGAGTGTGTCTATAAAAGTGGTATAGATCTCTGCAAGCTTAAACTTATAATTTGACCAAACATAAATAGTTGCATGAGCATTGTACCCCTCCTCCCCCAATCTGTGAAAGGTGGAGTCCCTCTAATACAGATGACGATTTTCATGATTGAGCAAATCCATAGCGGAAACACAGGGATCACATTCCTTCTATCATAAATTCCTCAAAAGCAATCTTGCTCCAAGCCAGCTGGTTCAAAATCAAAAGGTAATCATTTCCTTAAAATAATTAAGTTTCGTCTTTATTATCTTCAACTACAGATTTTAAATTGATACTAAATGGGGTAACTAATTAGAAATAAATTAGTAGTATATGCTGTCTATAAAACAAAGCCAAGAACTTGAATAGACTTTTGTTGTTTTTTTTTTTTTTTTAAGTTTTCTGTTCTAATGAATCTACTTAATGGTAAGTATTTTGGGGCTGAATGGTGGTGCTGCAGTAAAACATGATGCTCTTTGAGACTGACCAACATAGAAGGGTTCTGGGTTTGTGCCTGGAGAGCTCCCTGAGTTCCCTTGCCATGTGTGCACTGTGATCCAGGACTGGTTAAAGGCTGGGGCAGATCATAGCCCTGGGACTCTGTTTGGAGGAGGGGTGCTGGCTCTCTGTCTCTCTTACTCATGAAATAAATAAACATCTAATTTAGAAATTTAATATCGCTCCAAGAAATGTTTTATACTAATGTTCATTTTTTATTTTGGAGGAAGTGGGGAGTGGGAGTAGAAGCAGTAATCCTCTCTTGTTGTAACAACTAAAATGCAAAAATCAACCCACAGGTCTTTCTAGAGAAACAGGTTCTCTCACACCGGAGGGCCTAAGTGTAAACTGGTAGATGCACTGTTTGGGAGGCAGTTTAACAAGGGCGATCCAAGCTGGAGACCTATCTCTGACGCCCCAGTTCCCACAGGAGAGAAGCATCATATACATACATAGTGAGCAGTGAGCCCCAATGGGCACTGCAGTCTTGGTTCACAGCGCAAAACAGTGAAGTCAGTTAACTACCCACGTGGGAGGAAACAGCTAAACAAAGAATACTCTGTTCTCACTGTGGTATAAAGGCGGCAGTTCAAAGGAACAATCTAGATTGATAAACTACAACATCAGTAAGTCTCCAAAATACATGGCTGAATTACAGAACAGTAGCCAAGACAGAGAGCCCACCACAGATATTCTCTCCTCCTTGGCAACAAACCTCAGACTGCAATGTGCATCTGCTCACCTCCTTTCAGCCAGCCTGGCTGGAACCAGGTTTTCACTAACGAGGTGTACCACTCCAGCTTCACATGCTTAAAAGAAAATGCCTGGCCCTCTGTTTCCACTCTTGTCCTATTTGCCGGCTGGGAGATAACGCCCAGACTGATCTACCAAGCAACAAGTTAAGACAGCAGAGCCACTGTCAGCCTGGGTCCCTGAATGAGACTGCATGGAGCACAGCAGCCTGATGACTTAGACAACTATCCTGAACTATCACATATGTAGATCCTTCCTTTCTTCTTTTCTTTTCTTTCTTTAATTGTCAGAGAGTATGAGGGATTGGGGTAGCGGGGGAGAGAGAGAGGGAGAAAGCATTCCCCAGTGGGGCATAGACATGCCACAGTCTCTTTCTCCTATTTCTCCTTCCCATCAGGATTTTTAGCATGCACACACAGGTACCCAAAAAAAAGTCTCAAGGGTCTAGATTCAATCCATGGTCAGCCATATGGAATTTGACTTCCAATGCACAGCACTTAAGCACTGTGCCACAGGGGTAGGCCTAAAAGCCTTTCAAGTCAAGTTATTGTTGGGTCTCTTGCTATATAGCCACTTAGTCTTTATCTCGATATAGAAACACATAGTAACCGACAGCTTTCATGTACTGGGTCATCAGGAAAGTCATGGCATATTTTTGCATAGAAAAATATCTCATGACTTTCTTAATGACCTAATATTTTATACCGTACAGAAATATATTGAAAAAGATAGATCAACCACCTAACAGTGATTACAGAGGTGGGAATGATGGATAAGAAGGGCAAGGGTAAAGAATATACACAGGATTTGAGGGCCGGCAGGTGGTGTGGTGGTTAAGAGCTCTGGACTCCCACATGGCTGACTCCAGTTCAAGTCCCAGACCCAGTGGCTTGCTTTCTCACTTTCCCTCTCTGTCTCTCTCTCTCTCACTCTGTCTCTCTCTGGTCAAATTAAAGCAAATAAATAAATAAAGTTCAATAAAATAAATATTTTTTTTAAAAAAGGATTTAGATGAACTTTAACAGTGATTTTTTTTATGAGAAGAAAATATATTCATATACATGTGTCCCTTGGATACCAGGGGACACCAAATTGGTTCTAGAACTCTACCCCCACTAGGGTACCAAAATTCAAGGATTCTCACCTTCTTTACATAAAATAGTGTTGATTTGAATATAACTTATGCACATCTTATCATATACTTTAAATCACTTCCAGATTATGTGTAATACCTAATACTAGATTGCATGTAATACCTAATATAATGGAAATGCTACATAAATAGTTGTTACACTGTATTGTTTAGGGAACACTGGCAAGAAAAAATGTTCAATGTAGACACAACCATCCTAGGCCTAACTGCACAGTACATGTAAGCAACAAGTGGACAGTCTCTATGCACACTTGGTTGTACTACATAGAACTGAATGCTGGTAACAATCTATAGGTGTTTATGATTTTGAGCACCAATTCCATCTTTCCTATAAACTTTTCAATAAGCTTCTATTTCAATTCTAATATAATTCCAGTAAGCATAGCTTTCCACAAAGTATAAAGAAAATAAAGACCAAAATATAAATTGTAATGGAAAAAGTATCAAGAGAGCATCATCTGTCTCCCACTTACACTTTGGAAAAGGGTATGAAACAACAGGCTAGCACAATTAAAGAACATTGCCCATGGAGCATGTTCCTGTCCATGAATGCTTCTACCGGGGCACTGTGTGGGCCTGGGTGGGCTCCATTTAAGAGCCCACTCGTGCACGAAAGAACACTGGGTTCAGCCAGGAGGTGGGCAAAGGACAAGCATGCCCCACTCTGTGCCCCAAGAGTTGTAGACCTGCATTTCCTCTCTCCAAGAAGAAAAGTCGAGACACTGGACAGACTGTCTGAGCTCTGCCTAGCTCCTCAGTTTCAAGCTTCAACCAGAAAGTCATAAGGGGAACATAACAACTTTTATTCATAATGGCCTGAGAGAATTCATTAAGAAAAAGATGTTGAATGTTCAATGACTTTCTTTCAGCCATCTCATGATCTGCCAGAAAAGAGGGTTTCATTTTCAAACCTCTTATCTTTCCTAAGAATTATCCTTGCAAACTGCATTTTGTGTTTTCAAAATGCCCTTTCCTTTTTTTTTTTTTTTTTTTAAGTTTGTTTATTCCATGAAAGAGAGAGACAGACATCCTACACAGGACCTCCCGCCATGCTTCGCCTTAATCCCTCCAGGCAGCCAGGGTCACAGAACACACAGGTTAACCTGGGAACCAAACTCCAGTCCTTCATATGGCTTCCAGGATTGCAGACCACTGCCCCACTCCTGCCCCCCTACGGTGCCACCCTTCGCTTTGTACAGAACACCGTGAGGGCCCATTAAATGGCATAGTGGTCAGGCACTGCTCAGAGAAGCCAAATACCATGTGGTGACCAAGGTTCAAATGTCCCACCCAGTCAGCCTGAAACACAGATGCCCAAAATCTGACAGGCTGGAGGACT
>NW_006159650.1:925548-948441 GCF_000334495.1 Tupaia belangeri chinensis
AGAGCGGCATGGCCAGACCCTGTAGGCAGAGGCGCTCATTTCTCTCTCACACACATGCTCGTGCAAGCACTCTCATGAATGAATGAGCGAAAATTAAAAGCACTGTGAGAGCACAAAACATTCTTTAGAAAAGAAATTCTGTCCTCAATAATTGTCATCTTTACCAGGCTCATATAGTTCTATTACACTAGCCACCCTATATGAAATTTTCTTTTCGATACTGTATCCTTATTTCATTAACCCTTTGTTTTAAACTTACTGACATCCTTAATCTTGTGTTTATAACAGCTGTTTAAAACCACAGACCCACCAACCTTTAGTACTACCTTAGGGATCAAATCCAACCCCTTCTCTTAAAAAAGAAAGAACCAAGGTCCTCCCACCTACAATCAGTTTATGAACAATAGGGGACCTGTCACACCTGGGAAACCCCAGATCATTGCCTTGGAACCCTTTAGGAGTGGGAACAGGGAAGGGAACAGGAGAAAACCACCTTCAAATAAAACCTGTGAACTTTCTATTGCAAAGAATCTGAAAAGTTGTTTGCCACGATTTTAAAACTAATTCCACACCAAAGCACGTGTGTTTCTCATTTAGAAGACTTCAGAAATTTATACCAAAGGACTGTCAGCAGTCAACCCTGCCTGCTTTTGTTTCTCGCCCTAGTCCTGCTGTTAAGAGCATGGCCCCTGGCCACCCTTGAGCTGGACTCAACCCCAGCTGTCCCCAACGGGCTGTGCATGAGGACCATGAGTCACCCCAGGATCTACTTCCCTCACCCACACTTCAGACTTAGTACCACAGAGAGGCATGGGAAGAGAAGAAAATACAAGCAAGTAACCATCAGCAGGCTGAGCAAACCATCATTCTCATGGCTATCAGCTTCTAAGTCCTGCGTTTCTTTGTTCTTACTAGGATGATATTTTTTTATTTATACAAGCATATTTTTCCCTCTAATTTCTTTCTACTTTTTCCTTTTTCCTTTTTCATTTTTGAGAGAGCTCTAGGGTGTGTGCACTTGCCAGAGAGAGAGAGAGAGACAGAGAAAGTGAGAAGTCACTCACCAGGGCAGGAAGCCATGCTGCAATCCCTTCTCCATTCTACTTGTAGGATGTGGAGTGCGTGCACACACATGTGTCTGGAGTGAGTTTCTAGCCAAGGATCCAGGTCTTAAACCACAGTCGGCCATGTTGGAGTCCAGCGCCTTAACCACTACACCACCTGCTGGCCCCTCCTCATTTCTTAAACTACTTTCCCAAATAACAGTTCATCATTGATTTAAAAACTAGATCATCAATAAATAGAAACTACACTGCTACTATATCATCTTTCCATCAGTTATTGGTCAATTTGCTAAATTTGGAAATAGTATTTTCATCTCCCTCTTCCTACCATAGGTTACTGTAAAGGAATCACAATTATGGAGAATTGGTTGGCTGTTGGCAGTGGTAAAATACAACACTGATCATAGGGGAAATGCAAATTAAAACCACAGTGAGATACCACTTACCCCCAGTCAGAATGGCTAAGATTTTGGTGGGAATGCAAGTTAGTAAAACCTCTGTAGAAAACAATATGGAGGTTCCTCAAAAACCCAAACAGAACTACCATAAAACCCAGGAATCCTACTCCTTGGTGCTTACACAAAGAACAGAAAAACATTCTATTGGAAAGACACTTGCACATCCATGTTTATTGTGGCATTATTCACAACTGTTAAAATCTGGAACCCATCTAAGTGTCCAAAAACTGATGAACTGGTTGAAAAACTATGGAATGTTACAAGCTATAAGAAACAATGAGATCCTATCATTTGACTCCAAGTGGATGATTATAGACAACTTAATGTTGAGCAAAGTGAGCCAGACTTGGAAGATACACGCCATATATCCTCACTCAATGTGTACCGAGTGCCTGCACTTTATGGCCGAGGTTGGGAGATCTGAAGATGTGATGGTGGAGAGGAAGGTGTTGATGCTAGAGAGGCCAAGGGGGAGAGTGGATGGTACAGAATGGGTGATGGAGGGTGTGGTGAGGTGCAAGGGAAGGAAACATGACAGATGGAAAAATGTAAAGTTCTCTGTTAAAAAAATGCACATAGTATACTTTATCATGGGGACTTCGTGTAAAATGTGAAATTACTTTGAAAATTAAAAGACTTCAAGACAAAATATCACATAAGGAAAAATATTTTAAAGACTAGTTAACAGGGAGAATTTTTCATAAAATTATCAGCTAGAGTTATCAATACTAAGATGTGAACACTAAAAGAAGAGTGTTCCTAACTCCTCATGGATCTAGAGGTCTGTTTTAAAAGACCAGAGGACAGGATTGGCCTCGTGGTCTAGTGATTAAGGGAGCCAGATCCCATAGATTGGAATCCTGTCACCAGTAACTTCAAAAACACATCAGGCACTTGTGCATGCATGTCCCAAATCCTGACAGGTTAGAGAAATGGAAAAGGGATGTTGGTGTGACTACGCTGGATTGTGAGATGCTTTCCCCTTCTCCCTCTCTCCCTTTCTCCATCTCTCTATCTCTCTCTCTGGCACAGCCTCTGACAAATTTGGAGGGGGAAAAAAAGGTCCTAGAAGTAGGAGAGAGGTTTAGAAAAATGGCCTATTAAAGAGGAAGATTCAGCACCTACCTCCCATCCCCCCCACCATGAGCCCTGGAGAGGTTCTTTTGAGCAATTACAGAATAAAATTACATCAGAATATACATTAATGAGAATTTTTCCAATAATGAGAACATTGCTAATTATATCTTTTCTTTTTAACACAAGGTAAGGCATTTTACGGCAACCCTGAGACCAGCCGGGCACCCAGCGGGGAGCCTCGTATTCCGCACACACTTGCAAAGGCCCTGACAGGAGGCTGCACGATATGAGGTGTGAGAAATGAAAACTTTATGTGCATACAAATTTAGATTTTTAAAATATTTTCACTAGGGGCATAAATAAAGAGAAATTAGACCACTGGGATTTCAGAAAACGAGAATACAGACTGTGATTTTTGTTTTAAATTTTAGCCCTTAGAGTTCCCAATACCTAAAGAGTAAATAATCCAGCAAGTCATCAAAAGTAACACTTTGGTTGTAATTTTATACTTTTCATATAATTTAAGCTATTTTATTCAAGGAAGGAGAGAAAATTGAGTGCATTTTAGTAAAAGAAAGAAGTCAAGGAGGAAAACATCGGAACACAGGAAACACCAGATATTTCTCTTTATGATGCTGCTTTTACATAAATCCAATTTTCAAAATTTAAATTTACTACCATGGCTTTTTTTTTTTTTTTACCATATGGTATATGCACTCTCTGGAGAGAGACAGAGAGAGACAGAGTGAAAAATCATTCTCCAGGGAGATGGCCACACTGTAATCCCTTCTCCATTCTGTTCCAAGGATTTGGGCCTGCACGCATCCATGCCCAGAATGATTTTTTAATCCCCTGAGTCCAGGACTCAACCCACAGCCAACCATGTGGGAGTCCAGCACCTCACCCACCATGCTACCTACTGGCCTCCATGGCTATTTCTAAAAATCTTCCACAGCATGGTTTGAGTCCCTGACCTGGCAGCTTGAAAAACACACTCAGCACATGTGCATGCATGTCCAAAATCCCAAGAGGAGAACGGAGGAGAAGGGAGTGTGGAGTGGCAATCCCCCCTGCGGAGTGGTTTCTCACTTTCCATCTCTCTCTGTCTCTTCTTGTCTCTCTCAGGTGAGCGCACATGCCCTGTGGTAAAAATCTAAAAAAAAATTTTAAATCTTCCACAGTAGTTTGTTCATTATAAAAATACTGGCACATTTAGTGAGACTGAGCTCACCACCTAGAAGCCACCATTAACTTTCTGTTATACTTGCTTGAACACAACCAAAACATCTAATCCCTCCACTACCTTACCACTCTATGCATTTCAATGTAAGTTGCACATATACTTAATACTTTAGACTACATACCATTCAGTTAATGGAGTTTTAATATTTTTGATTTTATGTAAAACTGTCCTGCAACAATATCCTAAGGTCTGCTAGGTTTTGATGAATATGTACATCTGTTATCAAAACCCCTATCGAAATAAGAAACAATATCCCTCAGAACGCTCCTCACACGGCTTCACAATTGATTCCAACCCCTGACCCTAGAATCAACCACTCTTGTGATTTCCTCCACTGTAGATTAGATTTGCCTCTTCTAGAACCTTAGAGAAAGGAACTGTGCTGTATGTACTTTCTTGTGGAAGTTTTTTTTTTTTTCACTCTGCATGAAGTTTTTGAGATCTGCACATGTTGATGCGTGTATCAGCTCATCTTTTTCATTGCTGAGTGTGTTCCAGTGTATGACAACGCTACAGTTTATCCACTCATCTACCGGGACACTTAGGTTGTTTCCAAGCCCGGATTTCTACAGATAAGTCTGCTGTCAATGATGGTGTACAGGTCTTTCATTTATCTTGGGCAAACACCTAGGTAAGATTGTTAAGATTGTTAGGTCATAAGAAAGTGCCTGAGTACTTTTTTAAAAATTTTATTTCCTTTTTTGTAATTTGCTATAAGGCATGTGAACCCACCGGAGAGAGAATAAGAGGGAAAATGAAAAAGCATGCCCCAGGCAGATGGGCACACTGTTCTCCTTTTTCCTCCAGTCGCTTCGGATTCTGAGCATGCACGCACACACACCTGGTGTGCCTTTCAAGGTGCCGGCTATGAAACTGCACGTTAGGCCTTGCTGTATCAGGCCACCCCAAGCACCACACCACTAGCTGATCCACATGTGTATTTTTATAAAAAGGTGCTACCTCATTTTCTCACGATGGCAGTCTCGTTTTATAGTCCCAACAATGACATTTGGCCGTGGCAGCTGCCCCACCAATATTTGCTGTGGTCAGTCGTTTCAGTTTCAGCCAGTACTGGTGGGTGTGCAATGGTATCTCACTGTGGTTTTAACTTGCATTTTTCTGAAGACAGATAATATTTAGGATCTTTTTGTACACTTATTTGGCTGCAAGTATTCAAATTGCTTGCCTTTTTTTTTTTGGCCTATTCTTAAATTGGACTGTTTATCATTTTATTATATGAATAGTTTTTTCATAATATGCACTTTCTATGATTTCTTTTTAAAAAAGAGATTTTTGCTATGAGGGCATGCACTCACCAGAGAGATAGAAAGATAGAAAGCGAGGAATGACCCCCCTGGTGGGGGATGGTCACTCCACAATCCCTTCTCTTCCATTCTCCTCTCAGGATTTTGGGCATGCACACACACACGCCTGGCGTGAGTTTCAAGCTGTCGGGTCCAGGACTCAAAACATAGTCGACCATGTGCAAGTCCAGAGTTGTAACCACTACACCATCTGTTGGTCCCACCCCCAAACTTTTTGAAGCCCTCCCCACTCCTGCCACCGCATTTGTCCTAGATACAATCCTTTGTTGAATGCATGTTTTACAAATATTACCTCCCACTATGTAACTGTCCTATTTATTTTATCAGTGTATTTTGATTAGAAGAATTTTTAAAATTTTATAAAGTCTAACTTAGCAATTTTTTTAATTTACAGTTACTGCTCCCTGTAACTGGTTTAAGAAATCTCTGTCTACTCTCACATCACAAGAATAATGGTTTTCCTTTCGAAGATTTTTTTCAGTAGGCCACCCCAAGGACTGGTCATTGAGATGACCAGATCCCACATGGCCAAATTCCTGGTTTGAGTCATGGACATGGCACCTTAAAAAACACCCCAAGTACATGTGCATTCGTGTCCAAAATCCCAAAAGGAAAAACAGAGAAAGGGTTGTAGCGTGACCATGCCCTAGGCAGGTGCTTCTCTTTCTCTTTACATCTCTCTCTGGTGAGCACGCACACTAACAAAAACAAACAAACAAAAAAAGCTTGTATATGAAGGACTATGATCCACCTCAAATCAATTTTAGGGTATAATGTGAGGTAGGGGGGCAAGATCATTTTATTTTCCGACATAGAGCATGTATCTACTCAGCTCACCACCATTTGTTAAGAAGACATTCCTTTCTGCATTGGATTGCTTTGATATCTTGCACCAAAAGTCAAATGGCCAATTAAGTGCAGGACTATGAAGAATTCCTCTCTATTTATCTATTTTTTTGTTAATGCCAATATTACATAACTTTGATTACTACAGTTTTACAATAAATCTTAAAGGTATGCACAAATCTTTTGGGCATACACACATATGAACCTAGTGTGATTTTTTATAACGTCGGGTCCGGGACTCGAACAGCAGTTCTTATGTGGGAGTCCAGCACTTTTACCACCACACCACATGCTAGCCCCTCCAGCTTTATTCTTGTTCAAAGTTATTTATAGGACTTTTACACTTCTATGTACATCTTAGAATCAGCAAATATATGAGGACTTCAAAAAGTTCACGGAAAGATCGAGTAACATACAAAATATATTCTGGTGTAAAAAAATTTAAAACTATGCATTGTTTTTTCATAATACACATTACCATTAACCTTTTGAAGAGCCTTTGTACACTCCTATAAAAAAAAAAAAATCCTGCTGTAATTTTTTAAATGTATGTATTATTTCCCACTGTGATTCTGACTGAGTTTGTGCTATTGATAAATCCACTCCTTGATTTAGTGCAAACTGGCCTCTTAGTAATACTGAATCTTTTAATCCACGATCTCTATTTATTTAGGTCTTCATTGATTTCAAAATATTTTCTAATTTCTCATCTTTTCTTCCTTGAACCATGGATTATTTAGATGTATGTTGTTTAATGTTAAAATCTTTGTGGATTTCCTGGATATACTTTTAAAATTTGTTTATTTCTTTATCTAGAAAAGGAGAAAAAGAGAGCCCAGCAGGTTCCTGCCATGCCACAGCCCTCCCTCAGTCTTTCACTCAGTCAGAATCTGCAGGGAGCATCTGAAAATAGATACTGGCTTTGCACTAGGGCAGCAAATCTATGCTGGGCTTTACAGAGGGAAGAAACCTGAGTGTCAGCCGAGAAGGCAAAGAGAGGCTTGCTTAGAACCAGGAGGTGCTCCACAGCTGAAGCACGGGGCTTTGCCTCCCTCATAAAAGAATGAGCCTCGGTGTTCTCCAGCAAAGACATGGGTCAGCCTGACCCCTGCTTTTATTTGTCTGACCTTTCTCATCCACAGCCCTTCCCTTCAGGGTATCCTATCTCTTCGCCCTCGGGCGGAGGCAAGGATCAAGGGCAGCCCAGGATCTGAACCCTAGACCTTCCTACAGGGTCCCATCACATGGTGTGACCCCACCACCTGCACCACTGCAGCTGAGTCCCTGTGTACAGTTTCCTTATTGATTTCTTTTTTATTTTTTTTAGGAATTATTTTATTTTAACTTTATTTTATTTATTTGTTTGTTTGTTTGTTTGTTTGTTTGTTTATTTATTTATTTAAATTTGACCAGAGGGAGAAAGCAAGCCAGGACTTGAACCGCAATTAGCCATGTGGGAATCCAGCGCCCTTAACCACCAAGCCACCTGCCAGCCCCTCCTTATTGATTTCTAAGTTAATTCCACTGCAGGCACAGCATAAACTCTGTGATTCCAATCATGTTATGTTTTTGGAGACTCATTCCATGACCCACATAGACCTTATCCTGGTGAATACAGCAAGTGCATTTGAAAACAACATGCATTGGTGGGTGTAGTGTTCTACAGTATCAAGGAGGTGGCAGTAGGAGACAGTGTTGTTTAGATCTTCTGTTTTTCACTTAGTTGTTACATAACTTGCTAAGAGTGGTGTTAAAATCTCCAGCTATGATGTGTTTCTTTTATTCTATCCCCTTTTGCTTCCTATATTTTGAAGCTCTGTTTTTAGGTAAATACATATCTATGACTGTTACGTCTTCTCTATGAATTGACCCTTTTATCACCTGAAATATCCTTTTCATCTTTTTTTAAAAATTCTTTGAGGTCGGGCCAGCAGGTGGCGTGGTGCTTAAGGGCACTGGACTCCCACATGGCTGTCCGGTTCAAGTCCCAGGCCTGGTGGCTTGCTTTCTCACTTTCTCTCGCTCTCTCACTCTCATTCTGTCCCTCTCTGGTCAAATAAAGAAAGAAAGGATGAGAGAGAGAAAGAGAAGGAAGGAGGAAGTTAAAATAATTATTTTTAAAAATTTCTTTGAGGTCTGCAAGAGATCTTTAAAAAGTTCATGGGAAAAAGTATTATTTTAAAACTAGAAATGGATTTCAAATTTTTTTTTGTCCCAAAATAGACTCATATTTTAATTCCTTCTTCCATGAAATTTTTTTAGGTCATACCCAATTTATTAAAGTTACATATTCACAGAATTGGTTCTTTAAACTGAAGTTCAGCTTACAAATATTATTCTATTTGTAAGGCTAGCAAATTTTAATGACCACTTTTTGGGAGAAAAAGGGTTTTAATCGTTTTCTTTTCAAGAGATTCCAAGATTTTTTTATTTTATAATTTATTTATATTTTAACTGTACACCTTCATGGAGTACAACATGGCTTTTCAAAGTGTATGTGCAACGTGTGATAATAAAATCAAGAGTATTACCAAATTCACAATCTTCAACAAGAAACATTGTATCATGTTAGGCACCTTTATCCTTCTACTACGATTGGCAATTTTTGCCATAAGGCACATGCACTCACCAAAGAGATAGAGAAAGGCAGTGAGAAGGAAAGTGAAGAACTGCCCTCCCCAGAGGGGGATGGCCACAATGCAATCCCTTCTCCACTCTCCTCCTGGGATTTTAGGCACACATGTACACACACCCAGCCTGATATTCGAACCACCAGATCCAGGACTCGAACCATGGGCAGTCGTGTGGGAGTCTAGCACCTTGACTACTACGTCACCTTCTGGCCCAGCAATGCCCTCTTTTTCAACGTATTTTTTTTTTACGAACTTTTTGAAGTACATGTGTGTATATACACATACACACATATGTGTATATATATGTATATACATACCTATAGATAGAATACATATGTATATTTACATATACTTAATATATTAAAATATATGTAAATATACGTATGTATGTGTGGATATATATATACATACACATACACATATGTGCACACATATATACACACACATACATACACTTAAAGAAACTGGGTGGAAAATTTACAATTTATCCACATATTCACCCAGTTATCATTCCTTCCTAAAGAGCCAAGTTTCCTTCTGGTGTATTTCCTTTCCCCCTTTGGGATTTCCTTTGGCAATTCTTTCCAGCAAGCCTGCATTATAACAAATTGTCTTAGTGTTCTTTTTTTCTGAAAATGTGTTTTGCCTTCATTGTTGAGGCATATTTTGTTGGATATAGAATTCTGGTGTGCCAAGTCTCAGTTTGTTACTGTATTGCCAACAGAAATTTAAACAGACAGAGGTTTATTTTGACCCACAGTTCTGGTGGCTGGGAAGTCCAAAGGCATTACAACATGGCAGAGACAGATCTTTTAGTAGAGCAGAACATAGTCTGTATCCATGTGACTTTTTCTGGTCCCGTTTTCTCTGGTTAGAAACCCACCAGACAACTCCATAGCTGCCCAAACTCCCCTCCCGTTCCCTTCCCCTCCCCTTCCCTTCTCTCCTCACCCTCCCAGAGCACTCTCAAGGGTGCTGTGAAGCAAGGGGCACCCCAACAGCCAAAAGAACTCGACAGGGTCATTCCCTCCTGGACTCTGGGTGTTTGTGTTGGAAGCAAATCTGGCAGAGAATTTTCTCTGGCATCCCTCAACTCCAATTGGAGACAACTGAATACCCGCCCCCGGATAATCACCTCCCACCCCCAGTACAGCATCCATTTAGTTTACGAGGGACATGGAACCCACTCCGTGTCCCTGGGTTTCAGAGGAAATCACACTCAGTCTTCACTACTGTTAGTCTGGGGAAGTCAAGAAACTCTCAGTGATACTGAGTGTCCCAAATAATAATAGGCACAGAGACTGCTTCACCATGACGCATGGCTGGAGAGACAGCAGATTCCATTCTACCCGGGTAGCATCTACGGAAAGTACAGAGAATGTAACCCATAACAAGCAAAATTAAATCCTCATTGCCCTAAATCCTTTTTGGAACCGGGCAGAGCATGAAAAGAAAGAATCCAGCCAATCAGTCAGCCAGTCATTAAAATAAAAGAACTGTCCTCAAGTCACTGGGGCCTAAATGTCCAAGTGGGAAGGACCCTGGGCACCTTCTTGACACGGGTCTTGACACTCTTGCCCTCAGAAGGCTCCTGAGACCCACAGGTACAGCAGGGCTGTGTACTACTTCACTTGAAAAGGGGTTTTATTGCTTAGAAAAGAATTTAGAAGGCTGGATTGTAGCTTAGCAATAAAACATGACACTCCAGGAGGCAATCCTACATGGGAAGGTTTCCAGTTCAAGTCCAGAAACCTCCCTGAGTACACCAGGCAAAAATATACCCATGAAATAGGGCTGACCAAAACTAGAGGTGGAATGTGGCATCAAGACTCGCTTGTGGGTGCTCTGTCTTTCTCACTCATGAAATAAATAAATAAAAAGTAAAATTTGGGACCAGCAGGTGGCAGAGTGGTTCAGGTCGCTGAACTCCCATAGGACTAAACGTAGTTCAAGTCCCTGACCTGGCGGCTTGCTTTCTCACTTTCTCTCTCTCTCTCTCTGGTCAAGTTAAAAATAAATAAACACACAAAGTTAAATAAAATAATTATTTTTTTAAAGTAAAAATTATAAAAGTTAAGCCATGAATTGAGTGTAATTCTCTCATCTTAAGGTTGAGGGAAGAGACCCAGAGGGCCTAGTGACTAACCCAACATCACACAGCTGGTGTGTCAAAATGAAATAAGACAGGGACCAGCAATTAACATAATGGCTATGTTGCTGGACTCCCATGTAGTCGACCACAGTTCAAGTCCCGGACCTGGTGGCTTAAACTCACGCCGGGTGCATATGCATGCGTGCCCAAGATCCCGAGAGGAGAATGGCGCAGAAGGGATTGTGGTGTGGCTATCCCCCCTGAGGGGGGAGCGATTTCTCGCTTTCTGTCTCTCTGTCTCTCTGTCTTTCTGGCGAGCACACGCACCCTATAGAAAAAAAAAAAAAAACCCTCTCCAAAAAAAAAAAAGAAATAAGACAAAGTTACAGCCTAAGGTTTCTGGGTTGTTAACACTGCCACCTCACCACACAGTTTCATTTTTAGGTACATTCTGCACAAAAATATTATCAATTTTGAAATGTGAAAACTACATTGACATTCAGGTAATCTCTGGAACCAAAAAGCAAAGGAAGAGGTAGGTAAAGACTTCACTGTAATTCCTCTCTCCCCTGGTCTCCTTACCCTTCTCACGTCCTGGGAAAATCCTTCTCTGCCAGGCATGACTTCACCATTTTCCTTCTCACTAATTTGAATACCCTTGTGGGAGAGCCAAACAAAAAATGAAAATGATGAATGATTCCTTGTGCAATGCTGAAAAAATGTGGCGTTGGGGATCTCAAAGTGACGGAATACCCCTCATGCAGAAACAGAACCTGCTCCTCTCCAAACAAAAAGCAGAAACAGAGGTATTTCAGAGCACAGAGTGTTTGGCCAAATGGAAGGTGTGTAAAAGGTTTTAAAGGGGCAGGTGGAAGCTAGTCAATGCTCACTTCCAGAGCAGATAAGTGTTTTATTTGAAAGAATAGCAAAGGTTCTAAATAAGTCACAAAACAGAGCCGAGGGAGAAGTGGGAAGGGGGGTAGAAATGTTGGTAAATGGAAGGAAAAAGAGCTGCTTGAATAGCAACACAAATTTTTAGAGAGTTCTTTATACACATTTACAGGCTTTTACTAAAACACATTTAAAAGACAATTTTAAGACAGGGTCTTGCTGTGTTGTGATCCTCTGACTTCAGCCTCCTAGCAGACTACGGGCACACGACACCACACCTGGCTCTTTTTCAGACTTGGTCTCGTGCAACCAGGCTAGCCTCCAGCTCACAAGCCTCCTTTTTCAGCCTCCTGAATGCACGCCACTCGACCCAGCCTTTAGGTTGGACTGGGAATCAAACTGGTCTTTCCAAGTGGTCCCAACCTGCAGAGCACAGCCCCTCAGCTCCACAGGCCACCAGAGCGGAGCCCTAAAACACATTCTATGCCCCAGAGCTCTGCCTCTGTCTCCACACCACCTACACAGGGAAGGTCCAACTGGAATTATCACGGACACACAATCTTAAGAATATCTAAGACGGTTTTACTTAGAAATTAATACCAGAGGTTTTTTTTTTTAGGTTTTTGCCATTGGATACATGCACTCACTGGAGAGAGACAGAGAGAAAGTGAGAAATCATCCTCCAGGGAGATGGCAACACAATCCTTTCTCCTATATTCTCCTCTCAGGATTTTGGGCATGTTGGCACATGCACCTGGGGTGAATTTCAAACCACGAAGTCCAGGACTCAAACTGCGATTTACCATGTGGATGTCCAGTACCTTAACCACCATGACACCTGCTGGCCTTAAAATGCTTTTTTATTTTTATTTTTTCAATAACATACATTTCTTACTGCATCAGAATCTTGGGACATATTTCCAGTCTTCATTTTCACAGGCTCCAGCTACATGGATATCAGCAGTCAAAAGGGAAGCGCTTGTCTTAATTGGCAGGCCAAGAGGAGGTGACCCTCCTGACACCCTCTCCAGGCCAGAGACGGCAAAAATCTTTACATGGCGTTACCCCTCTGACTTTCTCAACATGTGATATTGCTATGAGCGGGTATTACTGCCAACGGCCTATTTTAAAAGGACAAGTCATGAAATTTGCCCCTCGCCAGTAGCCAGTGAAGCTCCAAGGTCTGCTATGGCCAGTGTCCCATGCTGCCTTGCCAGGAGAGCCAGTTTTTAATAAGCTCACTCTGGGGACACCATGGTCATTTAATGGCCCCATTGCTAAGAAATAACTCCTCTGCACTCTATAGACTAGAGTCTATAAAGTCCATACTTCTAAACTGCAATCAACCCTCTCAGCTTTTTCTCTCGGATAAATCTAAACTGGGGAAGAGGTATTGTTTAGAGATATCCCTGTCACCATCTTTGTTGACAGCCTTCTCTAACCCCAAACCTTGTTTACTACCTTTTGTAGTTATTTTATTGTGTGTTTAAATATAATGAAAGTATTTGGGCCAGCAGGTGGCATGGTGGTTAAAGGTACTGCACTCCCACATGGCCAAGTACAGTTCAAGTCCCAGACCTGTTGGCTTGCTTTCTCACTGTCCCCCTTGCTCTGATCAAACTGGAAAATATGACTACTACTACTATTAATAATAATAATAATAAATAAAGTTAAGTTTAAAAAAAATACAGGCAATGCTGTAGTCCTTTAAATATAATGGAGGCATTTAACAAAATGAATATTTTTTAAAGAATTATTTTATTTAACTTTATTTATTATTATATCATTATTATTTTTCAGTTTGATCAGAGAGAGACAGAGAGAGAGAGAGAAAGGAAGTGAGAAAGCAAGCCGCCAGGTCCGAGGCTTGAACCGTGATCGGCCATGTGGGAGTCCAGGGCCTTTAACCACCACGCCACTTGCTGGCCCCACAAAATGAATATTTGTTAGTACACAATCATCCAGTTCTGTAGAGTAATACATATGAGATTTTTAAAGAGATTGGAGCAAATGAAGCAATGTTAAGCATGTGTGTTTCCTTTTTTAAAATAATTATTTTATTACATTTTATTTATCATATTATTATTTTTTAAATTTGCTACAGAGTACATGTTCTCATCAGAGAGAGACAGAGACAGAGAAAGTGAGAAAGCAAGTCGCCAGGTCTGGGACTCAAACCACAGTTGGCCATATGGGAGTCCAGCACCTCAACCACCACGTCACCTGCTGACCCCAGCACATGTGTTTCTACCTACACAACAGGCTCAGGGGTCTCATGGAAGACCTGGGTAATGTGCAAGGCACATTCATGGAACTGTGGAACTGTTCAAATAGTTTAAGATTTGGTTCTTTTGAAGTGATTAAAGAGTATCTGTAAAAAATAATGAGCGGCCAGCAGGTGATATGGTAGTTAAGGCACTAGATTCCCACATGGCTAACCATGGCTCAAGTCCAGAACCTGGCGTCTTGAAAATCACATTAGGCGTATCTGCATGTGTGCCCAAAATTGTAAGAGGAAAATAGAGAAGGGACTGTGGTGTGGCCATCCCACCAGGGGGTGATTTCTCACTCTCCCTCTCTCTGACTCTTTCTGGTGAGTGCACACAGCCTACAACAACAACAAAACAAACAAACAAAAAACACGTAATTAAAGCGTGCTATGGTTTGAATGTTTCCCCTCTGAAACTCATGTGGCATTTGATTTGCGATACGCAGTGTTGGGAGGTGGGGCCCAATGGGAAGTGTTCAGGTCATGGGACAGATGCCTCTTGAACAGATCAAGGACGTCTTATGAGAGGGAGGGGGTTCTTACTCTCAAAAAAATGGATAAATTATTGCAAGAGCAGGTTGCTATAAAGTGAGGCTACCCTCATGCTTAGCCCTCATTGCACACCAGCTCTGCTGGCCTTCCCACTTCTCCGCCATATTGTAATGTTGCACATGGCCCTTCCCAGAAGCCAAGCAGAAGCCCCTATGATACTGGACTTCCCAGCCACTAGAACTGTGTGCTAAATAAACCTCTGTTCTCGATAAATTACTCAGCGAAAAACAGACTAAGATAACATGTTAATGTTTGAATAAAGTTGCTTCATAAAATAGAGAACTTACTCCACATATATTAAGGGAGACACAAACATGGACAATTGACTAGGTTTTGTCATCTTTCAAGAGAAGCTGGACTAGATGAACACAGTTTTGGCAAAATAGTAACCATGAATCATAGTGTTTTGGTATAATGAGAAAAAATAATTCTTCAACAAAGACTCTCAAGAAAATGTGTATCACAATCGTGAGAACAGACCATGCTTCTTTGTTTCATGGGCATCCACACTACTGCTATTGAAGGATGCCTCATGAAGGGCAAAAAGAAAGAAAGAACCATACACAAAGTTTAGATAGTAATGAGAGTGTGATAAATATTTGCTATGTGGCTAAGTGTATTTCATTACATCTTCACCCTATCTGATAAGGCTCCTTGAGGGAGTGTCCATCTGTTCTATTCATCCAGAGCCCAACACAAGATCCTGTACACAGAGCCCACTGGATCCAGAGCCCAACACAAGATCCTGTACACAACTGGTACTCAAGAGAAATTAACTGAGTGATGAAACTTTAAAAAAGAAATGAAAAGTAGACCATCACTAGCTATATTATGTAGATAAGGAAATAGAGGCATGAAGGGTTACTGATTTGCCCAAGGTTACTTCTCTGGTAAATTATGGGACTGAGATTCCAATTTAGGGCAGCAGGGCCCCATTCAGCAAGATCTAAGCCACAAGGTACACTAAGATATTTTGTTCTAAGTGATGTAAAATTAGTGAACCATTCTATACAATTTCTGTAAGTATTTCCTATTCTGGATATCCAATCACATTATCCACCTTTTTTTCTGACAGTCTTGCATACTCTCAAAAAATTAAGTCTTCCACCATTAAAAACACTCAAAAGGTTATGTAGCAGGTTTGGAAGAGCTTCAAGAGCTGTTCTGAGAACAGAACAGTGCCTGCCACAGCAGGGCAGCTTGTTTACCTTGGAGGAGACCATGTCCCTCACATTTACATGGTTATATTTTTTCTCACTCTCTTGTATAGTAAAACTTAGGATGTTCACGTTGTCCAGTAGTTAAATGGTGCTCAATTGCAAAGGACTAAATGTTGTGCCCTCCCACAAATTCATACATTGAAATGCTAACCCCGCCCCCCCCATGTGATGGTAGCAGGAGGTGGGGCCTTTGGAGTGATTAGGTCAGGAGGGTGGAGCCCATATGAATGTGATTAGTGTCATTATAGAAGGAAGCCCAGAGAGCTCTCTTGCCCTCATCCCACCCTTGTGGGTCTTGGGACCCACAAGAAGACAGTCATCTGCAATCCAGAAGAGAGCTCTCACCAGAACCCAGCCCTGCTGTGTGGCACCTTGATCTCAGGCTTCCAGGCTCCACAACTAGTAGAAATAAATTTTATTCTTTATAAGCCACTCGGCAGAGGGTACTTTGTTACAACAGCTGAAACTGACTAAGATATCGTCTTTGAAGAGACTAAGTTTCAGTTCTAATGAAAATGTCACCTAAATACTGGGTCATCGGAAAAGTCATGACATATTTTTCTGTTTTCCTATGCAAAAATTCATCATGACTTTTCCAGTGACCCAATAGGACACTATTTACAATCATCATAGAATGGTAAACATCACAAAAAGTCTACCCTCTTTAAAATATAAGTTATAGGCAGGGTCCAGCGGGTGCTGTGATTGCTGAGGCACTGGACTCCCACATAGCCAACCACAGTTTGAGACCCAGACCCAGTGGCTTGAAAACATGCCAGGCACGTGTGCGTGCATGCCCAAAATTCCAAGAGGAACATGGAGAAAAAGGGATTTCACCGTGGACCATCCCCCCCAGGGGATGATTTCTCACTTTCCCTCTCTCTGTTTCACTCCATCTCTCTCCAGGGAGCATACACACTATATGGCAAAATAAAAATCATTACAAAATAGAAAAACCAAACATCCTAGGGCTCTGAAAAATAATAGGCCACAAAATAATCCAACTTCAGGAGTTTGGCATGTGAAAGGTTAACTTACTCAGGTGTTGACTTGGGACAAAAAAAAAAAAAAATTGATGGAGAACTTGTGAGAACAACCCTTTAGTCATGACTGCTGCCAAAGTCAAAGGCTGGAGTTATATCCTAAACTTTAATTTAGAAGTAAACATTAAAATGAATGTTTTTTTTTTAAAATTCCCCAATAATTTTCACTTTTAAAGTACCAAATTGGCCCATAAAAAGAACTCACACTAATTAGTCCAAAGCAATCAACTTCTTAAAAACCCTTTATTTCACAATTACACTAATATCCCATTAATTTGAGACACTTACCAATGTATTTATTCTTTGCTCATTACCTATGTGCACATTAAGAGTACACCAATAACACAATACAGGCATTAATATGTAAAACATCAACAAAAGCCATCTGGAAAGCTAATGAATAATCAAGGGATTTCAAATTAAACTACAGAATTTTCCCTTAGAATCTTTAGGACAACACTGTCAAGTTCAATCTATTCACTTGGCCTCCAGAATCAATTTTTCAAACTTTATGACAGGTCTAATCGCTTCCACCTGTGTCTCTAGCTTGACTCTTGACTGGCATGCTACCAGCCAGGGTGGAAATGTAGACAAAGACCCCTATTAGGATCCGGCTGTTTCTCTACTGTGAGGTCACTCAGCCATTAAATTAGTTCCAGCCCAGTTTCTGTCCTCCCAGGCCTAGACTTCACGGGAGGAGGCCTGGTGGAAAGGGAGCACATGCAGGAGAATGAGACGAGAAAAAAGGGGAGAGTTGTTCAGGGCTGACCAGACACCTAAGTGCAGGGCTGAAAAGCTGGGGTTGGCCCCAGGCTCTGAAATCAAAATGCTTTCCTAAATGATGGTAGCAATTCTCCATAATGCAATCATCCCCTTAAAAAAAATAATAATAATTTAAGTCCATTTTATGGAATTGGCCTTCCTTTTTGTCCCCTTTGCTTCTAGAAAGTCAACATCTCTACAGCATTTCCTCCACTAACATAAGGGTAGTTCTGTGAATTTCACAGAACTACTGCAACATTCTAGAAGTGCTGGAGGTCACTACAAGAAAGAAAGGCTGGCTAGAAGGAGCATCTAGTGTTCCAGTGTCCTAGATCTCAAGCTGAGGACTCGAGGCCTGGGAAGAGGACAGCCAAGGTCACAGGACAAGCTGGTGATAAAGTCTTGGTTTTGGCATTTTCCTACCACACTGTGAGCTTTGTGATGGCAGGAACAGTGTCTGACACACACAGTAACTGCCTGAAAGACTCAGTGATCAGTGTATCTCCCTCCGCGTCATCCTCATCGCCCACTTCTCCCTCTCTGTCCACACTCCCAGCACTCAAGCCAAGGGTGATGTGCACAACTTAATAAACTGTACTGGGCACTGGGATCTGCTTCTGTGAATGCATCATAAGGCAGCAGCCACGCCCTGTCCATCGCTAGTTCTCCCGGGCCTGCATAGCACCTGACATCCAGAAGGTGCTCCAGGAATGCTTATCCCACGACATGATGAAGGCAAACTTGAGCTGAAAGCACCAAGAGACTGAAACCATGAATAAAGAAATAAGCCTACTGGGGCCAGGCAGTGGTACAGTGGTGATGCAGCTGGACTCACATGGGAAAAGTCTTGAGTTCACATCCCAGGACCGCCCCCTAAGCATGCCAGGCATACATACTCATGCCTGTGATCTGGGCCTATAGAGACTGGAGTTGGACAGTAGTATTAGGACCTTGTTGAGAGTATCTGTCTCTCTGTTATATAAAAAATAAATCAATAAATTTAAAACATTTAAAAACCCTACTTAATAAACAAATCTAAATTATCCTCTATTAATAAAAAATAGCCAACCCAGGACCAGCGGTTGGCATAATGGCTATGTTGCTGGACTCCCATGCAGTCGACTGTGGTTCAAGTCCCAGAACCAGTGGCTCAAACTCACACCTGGCACATGTGCGTGCGTGCCCAAGATCCCGAGAGGAGAATGGAGAAGGGATTGTGGTATGGTCATCCCCCCGGGGGGTGATTTCTCGCTTTCTGTTTCTCTCTGTCTTTATGGGGAGCGCACATACCCTACAGCAGAAAATGTCTCAAAAAAAATATATATATATATATAGTCAACCCTTGGCCAGAGTGTACACGTGTGCAAAGGAAATTAGTAGAAGCAAATCTGTGTTCACTGGGCTGACCACCCACCATGGCTGCACACATAAGTCATTTTGATATCTAACAGACAGTTGGGATAAGTCACTCAAAAAAAAAAGAAAAGAAAAGAAAATTCCAAAAATAACACAATGACTCAGTTGCTACAGGCTCTTCTGCTCCATGATCTAGCCTCATGCTGTCCCTACAGTCAAGAGTCAATGGGAACCAGGAGTTAGCATAATGGCTATGTCGCTGGACTCCCACGTAGTCGACTGCGGTTCGTGTCCCGGACCCGGTGGCTTAGAACTCACGCCAGGCGCGTGTGCATGCGTGCCCAAGATCCCGAGAGGAGAATGGAGGAGAAGGGATTGTGGCGTGACCATCCTCCCTGGGGGTGATTTCTCACTTTCTGTCTCTATGTCCATCTCTGCCTGGCGAGCCCACGTGCCCTAAAGTGAAAATCTCTCAAAAAAAAAAAAAAAGAAAAAGGAAAGAAAAGAAAGAGTCAATCATTGCTTATCAGGAGGTTAAACAGAATGTGCTGTGCTCCCCGCCATACCAGGGGAAGCACTAGAGGTAATGAATTGGCAACCCATCCACACCGCCTTGCCTAGACCCCACCACCAGCACTCATATATGCAAATGGCTCCCTGGACTGCAGCCACAGGATGTGACCACAGAATATAGGCAAGTTCACCAGCCCAGACAGTGCTGAACCTGTGCCCTGCCCTTGTGGTGCTGTCCAACCAACTGAGCTAACCGGCCACAGGGAAACCTACCAGGAAATAACATAGAAACAAATGAAAGGTCTTCACAGTCTAACAAAAGCAGTAATACACAGAGCACTACAAGCAGAAGGTGTTACCTCAATAATGGAGTGGGAAAGCATGTCAGAGGAAATGACAGAGAAAAAAGGATGAAATTCCCTCTTGTGGTCAATGGAGTCAGGTGGCATAGCCAAGTCAGACTGCTCAGGGATTCAGCGCTCACCCACACGATTTTCACTTTTCATTTTGGAGCAGAGAGTTGCTGGTCCGGGAGGTGGCTACATTTAAATATCAGCAAGCAACTCCCACATTTCCCTCTGCAGTTCCTTCTCCTGAGTGCTTCCCTCCACCGAGTCGCTCACACAGCTTTCAGATTCACAGCAGAGGCAGGAGGTGAAGGTGGCTTCAGGAGGAGCCTGCTGGCACACCCACAGAAACCTAATGAAAGCTTACCATGGCCACTTCAGTATCACAGTGGTTTAGCTGGGTTTGAAGTGAGAGAAGAAACTGATTTCAGCCAAAAGGTTTGTTGGAAAAGATATTTCCAAATCCTCCTAGATTTACAATAGGAAAAATGGCTCTGATGACCTTAAGTGGACAGTGACACAAAACTGAAGACCATCCAAATTACCTTCACCCATGGTTTTGACTCTTGTAGGCACTAGGGCTATGACAGTCTGTACACTGTTCAAAGGGTCTCTAGCTATTTTCCTTAGTTGTCTGGAAGAAGTACATTCCTGTGATGAAGACTTCGAATTGTCTCCCAATATCCACCTTCCATTCCTCTTTAGTAATAAAAGCCTGATTTTCATGGGTGCCTAATAGGAAGAACACATTAATTTCCTAGTCATTTTTGTAGGTGGATATGGTCACATGACCAGGTCCTGACCATGGAAAATAAACAAAAAGGCCATGTGCAACCTCTGGAAAGAGCCCACACAAGATAGGGGCATGGCCTTTGTACCTCTTCCTCCCGCTTATTGGCTAAAATCAGACCAGCGCTTGGCCCACCATCTTGGCCCACTGTCTTGGCCCACCATCTTGATGAGGGTGGCAGAGCAAGTCAGTTTGGATCCTGACACTGTCTCTGGGTGCCCATCTCAGTCTATCTCATTTACAGGAGAGACAAACAAACTTCAATCCTGTCTAAGCCACTTCTGTTTTGAAATACCTGTCTCACACATCTGAACCTAATCCTAACCCACCTAGAAACGGGTTCCTGAGTGGGATGGCCGAGGCTTAGAACTTGAGCAACCACCAGAAATGAGGCCTAAAAATGCTGACTGCTATGGAGGAACAGGGCAGGGGGCAGCTGCAAAGGCACAGGTCTCACAGTTTCACGTCTGGTGACTGCTGTCACGCAGTGGCAAAACACCTGATGGAGCCCTGGCCCTCTAGATATTGGGAGGTAAACCAGATGTCTTAGAAGCGAGATTATTACAGCAAAGAGCTCTGAAAATTCACACTGTCCATGTTTGCCTTGACACTTACAGCAAAGTTCAATGAGAGAGAAACAACTTCCAATTGGAGCTAGTCTTGAGAAGGTGGAAAAGAGTAAATTTTCAAAAATATAACATTATTTGTGAAACAGTTTTTTCTTAAATTTAATTTTATATATTCATTCATCTGTTTTAATTTTACGAGAGAGACACACATACACAGAGCAAAAGAGAGGGAAAGTGAGAAAGCAAGCCACTAGGTCCGGGACTCGAACCATGGTCAGCCATGTGGGCATGTCCAGTGCCTTAACCACCACGCCACCTACTGGTCCCCAAGAGTAAATATTTGATATTTGATAAGAAGGCTCTCTCTGTCTGCAACCAACAACCTAGGTTGAGCATACAGGGCAGTCCCACTGGGAGATAAGACAGAGACTTCACCATATAGAGCCCAGGAGCTCGTGCCAAAGATGTAAGAGTCTGTCCTTTCGCTCAAGTGCACTGTTTCATCTGGGCCAAAGGAGTTGCCATTGAATTTAGAGGGAAGAGGATGGCAGAGCACTGAGGCCTTTAAAAGACCATGAAAAACTCTGTCTAGACAGTATCTTTGACGGTTACCGACAAGAAACCAATCAGAATCAGACTATCGGCCTATAAACATTTCAAAGAGACTTATACCTCTACAGAAACCCTAAGGCTGGCCTTAAACAGCCATGACTGCCTGTTCAGTCCTCAACAATATCCAAACAATCCTCCCCAAAACTGGGTGTCAGAAGCCCACTACCTCCAGTGCCCACCTCAGACGTAGTACAAGGAAAACCTTCTCAAAAGACAAAGCCATGACTCCAAAGGACACTGGGCAACAAAATTCTGGAGGGCGGTACTTGGGCTGCCACCGGCAACAGGTAATTTACCTACTGCCTGCCAGGGTTAGGCAGTGGTCCCAGTTCCTACCACAGCCTCATGGAGCATACATGTGCTGGGGACAGAGAGCTCGTCTGTTTTAACTTACAGACTGCCAGACCTCAATAAGCCACATCCAGACCTAAGAGAGAAGACTGCCCATCACCAGATCCTGAATCTGCCAGAAAGGAAGTAAATGAATGGGATGTTAGGGTTGACTTTCGGAGGGGGAGGGGGGGTAAGAGCGTTCTATGGAAGAGAAAAAAGATGCAGGTGGGACTCAGGACCGTGGCAGAGACTGTTGGTTGTTCCCACTATGTCCTTCCCCCCTTCTTCCTTAGGAACAGAACTCCCAATATTCGGTTAATAGAAGTCCCAAGGGGGTGGGGAGGAGATGAAAAAAAAAATTTTTTTTAAACCTTAAAAAAAAGATTGATATCTAATTCAAATTTCCCTTCTACTCCAACCCATTAAAAAAAGAGCTGCTCAGGGACAGCAGGTGGTGTGGTGGTTAAGGGCACTGGACTCCCACATGGCTGACCACAGTATGAGTCCCAGACCTGGCGACTTGCTTTCTCACTTTCTCTTTCTCTCTCACTCTGTCCCTTTCTGGTCAAATTTAAATAAATAAATAGGGACCAGCAGTTGGTGTAATGGCTATGTCGCTGGAGTCCCCTGTAGTTGACCACAGTTCGAGTCCCAGACCCAGTGACTCAAATTCATGCCGGGTGTGTGTACGTGCATGCCTAAGATCCTGAGGGGAGAATGGAGAAGGGATCTCAGCTTGGCCATCCCCCCGGGGGGATGATTTCTCGCTTTCTTTCTCTCTGTCTCTCTCTGTCTTTCTGGTGTGCGCACGTGCCCTATAGCAAAAGCCTCTCCAAATAAATAAATAAAGTTAAAATAATAAAAATAATTCTTAAAAAAAAAAAAAAAAAAAAAAACA
>NW_006159650.1:948606-953003 GCF_000334495.1 Tupaia belangeri chinensis
GCTCAATTGCCAGAAAGTGACATAAGCGTCGAGCAAACCTAGTCCAGGCTTGTGCAGTTTCCTGTCCTTCCTAATGGGTCCACGGAAGTGCTGTGAGGAGATACTCATGTTAGTAACCACTTAGAAACAGGAATAACACCACACACAGTAAATTCTGTTACCTAGCCCCGTGCACTTATGAGATACTAGGATTTGGTACCGTTCCAATCACGGCCCCACAGCACTGAACGGGAACATATGAGAGTAGTCTTGGAAGGCACGCGAAGGCAGAGTCTGGAAGAGAAGGCTTTCCGCACACGCTCGCGATGGTCGTTACCACGCAGTCGACCGTGACTCCATCAGGACAGCTCGTGTAGGATCAAATGCAATATTGTTTTATAAATGTTTTTAATCTTATTCTTGGAATGTAAAAAGCGGTGCATTTCATTTATCTAGCTCATGTTCCCTTTTTGGACAATTTTGAGTCCTTTGGCACTGAGGTGACCTTTTGAAATACCTTCTCCGAAAAAAGACTACGGCACCCCAGGAACTTCCTCCCCGTCTCACTGACTGGCTTTCTGTAAGTAATTCTGCTTCATAATATTAGGAAGGAACCCAGTGAACCATGGATGAAGGCTATCTATGATAAGTTAAGGCCAGTGATAACTGTCTTCTCAGCATCTGCTCTGTGCCAAGCAGAGGGATTAATAATTAATAATCAAAGCACTCTCCATTCTGCAGAGACCGGAGAAGGAAAACAAGAAATATTCCTAAGCACTCTCAGAAAAGAAAAAGCATTTCTCTCTTTTGTAAGAATAAGAAGTTAATCCTGGGGACCAGCAGATGGCATGGCAGTTACATCGCTGGACTCCTATGTTGCCAATCACTGTTCAAATCCTGGACCTGTGGGGAAAATGGAGGAGAAGGGATTGCGCGTGGCCATCCCCCTGGGGGTGATTTCTCATTTTTCCTCACTGTGTCTGTCTGTTTGTCTCTCTCTCTCTGGTAAGTGCATGCACCCCAAGGCAAAAACTTCTAAAAGAAAATTATTTTTAATAATAAAAATTTTTAGGGACCAGCAGTTAGCATATTGGCTATGTCGCTGGACTCCCACATAGTCGACCGCGGTTTGTGTCCCGGACCCAGTGGCTTAAACTCACGCCGGATGCATGTGTGTGCGTGCCCAAGATCCCGAGAGGAGAATGGAGGAGAAGGGATTGCGGCGTGGCCATCCCCCCTGGGGAGTGATTTCCTGCTTTCTGTCTCTCTGTCTCTCTCTGTCTGTCTGGTGAGCACACACGCCCTATAGCAAAAACCTCTCCAAAAATAATAACAATAATAATAATAATAATTTTAAAAAATAAATAAAAAGTTAATCTTATAGAAAGTTCCCTCTCTAGTGTAGTTAAGCTCAGCTCACAGTTTCAATGCCTATCACATACTTTCATAGGCCTGAGTTGCTTTAAGGCAGAATTTTTTTTCCATGTTTAATATCAAAAAGGGAACTTAGTGATATTCAAGATTACTAAAGCAGTGTATTTACCCAGGTGGATGTTTTGCACACTACAGGTTTGCCTGTATGTGATGAAACTTGGCTGTCTGATTATACTTGGGGGCCTCAGCCCGTCCACTCCATCAGGACCTCATCCCTCTCTCAGTGAAATGCTGCCCAAGCTCAACAGCCATATTGCCACTATTTCAAAAGTGTCCCAATATTAGATATTCTTCACTATTGGCCACAAAAGCAATAGATGTGTCTGCAAGTACCCATATTTTTCTATCTGCCTAAAATCTTTTCTTAAATAGCATGTCTGAGTTTTCATTAGAAAATGTAATCATGGGCTAAGCCTTCAGGATAATCAGGTGTTCATGTAGGCCGGCTAGGTGGCATGGTGGTGGTTAGAGTGCTGGCTCCCATGAGGCTGACTTTGTGCTTAAACCCTGGACGCAACAGCTTGAAAAACATACCAGGCATGAGTGCATCATGCCCCAAACCCTGAGAAGACAATGGAGAAGGGATTGCAGTGCAAGCATCCCTCTTGGGCAGGAATTTGGGGGGAGGGGGTGTACTTTATTTTCTCACTTTCTCTTTGTCTCTCTTCTCCAGTGAGCACATGTGCCCTATAGCAAAGTTTTTTTTAAAAAAAGAGTTCAGTTGAGTAAGAAACAATGATCACACTTTGTAACAAGCAAGTCATGATTGTTGCATCTACAAGAGGCTTCTTCTTGGCTGGGGAATGGTGGATGACAGTGAGTGGGGAGTGGAGGCAGAAGAGGGAGGGAGGGAGAGAACACTGGAATGAAAGTAACTTGGGAAGCATGACTGTTAGCTTGTTAACTCTAACATGCCTCAGAGTCCCATCCCCTCTCCACCTCCTCATTCTGCCAGTTCTCCAGGAGTGCTTGCTCTTTCCCGTGCTATACATGTGCAAAAACTGTCATTTGCTGACCTGAGTATGAGAGTCCAGGAAGTGCTATAGTTATCTCAACACTTTATATCAACATAGTACCAAATTCCAGAAATTATTATTAAAAAGAAAAGCCAAAATATTCCCATACATTGAAATATACATCTACCTAACCTGGAGTCCCACACGAGAAAATACCTAAACACGGTGCATCTGGTTAATTTTAGAGTCTTGCATTCCTAAAACACTGGTCCCACATCAAGAGAAGATGATTTTGTGATGTACTACTCTATAACCATACACTATCCTCAACATAATAAAAGAGTATTAAGTAATACCAACTAATCTGGGAGTTGAAAAAATTTCATCTGTCTTCTACTTTTTAACCTTTATTCATAAAGTCCATGAAAAAGATGGGAAAACCTCAATAGAAGTAAATTTCAAGCACCCAAATGGAATTACACAGTCCTTAAAAATGTTTAAGAGAACCAGCAGATGGCATAATGGTTATGTCGCTGGACTCCCACATGGCCGACTGCCTTCCAAACACACCAGGCACATGTGTGTTCATGTCCAAAATTCCAAAAGGAGAATGGAGGAGTTGGGATTGTGGCATGGCTATCCCCCCTGCGGCATTAATTTCTCACTTTCTGTCCCTCTGTCTCTCCAGCAAGTGCACGTGCCCTATAGCAAAAAATCTCTCAACAAACAAACGAACAAATGTACAGGAAAGGAGCACACCAAACCAGGTTTTCAAAGCACAAAGCTCTAACTTAATCCAATCTAACACACCTCCCATGCCATTCAAAGTTGCTACTGTAATGCCCCTGCAAAACATCTTAAACTAAATGCTTTACACTGATTATAACAACACAAAAGTAAGATAATAACCTGAACAATAATGCCACCTGTTACATAATGTTTTTCCACAGTGCCCTTTTTTCCAAGGACATCCCAAAAGGTCTAAGAGACGCAAGACACGAGGCATATAAACCTCCCATTAAGTAAAATACACATCTGTGATTCGAGAACTGTATTTACCTTCTCTTCCTGCGTTTTAATTCACCAAGCACCCCTTCCACCTCGCTAGTGGTGACTCCACCCGCTCCTCGACCACTGGCAGAGTGAATACGCAGCACAACCGAGTTCACCACGCAGCTGAAAACGAGGGAGGTCTAATCAGAACTTACCCGTCCAGAAGACTCATCGTGGTGGGAGTCACTTCAGCAAACAGAATCACTTTGCCAAGTTGCCGGGTCTGCAGATTTTGTCGATAGATTTCCAAGTTAAAACTTTCTGATGAGAAGGCCTCTGTGTCAGTAATCACAGGTAGAGAAGACGGGGTTATCTCTACTTCAGGCGCACAAGATGAAACAAACTTAAGAGAGAGTTTGCTGGATTTTATTATTCCTTCAGGATCCACGTGTGTACCAAGCCACTGCATAAGAGGATCCCGAATCTCCTGTCGTAAAGGAAGAAATGAGAAGGCCATAATTTGGCATCATGTTAATGATGGTAGCTTGTCCATAAAATGCTATTTGGGTAATATAAGCACTTCCTAATTCATGAACAATAAAAGCTAGATTATGGCCCAGCCTCAGTGGCACAGGCAGTACCATGCCCTGCACAGTATCAGAGCCATACAGGAGGCGCCAAGTTCAGGTCCTGCGGTGACCTGAACACTCCAGGCACCCGTGACTCTGGCTGGCTGGAGAGCCTGGAGGTCAGGTCAGGAATTACAGCATGGCAAGACCTCGTTGAAGGTACCCTTCCCTCCCTCACTCATTTCCTCCCTTCTTCTGGTCAATAAATTTAAAAATACACTTTTTAAAAGAAGCTCAACTAGCTGGGGCCAGCAGGATGCATAGTAGTTAAGGCGCTGGACTCCGACATGGCCAACCACAGTTCAAGTCCTGGACCTGGCAGCTTGCTTTCTCACCTTTCCTCTCTCTCTGTCTCTGTCACTCTATGGTGAGCACATGTGCCCTATAGCAAATTAAAACAAACAAA
>NW_006159650.1:959307-984555 GCF_000334495.1 Tupaia belangeri chinensis
GTGCTGGCTCCCATGAGGCTGACTTTGTGCTTAAACCCTGGACGCAACAGCTTGAAAAACATACCAGGCATGAGTGCATCATGCCCCAAACCCTGAGAAGACAATGGAGAAGGGATTGCAGTGCAAGCATCCCTCTTGGGCAGGAATTTGGGGGGAGGGGGTGTACTTTATTTTCTCACTTTCTCTTTGTCTCTCTTCTCCAGTGAGCACATGTGCCCTATAGCAAAGTTTTTTTTAAAAAAAGAGTTCAGTTGAGTAAGAAACAATGATCACACTTTGTAACAAGCAAGTCATGACTGTTGCATCTACAAGAGGCTTCTTCTTGGCTGGGGAATGGTGGATGACAGTGAGTGGGGAGTGGAGGCAGAAGAGGGAGGGAGGGAGAGAACACTGGAATGAAAGTAACTTGGGAAGCATGACTGTTAGCTTGTTAACTCTAACATGCCTCAGAGTCCCATCCCCTCTCCACCTCCTCATTCTGCCAGTTCTCCAGGAGTGCTTGCTCTTTCCCGTGCTATACATGTGCAAAAACTGTCATTTGCTGACCTGAGTATGAGAGTCCAGGAAGTGCTATAGTTATCTCAACACTTTATATCAACATAGTACCAAATTCCAGAAATTATTATTAAAAAGAAAAGCCAAAATATTCCCATACATTGAAATATACATCTACCTAACCTGGAGTCCCACACGAGAAAATACCTAAACACGGTGCATCTGGTTAATTTTAGAGTCTTGCATTCCTAAAACACTGGTCCCACATCAAGAGAAGATGATTTTGTGATGTACTACTCTATAACCATACACTATCCTCAACATAATAAAAGAGTATTAAGTAATACCAACTAATCTGGGAGTTGAAAAAATTTCATCTGTCTTCTACTTTTTAACCTTTATTCATAAAGTCCATGAAAAAGATGGGAAAACCTCAATAGAAGTAAATTTCAAGCACCCAAATGGAATTACACAGTCCTTAAAAATGTTTAAGAGAACCAGCAGATGGCATAATGGTTATGTCGCTGGACTCCCACATGGCCGACTGCCTTCCAAACACACCAGGCACATGTGTGTTCATGTCCAAAATTCCAAAAGGAGAATGGAGGAGTTGGGATTGTGGCATGGCTATCCCCCCTGCGGCATTAATTTCTCACTTTCTGTCCCTCTGTCTCTCCAGCAAGTGCACGTGCCCTATAGCAAAAAATCTCTCAACAAACAAACGAACAAATGTACAGGAAAGGAGCACACCAAACCAGGTTTTCAAAGCACAAAGCTCTAACTTAATCCAATCTAACACACCTCCCATGCCATTCAAAGTTGCTACTGTAATGCCCCTGCAAAACATCTTAAACTAAATGCTTTACACTGATTATAACAACACAAAAGTAAGATAATAACCTGAACAATAATGCCACCTGTTACATAATGTTTTTCCACAGTGCCCTTTTTTCCAAGGACATCCCAAAAGGTCTAAGAGACGCAAGACACGAGGCATATAAACCTCCCATTAAGTAAAATACACATCTGTGATTCGAGAACTGTATTTACCTTCTCTTCCTGCGTTTTAATTCACCAAGCACCCCTTCCACCTCGCTAGTGGTGACTCCACCCGCTCCTCGACCACTGGCAGAGTGAATACGCAGCACAACCGAGTTCACCACGCAGCTGAAAACGAGGGAGGTCTAATCAGAACTTACCCGTCCAGAAGACTCATCGTGGTGGGAGTCACTTCAGCAAACAGAATCACTTTGCCAAGTTGCCGGGTCTGCAGATTTTGTCGATAGATTTCCAAGTTAAAACTTTCTGATGAGAAGGCCTCTGTGTCAGTAATCACAGGTAGAGAAGACGGGGTTATCTCTACTTCAGGCGCACAAGATGAAACAAACTTAAGAGAGAGTTTGCTGGATTTTATTATTCCTTCAGGATCCACGTGTGTACCAAGCCACTGCATAAGAGGATCCCGAATCTCCTGTCGTAAAGGAAGAAATGAGAAGGCCATAATTTGGCATCATGTTAATGATGGTAGCTTGTCCATAAAATGCTATTTGGGTAATATAAGCACTTCCTAATTCATGAACAATAAAAGCTAGATTATGGCCCAGCCTCAGTGGCACAGGCAGTACCATGCCCTGCACAGTATCAGAGCCATACAGGAGGCGCCAAGTTCAGGTCCTGCGGTGACCTGAACACTCCAGGCACCCGTGACTCTGGCTGGCTGGAGAGCCTGGAGGTCAGGTCAGGAATTACAGCATGGCAAGACCTCGTTGAAGGTACCCTTCCCTCCCTCACTCATTTCCTCCCTTCTTCTGGTCAATAAATTTAAAAATACACTTTTTAAAAGAAGCTCAACTAGCTGGGGCCAGCAGGATGCATAGTAGTTAAGGCGCTGGACTCCGACATGGCCAACCACAGTTCAAGTCCTGGACCTGGCAGCTTGCTTTCTCACCTTTCCTCTCTCTCTGTCTCTGTCACTCTATGGTGAGCACATGTGCCCTATAGCAAATTAAAACAAACAAACATAAAAGAATAAATAATAATTTTTTAAAAGCTCAATTAGCATATTTAGATATACTAATATATCCAAACCACTATGCAAAATACTAAATATACTATACTATGAAAATAAACTGTTCAGAAACCAGGATCTAAGAAAATGAGTACAACTCCTTAGTATACTTTCCATCCTATGGATCATCCTGGACTCTCTCAAGTCCCCTCTACACTTCTTAAGTAATTCTCTAGTCCCTTGTGCATTTTAGAGAAAATGTGTACCTTCACATTATCACCCCACAGGGAAATTCATAATCCTATCTGGAAAAAAAAAAAAAAAACCTAGGTCAAAGAAGTGACCGAACGCAAAGCACTAAGATGCAGGGCACTCGCCCCCATCCCCAGGAGAGGTCTCACACGACCAGACAAGATGAACACTGGTCACCAACAAGGGAGGAACACATTCCCACAGAGGGAGAGTAATGCGGCATCTCGAGCTGCCCCAAATGCGTGTCCAGAGAGGGGAAGGAAGGCAGAGCCTAGAAGTGCCATGTCAGACACAGAGCTCCTGACGCTACCCCCAAAATCACAGTCTTGGAACACCGAGGAGGCAGCAACATCCACCCCAGACCCCAAAGTCCAAAAGACTTTCCTCCAGGATAGCCCATGATGAGCTGAGTCAGGAGGCGCCATCCCCAGAGGCCTGCTCAAAACAGTGGAGAATCTGTGGTCTCCGTCAAACTGTTATGTCACGCTCATACAAACACTAAGCCTTTCAAAACAGAAGAGACAGGGGAACCAGCAGTTAGCGTAATGGCTATGTCGCTGGACTCCCACATAGTCGACCACAGTTCACGTCCCAGATCCGGTGGCTTAAAACTCACGCCGGGCACGTGTGCGTGCGTGCCCAGGATCCCGAGAGGAGAACAGAGGAGAAGGGATTGTGGCGTGACCATCCCCCCTGGGGGGTGATTTCTCGCTTTCTGTCTCTATGTCTCTCTCTCTCTGTCTTTCTGGTGAGCACACACGCCCCATGGCGAAAACCTCTCCAAAAAAAAACAAAAAACAGAAGAGACACATCCCTCTCTGGACATCAGAGGTGTGTCCCAAAACTCCCTGTGGCTATAGAGAAATGGCTTCAAAGATTCAGTTTAATTCAACTAAATTCAATTAAGCAACCTTTAAAATTCACTTCCATTTCACAGAAGAGATAGGAACAAGTGAAATTACTTCAGAAGGAAGCAATCAAGGAAACCCCGGAAGTGAGACATTTTACAGAACAGAGCAGCCTGTAATTCAGTGAGTGAATGTCATGGAAACGGGGACAGGACTGAGGAGAGACTTTAAGGGGGACTAGTTATAGGTTAGAAGATACTTAAAAGACAATAAAATGCAATGAGAGTTTTCGTTTTGTTTTGTTTTGTTTTTGGAGAGGTTTTTGCTATAGGGTGCATGTGCTCACCAGAAAGACAGAGACAGAGAGAGAGAAAGCGAGAAATCACCCCCCGGGGGTGGGGGGGATGGCCACATATCAATCCCTTCTCCTCCATTCTCCTCTCGGGATCTTGGGCACGCACACACATGCGCCCAGCGTGAGTTTAAGTCACCAGGTCTGGGACTCAAACTGCGGTTGACTGCATGGGAGTCCAGCAACATAGTTATTACGCTGACTGCTGGTCCCTTGTTTTGTTTTGTTTCTTAAGAGAGATTTTTGCCTGCTCACAGGGGAGACAGAAAGAGACAAAAAGTGAGAAATCACCCCCTCAGGAGGAATGGCCACATGGCAATCCCTTCTCCATTCTTCTGTTGGGATTCTAGGCACACAAGCACACATGCCTGGCCTGAGTTTCAAGTCACCAGTTCCAGGACTCAGACCGCAGTCAACCACATGGGAGTCCAGCGACATAACCATTACACCATCTGTTGATTCTTTATTGGATCTGATCTGAATAAGCTAACTGGAAAAGACATTTTGAAACAATTAGGATAATCTGAATACGTATTAGATCACAAAAAGTTACTGTCAGTTTTAATAGGTGTGATCATAGTACTGTGGTAATTTAGGAAAACAATTTTGAAAAATGTATGTCCGCCATGGTATATATAATTTACCCTCAAAACAGATAAACAAATAGGCAAAATGTTAATAACTGTTAAATACAGAGGATGGGCATTTGGGATATTTGTTGTTACACTAATTCATTCTATTCTTGTTCATGTTGAGAACTGCCATAATTAAAAGTGAAAATAAGACAAACACAAAAGTGATGTAATAGTCATAAGCTATTATAAAAATAATAAATTTGACAGAAATATTTTGGCAACCACTATGGTTTGAATGTGTCCCCCCAAAATTCATGTGTTGAAATTTGGTTGTGCCAAGATTAAGACAGTGAAAACTTAGTCTGACTATGGTGTTGAAAGGTGGGCCCTTTAGGCGCTTATCGGGATTAGATAGGCATCAGGGTGGAGACCCCAAAATTGACTCCTGCTAGCTTTATAAAAAGAGGAAGAGACCCAAGCACATGCATGCACACACATACACACACACACAAACACACACATAACATCTTGCCCTCTCCATGTAATGTCCTGCACTACCTCAAGACTCTGCAGAGAACCCCCAGCAAGAAGATCCTCAGGGCGAGCAGGTTGGGTAGTGGTTAAGAGACTGAACTCCCCATGGCCAACCATGGTTCGAGTCCTAGGTCCAGCAGCTTGAAAATCACAATGAGCACATGTGTACGTGCCTAAAATCCCAGGAGGAGAATGGAGAAAAAGGGATTGCAGTGTGGCCATCTCCCCTGGGGGTGATTTCTCACTTTCCTTCTTACTGTCTTTCTCAGGTGACTGCATGTGCCCTATGGCAAAAACCTTTAAAAAGAAAAAAAGAAAGAAAAAAAAAAGAAGACAACCTGCATCAGATCCAGCCCCTAGACCTTGAACCTCCAAAACTGTGAGCTAAGGAAACCTCATTCCTAATAATTCTCATAAATTATCCAACGTGGTCTGAAGTTGTTAGCAACAGAAAAGCAGACTAAATAGTAACCTCATCATTTGGCCAGCCACTCAACAGATGTGAATGCCAACAATGCTGGCTGCCTACCCTGTGGCAGGCATTACCCTAGGCTCTTGATTGAGCACTGAACAAAGGGGCCAAAATTCCTGTCCTCTGAGGGCTTATTCTCTTGTGCAAGAGTCAGATAATTAGAAAAACATGCACAATACTAGAAAGTTGAACAGTGAAAAGATCTAAGGAGAAAGACACAGAGAAGAGAGCTAAAAAGGCTTGGAGGCAGTCACTTTAGATGCAGTAGATAGAAGACCTTAAAAAAAAGAGGAAAGCTCTGGCAGAAGTAGGGGAGGGTGCTATAATATAATCCATAATCTTGTCATTTGTGTTTATTTATATAAAGGGAACCCAGGGAGGAGCAAGAGCAGAGGCTGCAGGAGGTAAAGCGCATGACCAGAAAACAGCAAGAAAAGCAGGCTGGCCCAAGGGAAGACAGAGTGCCCAAGCCAGAGAAGCAGTGGCAGTGCAGTCCACATTGGAGCAGGTGCAAGAGGGATAGTAGATATCCCTAGGAGAGTCTTGGTGCCAGGATCCACCCCCAGCCTCAGCCAGCCCCAGATCATGAGCACATTGGCACATTCAGGTCTCCAGACACAAACCCGGAACCTTCTCATGTGGGTCAGCCTCACAGTGTTCAAATTTACTGCAGCGCCACCATCCAGCCCCATCCTTGAGGGTTTTGAGGAAGGGAGTCGGATGACCTGACTCCATTATAGCCTGATCCGCTCTGCTGTGTTGAAAGTAGATTGAAGGGAGCAAACATGTGAAACCAGAGAGGCTGGTTCTATTAACAATCACTTAAATTACCTCCAGAGTGAGACCATGCTGCCCATGGTGTGGAAGGGCAGGGCTCTCCATGAACTCTGAAGTAGAGACAGCAATGTTGGCTAATAGCTCATATTTGGGATGTTACAGGAAATGAGGAGTCAAAAATGAGCCCAGGATTCTGGCCTAAACACCTGGAAGGACAGAGTGACCCCTGGAAAACTGTGGGAAGAGCAGGTCTGGAGAGGAATGAGGTGGTCGGCTCTGGGCAGGTTAGGTTTGAGATATCCGCTAGAATTCCAATAGAAGCAGGATATGTGAGTCAGTTCAGGGGAGAGGTCCACAACATGGATGTGAATCTAGGACTCTTCAGACTGTGGGTGAGTATTTAAAGCCAGGAGAAGAGATAAGATCAATGAGGGAGTGACTACAGGTAAAAAGAGCAGAAGGCAAAGGGCTGGTATTCATTTTCAGCATATCTTTTTGAAGGACACAATTCAGCCAACAACAGGGCTCAGTGCCTAGACGTTGGGGAGACGAGAAAGGGCCTGCCAAGGAGACGGGAGATGAGAGAAAATCAAGTATGTAAATGGGCGGCGGGAGGCAGCGGTGGGTGTTTGCGGGAGTCCTCAGAATCCAGTCAGTTTTGAAGGCAGGAAGAGGATGACAGGCCTTTCAGAGAAGGGCTGAGAAGTAACCACTGGACTTAGAGAGGAGAAGCTCTCTGGACTGCGAGGAGAGCAGTTTCAGAGGCATACGGGGGCCAAAGTCTGATGGGAATGGTGGAAGGTAAGAAACTACGGACCCCAAGGACAACACTCTGGCAAAGAGCTCCCCTTCCAAGGAAGGAGAGAAATGGGACAGTGGCTAGCAGGAGGAATGAGGCCAAGACGGGGTAGTTTGGAATGGGAGAGCAGCAGCACGTTTTCTCACACTGGTGTGGGTGGTCTCATAGTCCTAAGAATCAGGTAAGTCAGGTAAGGGGCAGGACCCTTCCCAAAGGCCAGCCTTGGGAACCTGATGGCTCATCCATAGGGACAGGCAGAGCTCATGTCCTGTGTCCCCACTGGGTTCCAGCTGGCTCTCACCCCTTACTGGCCACACAGCCATATAGGACAACCCTCATAACTGACCAGGCTGCAGGGAGATGGGAGTCCTGGTGCCGGGGGCTGGCGAAGTCACCTTCTCATTGCTTCTGTTTTCTTAATGAACAGCTAAGAAAGAAAAGGACCAAGGAGATGTTGGGGGTTTGAGGAGAGAGGGAAAAAATATGACACCAGGGAAAGTGAGAAAACAAATGCAGTGAGAAAATCCTGTGGAAGCATTCAGGTCCTCCGAAGGTCACCAGTCCTGAACTCAGAGAGAGCAGTCCACACAACTGTGGGTTTCTATTCAGCCATGCATGGCCTCGCAGCCATGTGGCCAGGCACAGAGGAGGCAGGGAGCTGAGTATGCACATAATGCACCAGAGACTCTTCTGGGCCAGCCAGGTGGCATGGCAGTTAAGGCGCTGGATCCCACATGGCCAACTGTGACGTTTGAGTCCCAGACTCAGCGGCTTGAAAACCATGCTGGGCATGTGTGTGTGCATGCCTAGAATCCTGAGTTGAGAATAGAGAAGGGATTACAGTGTGGTCATCCCCCGAGGGTGCTTTCTCACTTTCTCTCTTTCTCTTTCTCTCCCTGACCCCCCAAACCCAGCATGCACATGCGCCATATAGCAAAAATAAAACAAAACAATAAAACACAAAAAACAGGCACTTCTGGAAACAGAAAGGCAAATCCTGCCCTGGCCTCCCGAGTGGGGAAGAGAGTGAGAAGAGCAGCCAGGACTGAACAGAGCAAGACAGCACCTGAGAGAGGAATGAAGCACCAGGAAGAGGTGATTCTGCTTAAATGGGGATCAGGAAACTGGTCTGGGAGAGGTCAGGGTCCAGGGACCTGTGAGCTCCATGAAGCGCTAGCTTTCAGCCTGGACACCAGAGAGTGCTGACATACACTCTCCGTTCCCTTTTCACCTTTACTTCTTTAATACTGGGTTGTCAGAAAAGTTATGACACGTTTCTGCATAGACAATACACATCATGATTTTCCCAACAACCCAATCTCTTAGAAGAAACTTCAAAAAGTTCATGGAAAATGGAATTAAAGGGTTTATGTTGATACAAAAAAATTCTTGAAATCCATGCATACTTTTTTCATAACATGCATTTTCCATGAACATTTTAAAGACTGCATATTTATTAGGAGGTTCCAGTTCTCATTTGCTATCGCTTACAGTCTCTGTTCTGAGCAGTGTACTCGGTTCTGAGCACATTCTGAAAGATTATGTGAAAGAGGTACATATAAGGAGGAAACCCAGGGCCGGCCCTGGCATGGCCACTAAGTTCTGTGCATAGGGAGTCAGCTTCCACGTGGTCAACTATGGCCTGAATCCTGGTCATGGCAGCCTGAAAAAAATGTGTGTGCGTGCATGCATGTACACACACATGACATGCCCAAAATTCCGATGAGATGAAAAGAAAAGAAAAGAATTGCAGTGTGGCCATGCCCCACTGAGTGCTTTCTCCCTCTTGCTCTCTGTCTCCTTTCCCTGGTCAGCATACACTCTGGAAATCTTAAAAAAAAGAAAGATTGCTCATTATTTTAATTTATTTTGCAAATGTATACATCTCTAAGCATTGCTTTCAAAAGCAAATCATTGGAAATCTAACATCGGTAATTAGGAGACATAACGATGACGCAATCCCTTCAGAATCTGGCTTCCAACTTGTATGTAAACAAGAATAGATGATTAAATTTGGCAAGTCTGGTTGACCCGCTTTGCCAAAGGGAAGTGTATATTTAAATAGTCTGAGTGGGTTTTCTAAGCACTTGTCAAACTTGGTTGCACTGATGCATGTACACATCTGTCCTTCCTCCTGCTTCTACTGTGGTACTGTTTTAGAGACACAGTGGTACTCCACACATATTCTTTAAATAAATACCATGTAGATAGCCAATCTGGATAATTTACCTCTGAGGCTACTCCCTGACTTATTCCAGCCTTGAAATTCTTGATGGTAGTTGTTTCTATTTTTTGTTTCATCCTGGTTTTCACTGACTTTGAATGGGTGATTCATGTTACAGGCATCTCTGAAGTTAGTGAAAATTGGAGAAATGTTTACTATCTAAATTATGTTGCCTCTCTATTCTTGTGGTTTAATTTATTCACTGATATCTATCTTTAGCTTGTGTGGTTCCCTGGTGATATCTAACTGTCCTGGGGGAAAAAGACAGAAATTCGAATCTGTGCTTTCTTTTTTAAGGTTGCTGCCACAGGGTGTGTGTCTCCAGAGAGACAGACAGGGAAAGTAAGACACCATCCTCCAGGAAGGATGACCATGCCACAATCCTTCCTACTCCGTTCTCCTGTCAGGATTTTGGGCACGTATGCACATGTGCTTGGTATGACTTTTCAAGTTCCAGGACTTGAAACCACAGAGCCGGCCATGAGGGAATCCAGCACCTTAACCACCATGCCACTTGCTGTCCCCCAAATTTGTGCATTTTATGTCTTAAAAGTATTGACCAAAATTGTAAGTGCAGCATTGGTTATAACTAATGGCCAGATTTAAGTTTTGGGGGTCATCTTTATATGTTGTTTATTCATTCTTTCTTCTTCCTCCGAGACAAGAGTGTGGTCTTCAAAAGATCATGGAAAAACTAGTATGAAAAAGCTAGAAATGACTTCAAAAGTTTTTTGTACCAAAATAAACATTTTAATTCCATTTTTTTCTACAAACTCTTTGAAATTCCCTCATACATATAGGCAAAAGGCTAAGCTCTATTTGATTATTAAGGCAGCGTGAAACTGCTATTGAAGAAGAAGGTTATGGATCATACATACCAAGGCACATGGGCTGATACTGTAGAAACATCACCGCCACCCGCCAAATCTAGCTAACACTTTGAGCTCAACTACAGAAGCGCGGCTAAAACAGCTCCTACTTTAGGAAGGTGATTCTGACGCTTGGACCCTCCCCATCTAAGTTAAAACTCTCTTTCAAAAACTCTTAGTTACTTTCAGCACCTAGCATAATCGTAATTATGTAACCTGTATAGCTATTTATTTAATGTCCACTGTCTTGGTGGAACCCGGATTCCATAAAGACAGCATACACATGTTCCCATCTTGATCTTGACTGTAGCCACGGCACCAGGTCTGGCAAACAGTGCCTGTTTAACAAGCATTTGCCTCATAAGTGCATATCAAGTTACTAACCAAGGAAAGCTCTACAGGGGACACATAGACAGGTATATCAAGAGGTAAAACTCCACAAGGACAATGATAAGGTATGGCCTTGACGTGGATGCATGATTTCAAGACTTGGTGTAAAGCTGCAGCAGTCCAAGACGGTGTGGGGTAACTCCACAGAGAGAAGTACAGATGATGAGGACAGAAGAGTCCAGGAATGGGCCACACATAGCCGTCGGGCTGATTTTCTGTGAAAGTGCTCAGGTAAGTCACTTGAGAAGAATCCTCTTTTCAGGCCAGCTGGTGGCATGGTGGTTAAGGAAGCTGGATCCCACATGACCAACTCCACAGTCAGAGTCCTAGACCTGGCAGCTTGAAAATCATGACAGGTATTGTGTGTGCATGCCCAAAATCCCAGGAGGAGAATGGAGGAGAAGGGCCATGGGGTAGCATGGCCATCCCCCTGAGCGGAGCTTTCTCACTTTCTCTCTACTCTGTCTCTCTCTGTGTCTGTCTCTGGCAAGCACCGTACCCTCTAGCAAATTAAAGAAAGAAAGAAAGAAAGAAAGAAAGAAAGAAAGAAAGAAAGAAAGAAAGAAAGAAAGAAAGAAAGAAAGAAAGAAAGATCTTTTCACATATGGTTGTTAAAACAATTGAATATCTACATGCCAAAAAAGGCCTTGATCCTGCTGTGTATACAAAAATTAAATTCACATGAATTGTAGGTAGATGTAAATGTAAAACTATGAAGCTCCTAAGATAAAATACAAGAAAAAGCGTTCTGACATTGGGATAGATTAAGCTTTCTCAGATGAAACAAAGAAACATGAACATAATAGCAAAAGGAAAAAAGAAAAAAAAAAGATAAACTGGACCTCACAAAAATATTAAAAATTGCTGCTCTTCAAGATAATGTTAAGAAAAATGAAAAGACAAACAAGAAAATGAGAGAAACTATTCTCAATACATATATATCTGATGAAAGACTTGTATCAAGAATATAAGAGCCAGCCAGAGGCATGGTAGTTAAGGTGGCGGGATCCCATAAGACCAACAGCAGGGTTCAAGTCCTGGACCAGCAGCTTGAAAAACATGCCAAGCACTTCCGTATGTGCCCAAAATCCCGAAAGGAGGGCTAAATGGATAAGGAACTGCAGCAGGACTGTTCCCCATGGGATGGGAGATGCTTTCTCACTTTCCTCCCTCTCTCCCTCTCTGTTGACTCCCCCCCCACTGGAAAGTGCACATGTACTCTGAGAAAATCAAATACACATGTACAAAAAAAGAACTCTTAAAACCAAAACACCTTAAAACACAGACAAAAGATTTCAATAGACACTGCCCAGAAGAAAACATCAAGTAGTCAATAAGCATATGAAAAATGCTCAGCATCAGGAACCAACAGTTAGCGTAATGGCTATGTCACTGGACTCCCACATAGTCGACCGCAGTTCGCGTCCCGGACCCGGTGGCTTAAAACTCACGCCGGGTATGTGTGCGTGCGTGCCCAAGATCCTGAGAGGAGAATGGAGGAGAAGGGATTGTGGCATGGCCATCCCCCCTGGGGGGGTGACTTCTTGCTTTCTGTCTCTATGTCTCTGTCTGGCGAGCGCACACGCCCTATTGCGAAAACCTCTCCAAAAAAAAAGAAAAAAGATTAAAAAAAAAAATGCTCAGCATCATGCAAATGAGCACAAATGAGGGGCCAGCAGATGGCATAGTGGTTAAGGCACTGGGCTCCCTCATGGCCGACCGCAGTTTAATTCCTGGACCTGGTGGCTTGAAACTCAGCTGGGCGCGTGTGTATGCATGCCCAAAATCCTGAGAGGAGAATGGAACAAAAGGGATTGCAGCATAGCCATTCCCCCAGAGGGGGAGGAGTGTGATTTTTCACTTTGTCTCTCTCTGCCTCTCCAGTGAGTCTACACGCCCTATAGCAAAAATCTCTCTGGAAAAAAAAAAGAAAAAAATGCTAATTAACCCACAATGAGATACCACTAGACAGCACTTGAATGGTTACAATTTAAAATTATGACAAGATCAAGTGTTGACAAAGATACAGAGTAACTGCAACTCTGGTATGTTACTATGAGAATGTCAAAGTAGGACAATGATTTTCTAAAACAGTTTGATGATTTATCAAGTTAAACATATACTTCTCACATGAATGAGAAATTCCACTTCCAGTTATTTACCCAAGAGAAATGAAAACACGTATACACATAGTCTTAAACAAAAATGTTCATAACAGCTTTATTCATAATAACTAAAACTTTGAACAACCTACATGTCCAGTAACTGGTGAATGATAAATTACAGCATACCCGGAGGTGGGAGGTGATAAGGGGAAATGAACTCCTCGAGCAACAGCCTGGATGCAGCCAGATGGCTGAGCAGCAGCGACGCGGAGCTCCACAGCGCTGCCCCCACATGGGAAGCTGCATCTCAGGGCCTCCTGCTCGGCGCACACACCTGGCCACAGCCCTGGTCGGCTGACGCGGGGAGTACATCACAGCATGAAGACCCTGGGAATGCCCCCCTTCTCTCTTTCTCACATACAAATAAAAGAAACAGAGAAAACCCAGAAATATATAATGCTTAAAAAAAAGGCAGACAAGTACATCCTGATTCCGTTCAGATGAAATTTCAGAAAAGACCAATTTAGCAATCTATAGTGAGAGAAAGCAGATCACTGGTTGCTGAGGCTGAACATAGGGTGGGAGAAGATGAGAAATGACCATGAGAGGGAACGAGAGAATCACGTGGGATGCTGGGAATGCCCCACATTTTATTATAATGGCAGTCACACAGGCATATGCATTTGATCAAGCTGTACACCAAAATGGGTGCATTCCTGGAATATAAATCATACCTGCAAGACATTGCTTTTCAAACAAAAAGCAAGCAGGCCTAGACCCGGTGGGCCACGGAGAGTGCACAGGTAGTACCAGCACTTGGGAGCTGAAGGCTGCATGGGAGGCCCAGGTTTGGTCCCCGGGATGACCTGAACACAGTGACACTGGAGGTTAGAGCCTCCTGACACAGGAAGATCAGGTCCAAAAATACCTGCCTTTGGAGATCAACAGTAGCACAGCAGTAACAAGGTTCCATGAGGCTGGCCCATGTAGGAAGGTTCCAGAAACCTCCCTCAATATTTCAGGAGCACATGTGCCCATGATCCAGAGCCGACTGAAGCTGGGGGTGGACTGTGGCATGAAGACCCTGTTGGGGGTACCTCTCTGTGTGTCTCTCTCATTTATGGGAGAATGAAATAAACCTTTTTAAAAATGTCTACTTCCGTCTCTCTTCTCATTCAAAGGGGGAAAGAAAGCGAATAGCAACAAGCTTACGCAACACTAAACAATAAAGTCCATGCGTCCATATTTACTGACGTGCAAGGCAGCGCCAGCATCCCTGCTGCTGGAGAGAGGGACACGCACCACCACACCTGGTAGAAATGCAGAGAAGGTGAACACATCGCAGTAGCTGCTATAGACAGGTGAGCCCGGACTGGAGGCCATGGTGCGCAGCGTCACATGTCAGAGGTGCTCCACCTCGGCTCCTTGTCCTCTCTGCTGACTTCCTCATCTAACAGGGTTCGCTGTGCGAAATGTCGTCACACCTCTAAGTCAGCGCTCCATTCAAATATACATTAGTCTCCTTGTGTGTTTGGAAGCTCCTACTCCCAGGAATTTCCAAGTCAGTGCCCCTATCCTATAAAGGGTTTCTGGCTCAGAGACACATTTTCCTCATCGTAAATAATTAGATTAGCTGCTCTTGGGTCCTAACATCGTAAGTTGCTAGGCAGCCAGAAGTGGGTAAATCAGAAAATGAATCATCAAAGACATGGCACACAAACCCTTTTTGTGGGAGTCTCATTCTTAGTTACACACTTCCAAGGAAACAGAAGCAAATATTCTACTCGTATGGACTTTGCATGAAATAACCCAATTCTTACTATTGGTATTACACACACAAAGTATCCATACGCAATTGCATGCCATTCAGTGTCTTCACTCACATGATGAAGGCACACAGCACAGCAGACCTTTATCATCAAAAGAGAACTAGCAGGGCTATTTTTTGTCCTGACCTCACTTAAGACAGGGCATGCTCACTTGGCTACTCAGAACCCCAGTAAGTACCAAATGAAGCCAGGCTCCAGGTTGCATCTGCTGTAGTCCATACACGGGCATGTGCCACACCGCCTGACCAGCCCCCAGCACAGACACGCTGACCCAGTGTGGTCTGTCCAACCTTGCCTTACTCTTCCGGGTTTCTATTGGCTGGCCCTGCCTCCTAGCTTGGGATTCTGACACCCCAAGGCCCTTGCTCCTCCTGGTAGGGGCTCGGCCTCTGACTCAAAGTACTGTCACATCACACTGAATGGACCTGAAGAGGCTTCTGCTTCAGTGACACACATGGCTGTCACAAACACCCACATGGGCCAAATGTGTCCAACCTGGAGCATGTGCCATCTCGCCCCCCAGCCTTGAACCAGTTGCTAATAGTTTAAAACTGAGATAGTTCACATGGAACATCCCGCTTACTTTGAAGAAACAGCTACCTTTCCCACACAGCAGTACCTGGCTGGGGTGAGGAGTCACCTTCATTCCATGGGGAACACACTGTCCCTAAGTCAACAAGCCCCCAACCAGCCAGATGCCCCGATGGGCAACTGGGTTTGAGACCACTCACCCAAGCACCAAGCCTGGCACTGATCTGGCAAGTTCTCTGGGGCTCTTGAGACGTTTCCTTCCAGTTAGGTCCATCTCAATCATTAGAGTGAGGCTAGTGACCTGACTCTCAGAATCAAAGGGGTCGACTTTGGTAGTTCCTCCAAAAGTTAAACAGAGCATTAACATGTGACCCAGCAAGTCCTTTCCCGGGTGTATGTACCCACCCTCAGAAGGGACTAAGGGACCAAGGGACAGCAGGGACTAAGCGGTAACTCATATGCCAATATTCAAGGCAGTCTTACTCACCACAGCCAGAAGTTGGAAATAACCCAAGAGTCCATCAACAGATGAATGGACAAATTGTGCTATATATAGCTAAGGGAATATTATTTAGCCAAAAGAGAATGGAGCTCACTAGAACATGGAGGGATCATGAAAACATTATGCTAAGTGAAATAAGCCAGACACAAAAGGACAAATACACTTATATGTCACGTAAGGATGGGGATGCACTCTGAAACTCAGCGCTAGGTGATTCCTTTGCTGTGTGAACATCACGGCATGTGTTTGCACGGACCTGGACAACGCTGTGTCCTCCACATCAGGGTGTGTGGGATAGCCTATTGCTCCGAGGCTTTAAACTTGTACAGTATGTTACTGTATCGAGTACTGTAGGCAACTGTAACACCATGGTAAGTATTTGTGTATCTAAATGTATCTAAACATTAAAAGGATAAAAAAATTAAATTGTTATAACTTTAGGATGCTAATATAATTCCCATGGAAATCACAAAGAAAATACCTCTGAAATATATACAAAATTAAATATTAAAGAATAAAATAATTCCACTAAAAAAAATGAAAAGCTGTTTGATGATGAAGATGTGCACAGGAATGTCTTTGTCTTGACTGATACGCATGGTAACTATGCCGGAAAAGGAAAAGTTACACACTGTAAAGATATATGTGATTAGGGAACCAGCAGTTAGTGTAATGGCTATGTCGTTGGACTCCCACGTAGTCGACCGCGGTTCATGTCCCGGACCCGGTGGCTTAAAACTCACGCCGGGCGCCCAAGATCCCGAGAGGAGAATGGAGGAGAAGGGATTGCGGCGTGACCATCCCCCCTGGGGGGTGATTTCTCGCTTTCTGTCTCTATGTCTCTCTCTGTCTGTCTGGCGAGCGCACGCGCCCTACAGTGAAAATCTCTCAAAAAAAAAAAAAAGATATATGTGATTAAATGTAACATAAAAAATAATAAAATTTTTAAAAAAGAAAAAAGAAAAGGTACAGAACAATAAGGTATAAAAGATTTTTTAAAATGGTATGTCTGTAGAGAGTACTTTTCACCAATAGCGCTTGTAAGATTGGAAGTTGCTGTAGGTGAGTGGATCAGGGAGTGGTGAGTGACTGTGAAGGCCTAGGCCACTACTATACATTCCTACAGACTTTATAGACATCGTGCACACAAACTGCAATAAATTCATTAGACTTTTTTCTTTCAATAATAAACTTTACTTACTATAACATTTTTTACTTTGTAAATGTTTTAATATTTTGACTCTTGTAACAACACTTAGCTTAAAACACAAACACACTACACAGAGTATAAAAATACTTTCTTCTGGGGCCGACAGGTGGCATGGTAGTTAAGGGTGCTGGATTCCCACATGGCCAAGTGCAGTTCAAGTGCTGGACCTGGTGGCTTGCTTTTACCTTTATCTCTCTCTCTGTCTCTATCTGGTCAAAATAAAAAATAATAACAACAAATGGAATTAAATAAATTCTTTTAAAAATACTTTCTTCCTTTACATGTTTATTCTATTAAGTTCTTTCTATTTTAAAATTTTTTAATTTATTAAACTTTTTTGTTAAAAACTAAGACAAGCACACACACTAACCTTGGCCTATGCAGGGTCAGATCATCCATATCACTGTCTCCCACCTCAACAGCTTATCTGGCAGGGCCAAGATAAACAAAGCACAGGGGGAAATGGTGCGATCGAGAGACTCAGTAAACACAGGATGTACAAGGGAACTTCAAAACATTCATGGAATATGAATATTATGCAAAAACTGTGCATGGATTTCAAACAATGTTTGCACCAAAATAAACTCTTAACTTTTAAAAATTTGCCAGAAAGTGTATAGACTTGGTAGAGAGAAAGAGAGAGAGAAAGAGAGAGAGGGAGCACCACCCAGGGGCATGGTTATACCGTAATTCCATCTCCTCCATCTCTCTCTCCTGTCAGGATTTTGGACATGCACACGCACACACCCAGCATGTTTTCTTTTTTTTGAGAGATTTTCACTATAGGGCGCGTGCGCTCACCAGACAAACAGAGAGAGACAGAGAGATAGAAAGTGAGAAATCACCCCCCAGAGGGGATGGCCACGCCGCAATCCCTTCTCCTCCATTCTCCTCTCAGGATCTTGGGCACGCACGCGCCTGGCGTGAGTTTTAAGCCACCTGGTCCGGGACACGAATCATGGTCAACCTCGTGGGAGTCCAGTGACATAGCCATTATGCTAACCCTCCAGCATGCTTTCAACCTGCCAGGTCCAGAACTTGAACCTCATGGCCATCCATAGGAATCCAGTCACCTTAACCACCAAGCCATGGGTTGTCCCAGTACTTACTTTAACTCTGTTTTTCCATGAACTTTGTGAAGTCCCTCATATGAGACTATTGCTGGTGTAACACAGGATACTATTATACAGTAAGTTTCTATTTTTATAAGTAGGAGTCCACTCTGAATAATAGAAAGTATAGGATAGCAAATATATAAACCAGTAACATAGTTATTATCAAGTACCGTGCACCACACGTAAATGTATGCACTTCACTTTCATACAACCAGCAGCACAGTAGGTGTGTCCATCACAACGACAGATGAATAAAGCATTGTGCTATGATGTTATCGTGGCTATGGCATCGCTGGGCAATAGGAATTTTTCAGCTCCATTACAAGACCACCATCGTGTACGCAATCCTTTTTTCTTTTTTTTTGGGGGGGGGAGAGGTTTTCGCTATAGGGCGTGTGCACTCGCCAGACAGACAGAGAGAGACATAGAGACAGAAAGCGAGAAATCACCCCCCAGGGGGATGGTCACGCCGCAATCCCTTCTCCTCCATTCTCCTCGCGGGATCTTGGGCACGCACGCACACGCGCCCGGTGTGAGATTTAAGCCACCAGGTCCGAGACGCGAACCGCGGTCGACTACGTGGGAGTCCAGCGACATAGTCATTACGCTAACTGCTGGTTCCCCTCCTTTTTTCTTTTTTTTGGAGAGGTTTTTGACATAGGGCATGTACACTCGCCAGAGAGACAGACAGAGACATAGAGACAGAAAGCGAGAAATCACCCCCCAGGGGGGATGGCCACACCGCAATCCCTTCTCCTCCATTCTCCTCTTGAGATCTTGGGCACGCACGCACACGCGCCCGGCATGAGTTTAAGCCACCGGGTCCAGGATTTGAACTGCGGTTGACTACATGGGAGTCCAGCGACATAGCCGTTATGCTAATTGCTGGTCCCTGCAATCCTTTCTTGACCAAAACAAAATTATGCGGCACGTAACTGTATCACATGTCTCCACTTGCATAAAATATCTAGACCAGGCGAATTCACAGGAATAGAAAGTATCAATAGAACAGAGGCAACCAGGAATTAGAAGAAGGGATAAACGAGGTGTTACTGGTTAATGGGGACAGTGTTTCTGTGTAGCATGATAAAAATAATTCTGCAACTATGGACCAGCAGGTGTCATGGTGATGGACTCCACACGCCTGACTGCGGTTTGACTCCCAGACCCAGGAGCTTGAACATCATGCTAGGTACGTGTGTGTGTGTGTGTGTGTGTGTGTGCCCAAAATTCAAAAGGAGGATAGAGTAGGAAATGTGGCATGGCCGTCCTCCCTGGGGGTGATTTCTCACTTTCCCTCTGTCTCTGTCTCTCTCTCGATTGTATATATATGTATATATACATATATATATATAAAATATGTACATATAGATATAAAAAATCTTTATCTCAGGTGTGTGCATGCATTTTATGGAAAAAATGAAAATAAAAAATCCGGAGGAATGTTTACACAACATTATGGAAATAATTCAAGTCCCTGAACTGCAGACTTAAAGATGGCTAAGAGAGCAAACCAGAAGCTCCCTGTCTGCACAGTGACCTCCACGCCCCACGCTTTAGCCTGCATACTTCCTGCACGGGCCGCCAGGGGTTCCTAGGCCTGCCTTGGGTTCCCTCTGACCTGCCCCAAGTGTCACCAAGAAAGGTCACTCGAGAAACTTCCCAGAACAAATGTCTTTTCCAGCAACTGTCCATCTAGATAGAGAAGGCCTTGGCAACTGCTCTTGCTAAATAATTTGTTAAGCTTATTTATCTTAAGAGAAAGGGGGAGAGAGAGCGAGCACCCTCAACAGTCCATGTGCCGCGATCGACCCCCGGCTTCCACTGTCCTGTCATGGGCACGCACACGTGGGCCCAGGGTGTGGAGAAAGGCCTAAGGACACGACCCCAGACCTCTCAGGTGGGCCAGGGGCATTGCCCGCACCACTGCCTGGCCCCTCCTGTGAAATGATCTCTAAGTTCTATCTAGTCACAAACTCAGCTGCAGCCACTGTGTAAAAGCTGCTGTTGGCTGCGCACCCGTTCTTTGCCAAACTCTGCGCCAGGTGCTTCAGACCAGGATCCCCACTCCTTACCAAGTGGTACCCCCCAAGGAGAGGATGCGGAGCCTCCAGAAGTGTAAGGGTTTGCCCAAACCACACAAGCACCAGGTCGCAGAGACACAGTTTAAACCCATGAAACCAAATCTGCCTGGCTCCCTAAACCTGGCTCTAATTCCTATCCACAGTCCTCAGGAGTCTTACCTAAGCCAAAATGAAGCAACCTAGGAAATGCCTATTATGGCCATCAAAATGCTCATGATATTACGAGAATTAAACAGCAGGGATGGTGGCAGATCTGGTGAAACAGGACTGTAGGAGCGAGAGGATGGGGCCACTCCCGGGCGGTGAGCAAGAGGGGAAATCCTTGACCTCTCCCACTGCCTACCTACCAGTTCCCTACCAGTGCAACCTCATGATGGGAGTCAGCCAGCACTTAGAGCGAGGGAGGCCAGGACAGGCTGACAGGCAGACAGCAAGGGCACCCACTGGGAGAGCTGGCCAGGGAGCTCCCTCGCACAGACCATCCGGGGACAGCTCTGACTTCTGCCTCAGCAGCGATATGAGTTCCACCCATCCTGATCCATCACTGGGACCTGGACCAAACCTGGGGTGGTGATTCTACACCCCCAAATCATTTGCTGTGGACGTCATCGGATACCTGAATCCTCAAGGGCTGAACTTGTCCCAGTCACTTCTGGATCCACAGCACCCAGGACGCAGTAGACACTCAATAAATGTCTGTTAAACGGTCTTCCTTTCATTGTGTAAAGCGAGAGCTCAGGCTCGGCTGCTGAAAGACCCTGGATTTACTGCCTTTTTTGTTACCTGCCAACTAGCGAAAGCCACAAAAGGCCAGAGTGGAACAGTAATAGCACGGGAATGAATAAGTCTTTTCTAACAAGGCTGGTTTTATAGGCATCACACCTCTACTGGGCCAAATAGGCTCATTGTGGAGGCCAAGCCTACTCTGCACATGCAGAGACCAAGGGGAGAGCCGCGGACGAGCAGCTCTAGAAGAGAGGGCGGCTTCCTGGGCGCGGGTGCAGAGCGCCGGCCGGCAGCCCCCACAGGAGACGCAGACTTCCACTCCCAGGGATTGCGCTGTGGGCTGCCCGTCTGCAGGAGCCTCCAGTGCCCTCACTGAGCCTGCCCACACAAAATGCCCACTATGTGCAGGGTCCAGCACAAACAGGCGACTGACAGAGCAGGGCCCGAGGTTGGTGCCAAGCCCAGGACGCGAGTGGGCCTGGCCATCGCACCCACAGGAGCGACCTGCTTCGGAGTACGCGCCCAGGCTCTCCACCCTCAGCTGTCTGCCCAGCTTCTTTCAGCCCGGCCTGGAACTCCCTAAAGCACTGGGCCTAGAGACAGGTGACCCGCACGTGGTCAGGCCCATACACCTGCGGCCGGCACTGGGACTGGGGGCTTCAGTTTTAACATGAGAAAACGAGAACATCCTCTTTCATCAAAACTGAGCTTCAAGGCTCAACGTCCAGTTTTCCATGAAAAGTCTCAGTTGAAACTTTAACGTCATGCTTAGGATTCCAACATGAAATACAGATACCATGAGAGGGACAGAGGTGACAGGAGGAGGACGGTAAAGAAGGCCCAGGGCTTTCTTTGGCAGTCTCTGACTTTAGCAAATGTTCCTCTGTTCATCTGGTTGTCACCATGACACGCCAGAATACTTGAAGAGGCTTCGGGAACAACACATCGGGGCCTATTGGGCTTGGGGATGGGGGTGGGCGCAGGCGTGCAGGGAGTAGGCCTTCAAAGCGGCCAAAGAAGTCACCATTTCAGAAAGCACACTCACGTGCAGGAAGAAACGGCCTCGCCAGTTTGCAAGGGGGCTCGACGGTATCTACACTGGAAACCTTAGTAACAGATAAACCATTCTACTGTGTCCTCAAACTGCCTCTTGTCAGTCTCCCTCAGGCTCCTCCACAGGTGATTGTCCAAAGTGCTTCACACAGTCGTTGCAGACCTCCTGCCCTTCCTGGGTAAGGGGTGGCAGAGCCGGCCAGGACAGGCAGCCATTCCAAGCTGTGGTTGTTTACTGCTGGCTTGTTCCCAAGGCCTCTCACGGTCTCAAAGGGCACAGGAGCCAAGGAAGTGTTTTATAATACATTAGTAGGAAAAGCTGAAACATTTTCAATTGTATTAATTCCCATCCTGAGAAAGAGAGACAGAGACACAGAGAGACAGGTACCTTCAACTTGGTACCAGTCTTCACACCATGACCCCCCATATTTGCAGCCAGCCCAGATCACAGGCACAGACTTAATGCACACTCAGACCCTGGAATGCAGACTCAGGACCTTTCCGACATGGGTCCTGTCGTGCCATCACTGCACCCACTCCTGGCCCCCACAAGGGCTTTAACAAAATGGGCTTACTAAACACTTACTCTAAGCAAAATACTGGGAACGAGACACGAATATCGACAACATATGGTCCTGGCCTCCGAAAGTCTTGCATCACAGCCGAATGGAGCGGGCAGGTATTTGCACAGACAATGCACCAATTGTACAGACTCGAAACAGTCTTCTGCAATTCCTACGGAGGGCCAGCTGCTGATGCAGGGATTGAGGTGGCTGGATCCCACATGGCTGACTGTGGGGTCACGTCTTGAACCCAGCAGCTTGAAAACCATGCTGGCCGTGTGCATGCATGCCCAAAATCCCTCCAAGAGAAGTGGAGGAGAAAGGACTGTAGCATGACCATGCCCCTTGTGGGGTGCTTTCTCGCTTGCGCTCTCTCTCTCTTTCTCTCTCTCTCCCCCACCCTGTCACCCTCTGGGGAGCACAAGTACCCTTTGTCTAAATAAATAAAAATATATATATTTTTAATTCCTATGGAAGTGACCAGAAATAAGGTTCCACATCACAATACTTGGGTTAGGAAAGTAAAAGAAAAAATGTAAATCCTATACCCATGACATTGTCATCAGTGGAATTTTCCCGGGTTAGGAGTAGAATCCCTTTGATTAGCATAAAAGATAAATAATTTGTCCTCTTCTTTTCTTTATATTCTACAATTTAGGACTTTGAAAATATCGTATTATTCTATGAATGCTATACGCATGTGATTTTATGCATGCTGGCTCATATGAAGGTGGGCTATGCCCCTCGTCACCAGGTGACAACCAGCCATACGGGGCCGTCACAGACCAGGAGGCTCCTGGTTTTACTTCAAGTAAACAAAACAATATGCCCGGGGTCAAGTGAAACTAGTGCCTGTCTCAACAACTCCTGGAAGCAAAACTGCCAAAGTGCTCTTGTGAATAACTCGCGATAAGCTCTACGCTTTGTGTTTTACTCACAGGCAATAGCGCATGTCTTCCAAAAATCAAAAAGACCTTCCCAGGAAAATGTGGCAACACGTTAACCAGTCGTCATCTAGGTGAAGGTGCACTAGTTGTAAGATTTATTTAATAATTTTTAAAACTTTCCGTTCATTTTTCAAAATAAAATGTTGGGAAGAAATAAAGGGATTTGCCTTAGAAACTGTCCTCTCATGCTGTCACCAGCTCGAAAATTGGCTATATGTTTTTGTACTAATGCTAACCTTGGAATTATCAAAGATGCAACCTCTGTGAAAAGTCAGAAAACAAATTACAACAAAGAACACTTTCTAGCCTCTCACATCTCAGTTGGGTCTGAATAAGCCCGAGCATTGTCTGTGGCCACTCTGGGCAGGAACACCTCCCTGAAGAACCAGATCTCCATCATCCTGGAGCCGACCCTGCAGAGGCCCGGATCTCAAACAGCCCAAACGCAGGACGTCCTTTCCCCGAATGCAAACCCCAGTGCGCTTCATGAAGCTTTTCAGTATATGTGGAATCAGTGTATTAATAACAGCTTATTGGCACTGAATGAAAAACGCACAAGTCTTAATCTTAGGTCTTGAATTCCATCCAGGTTCGACGTAATACCTAGCTGGAAGGGCTACCGCCGTCAGCCTGCTCGGTGACTGGAGGCTGTGTAGTGAGAGCTGGGTTTTGAAACCAGGATTGGTAGCTTAACAAAATTTACTGGTTGTAGAAAAAGTAAACGTGCCTCGAGGGAGGTGAGCTCAACCTCACCATTCTGACAGCAGCCCCTGGTGGCCAGTTTAGTAAAAAGTGTTGGCTCGGATGCTGAAAGCTGTGACCTTCCCCTCTTAATGAAGGTCACTGCAGGCAGACAGGCCATCCTAGGTAACAGCTGGGGGGTAATTAGAGAAGCAGCAGCAAAACCCCAAACTCAGGTGTACCTTTGTGTCATATAAATTGCCAAGTCACTAGATGACTTGTCTCTTTCATTAAAAATAAAAATACTCTTTCAAAAGTAGAAAAAATACTAAGAGAATGTTTTTAAAGTGCTCGCCACAAGATAGATAATACCTAGTTGAGCCATAACTTCACTCCTTAGTTGTGTAGAAAAACCTGCAGATATTTAAGAAGCAGGGAGTCCTGCACAAAACAAAGCACACTCTGCCTCCTTCCCTAGACAGCCCCACACGGAGCACTAATTCCTTGTACTGAGGGCCAGAATTCTTACTGTAATGTAAGAAATTGCTCCATATGGCAGAAACTTCTAGAAAATGCGGCTACCACTCATTAAGTAAAATAAAACATTCAAGATTCTAAGTGAAGTCTGATTTCTAGTGCTACAGACTCACACCACTTCAGTAGATATAAACAGAAGAACGTTCAGAGGCTGACAGTTCGCTTCAAAGGCAGAGAGCGTAAGCAGAAGCCACACGCTTCGTAAGGTGCACTCTTTTCTCGGCCATGAGAGAACAATCTGGAAACAATCTGCCGGGCAGCTGTTCTCATCAACAAACTGTTTATTGTAAAAAAGTGGCTGGGTCAAAGGCTAAACATCAACCTGAACCGAAAGCATACGGAGCAAAAATCAATACCGTCCCTGCTAAAGAAACCCAGGGTTCAACATGCAGAAAAGAGAGAGTGAAAAACGCATGTTTTGCTTGCAAGGGCAAGGGTCGGAACAAAATCCCGCATCCCAGTGTGCGGGGTTGTTTTGCGTGTTCATGCAATTGGCTATCTGCTGCTATTTCAGAGTGGTCTAAGCAGGGCTGAAATGTGGCATCCCATGTTCTTCCCCTGGAAAGTTACAGTGGTTTATGTGCATCCTTTGCTTCCTTCTCACATTTGTTTTACAAGGGAACCAACATACACCGATAAGACAGCCCGTCTTTAAGGACACCTAACGAGACTGGAAGGGTGACTACGTTAAAACCTGTGAAGGAAGGCTTTATTTTAGGTGTGACTTGTATTGTGGTTATGTTTCTAGTAGAGCTCTTATCTTGTAGGGA
>NW_006159650.1:984769-988597 GCF_000334495.1 Tupaia belangeri chinensis
CATACTAAAACAGTCACAGATGAGAGCTCTAGTACACTATCTGAGATCTGCTTCGAAACAGTACAGGAGGAAGATCAGGTAGGAAAGGGGGAAATCAGATCGACCACAGTAGACAGCCGTACCAGGGAGTGATGAGCACTTAGGAGCCGGCTGCCTTATTCTAACTTTTGTGTTTTTGAAATGTTTTTCAAAATGTTTTCTTTTACATGTGTGTATGATTCAACACGTACTTCAAAAGGAAAAATAAATGTTTTTTTAAATATAAGGAAAGTATTAACCTACCAACACAGACTCATTAACTCCCAAGGGTATATACAAACAAGGGGACTTCAAAAAGTTCATGGGAAATAGAATTTAAAGTCTGAGTTTATTCTGATGCAAAAAAATCAAAGCCCATGCCTAGTTTATTCAGAGTAGGCATTTTCTGTGAACTTTTTGAAGACCTCGCGTACATCCCATGACGTTACAAGGTGTGTAGCAAGCCTGCTTTTTGAGCAATGTCTGAGACAGAGCTTCTCTGTTGTGCATCGAACACCAGAGAAGGAGAAAGGGATTTTCAATTTGCTCCCACTACATCTGATGATCCACCAAGCCGGAATCTGACACAGAACTGGTGCCATAGGCACAGCCGGCAATTTAACTGCATTACGGAATATAAGAACCTCTATGCGCTGGTAAGAAAATCCAGCCGTCATAAATAACGGGACCAAGTTTTTAAAACAGACAATTTAGCATATAGGCTTTGAAAACACTATTTTCAAATTTCAGACTGTTCGATAGGATACTGATCATTCTTAAATTAACGGTAAAATTAACTTGAGAATGAGCCCTGCAATAAATAAAGCATTCTTTCATTGTGCTTAAATTAATTGCGAAAACATATGTAACAGTAATTACAATTTACTCCAGTATAAAGATGACAATGGCAAAAGCAAAAAGTCTGAGGGAAAAAATGCGTTCAAAAGAATTTCTTTAAAGGTTTTAAAAAATTATTTAAGTATAACTGCTCTGCTGGGACCAGCATAAATACCGAGGAGTTCTGGAAAGGATAAGAAAGGTAATTGTGTGAATGAGCAAAGAGAAGGGTTTGGTAATGAGAATTGGATGACAGTACTTTGAAAAGGAATCCTCTCTGACAAACTCATTTGACACTTAGATTCCACGCCTAACTTTGACATCATCAAAGAAAAATACACACAAAGAGGAGAACCTTCAAAATGACAGAACTTCGACCTTTAAAGCACTATATGGACTAAAAGGCTACAGAGAAATTTAAATCAGGCCCAGCCACTACGGCATACACTCATAGACACCATTATCCTGAAGGCTAAGGCCACAGGGAAGACCCAGGGTCGATTCCCAGCCCACCCTAAAACCCAGGCATCGTGACATGAGGCTGTAATCCCAGCTATTCAGGAAGCTGAGACAGGAGAATTAAAGTATAGCAGGTCTCTTTAAAAATGAAAGAAAAGCCTAAATCATCAATTGTATCAAGGTCACCCGTGGAAAGTAATAACCTAGGCAATTCGAGGCAGAAAGAATTTAGATATGCCCAACACCCTCTAAAACATTTAACCATAATTTTTTAATTTATGAAACCACTGTTTGATGTTTCTTTTGTACGATGTATTTCCTCGTTTACTAAGATTAGAGACAGGAAGGGGATTAGAGGTGTGATCATTCAATTACTCTCTAATAACTGCTGTATATGCGAATCATTTTTGTTCACAGAAAATGAAACCTGCCAAATGCTTCCCTAGAGCAGAATGCTGCAAAACTTCACAAGTTTTCTTTGAAGAATATTCATTTCTCAATGTTTCACACTTTTACTTTGTATGGAGGAGACAAGTTGATTTAAACTAAAAGTTTTTACTGCTCAGTACTCAACAAAGACTTGTGGTTTGTGATAAAAGGTCCCATGGGATTCCGACTTGAAGCGCCTCACTGACTGGTGACTGAAAGTGCCCTCCCACCTTCACTTGCACTTAGACTTGAACTTCGGTCTCGGAGGTGCAAGAAGAGCACAGTGCCAAAGCAATCCCCTCTTCAGCCATCAACCCTATTCAGATGTACACACCAGAAAAATGGACAGCTACATAACGAGATTGTTGCGAATCTCCGTGTGTCAAAGTGAAAGCGCTTTTCCATTTTTAGCAGAAATCTCTACGTTTCCTAACCTGAGCCTTCTCTCATCCTCGGGGTAAATGAGGAAAAGATCATTCCACAAACGCTGGTTCTATTTCAGCAACTTTATGTTTTCTGTGGTTTTAGTCAAAGCAGACAAACAAATTTAAGTAAATAAATATATACATATATATTCTATTATATATTTACACGCATGTATATTCACATGGTCAAAATAGAAAAAGCTCAAGCACCACAAGAAAGTATCAGTTAAACAGTCCGGGGCCGGCAGGCGGCATGGTGGTTAAGGGTGCTGGATACAGCCAAACGTGATTCAAGTCCCGGACATAGAGGCTTACTGTCTCACTTTCTCTCTCTCTCGCTCTCTCTGTCCCTCTCTAGTCAAATTAAAATAAATAAAGAAAGTTAAGAAAATATTTTAAGTACATTTAAAAATAAATAAATAAATAATCTGAAGACTCTAAGTTAAAGTCATGTTGCTCAATTAATAAAATGGAGTTGGGCACTAGAAGTGTTTTTATATGGACTAGTATCTCTAATAAAAACAAAATTACAGTCTTTAACTCCAATATTTCTCTTTAAAAATTAATTTATTTATTTTAGTTCACAAGTTAAATACTGTATATGTTTACAGTGTACAATATATAAGGAGGGTCTTCAAAATATCCATGAAAATTTTAAAAAACCTGGTAGGATGTCAAAAAAAAATTCCATGAAAATGCATATTACAAAAAAAATTAAAAATTTCTACATGGAGTCCAAAGTTTTTTGCACCAAATAAACTCATACCTCAGTTCCATTTTCACAGGAAACTTCTGAAGTGCCCTCATAAGTTTTTTTTGTTTGTTTGGTTGGTTGGGGTTTTTTCTGGAGAGGTTTTTCGCTATAGGGAGCGTGTGCTCGCCAGACAGACAGAGAGAGACATAGAGACAGAAAGCGAGAAATCACCCCCCAGGGAGGATGGTCACGCCGCAATCCCTTCTCCTCCATTCTCCTCTCGGGATCTTGGGCACGCACACACACGCGCCCAGCGTGAGTTTTAAGCCACCGGGTCCAGGACGCGAACCGCGGTCGACTATGTGGGAGTCCAGCGACATAGCCATTACGCTAACTGCTGGTTCCCATAAGTGTTTTGATATGTGTATACTTTGTGGAATAGAAGCTCTAATATCTCTTCTATGGATCATATTATTAAACCAAAGCCTGAAAACATTTAAGAATAAAAAAAATACAACCCAAGCAGAGAGGAAATGTAGCCTCGTACGAGAAACAGCTCGCAGTACCTGGAGGAACACGAGTGGGCAGACCTAGGGCTGCAGTGCCTGCAAAGACACAATGTCCCCCGCAGCTAGGGAGAGCCAGCAGAGCAAGCTAAGAAACCCAGCAGCCTCGTCTCACTTCCAGGAGAAAAGGCCCAACGGACAGATGGACAGACCAACCCTAGGGAGCTCCCTAGGGAGCAAGAGAGAAAGGGGCCGCGGTCTCCCCCACTCTCCGTGCTGGACTCCCACATGGCCCTTGTACCCTGAGGTGTCCCGACCTTTCTGCTCAGGCAGGGAAAATGGAATAGAACAGCATCCGAGTCCCCAAACTGCCTGCCGGTTTTGAAAGCCCTGAAACACTTCAAACATTTTCCCAAGATAATCAGCACGATTTCCAGAGCAATATTCTCACATTATTAGC
>NW_006159650.1:988628-993831 GCF_000334495.1 Tupaia belangeri chinensis
CAGGAATGGAAACAAAATGCACTCCCCGACTCTAATTCATATCCCAAGAATTGAAGCAGAGCACTGATCAAACGGTATTCAGGTCTCATTCCATCATTCCAGGGCCGGCATTGCAAGCTCTACAGTGGAGGAGAAGCACCCTCCAAGGGCTTTCCAGTTAGGGGAGACCGGCCACCATACCCACCTCGTTCCCGCCCTGGGTTCTGCATCTGATCACAAGGAGACCTTGGATCGTGCCCGCTAACCTGGGGCCAGTGTGGGCTTATTCCCTGGGACGCTTTTTGGGGGCTTAGGAGAAAAAAAATCTGCTCTTAAGAATGTTCTAAGACTTCTTAGACACAGCTTCAATCGACTTCCCCAGGAGGTAACACCATAATCCATACCCGCTCACACATGGCAGCTATTAGGGAGCTGTGTAGAAGACAGAAAGCATTTGGTCTTAGAGGAGTTCTGACTCCAAAAGAGCCTGTTTCCCATCCACTAATGTGTGACTGCATAAATGGTGGGTAAAAATAGTCTGAGGAAATCAAACCGTCCTTCCTAGATAGGATGCTAGCCCTCAACGGAAACTGTTGGATAGGATGTTCCCTCAAGCTCAGAGACCTCATTTCTCCCTCCCCAGAGCAGACAGCAAAAGTGCAAGGTGGAGAAAACTGAAGTGATGCCAAAACAAATTGAAAGTAGAAAAACAAGAGAATTTGCACTTGTCCCTGTCTCCCCCCGAGCGTAGTCACCATCTCTACCTCGATTTTAGCCCTGAAGGATTTACTCTACAGAGCTGCTTTGAAACATACCTGTGGAAACAAGATTTAAATAAAATGCTAGGACACACAGTAGCTGAAAAGACTTCTCACAAAAATAAAAGAAGGAGCTAAGGAAAACGCCCCACGTATTCTTTCTTTTGCACCTCAACGTCAAACCCATCATGTCGCCTTTGCCATGGGTATTATGTTCGGTAAGAGGAAGTTAGTCAACGTAAACAAAAAATGTCCAGTTTAGGTGAAGGGCGAAGGAAGAAAGAAAGGAGAGAGAGAGATCTATGAAAGACCCTTAAAAACATGCATAGCTATAAAAGCTTTTAAATGTTCGCTTTAATCTGCCAGCTGCTCTCTGGCTGGTGCCGTATTGTGGAACAGCCCCACAGACTGGGCAGCCACATGTCAAAAGCTATTCAGGGCGCACCTGGGATTCTGACTTGCCCACAAATTTGGATCTCAAAAAAAATTTTTTTTCTTTTTTACTGCTTTTTGGAGTAATGCTAATAGTTTCCCTCTCACTATATAGTCAGCATTCATAGCTAGGATTAAAGGGAGGAGAAGGGGAGGATTCCATGTCAAATACTTTGAATACAATAATAAAAAAAAAAAAAAATGACCAGCAGAGATACTTTAAAGGTTATTTCTTCCATGAGCAAAAGAGAGAGAGAAAGAGGGGAACAGACAGTACCCTAGCGGAGTCTTGACACCTCAATCCAGCCCCAGCCCCAGCCTCAGCCAGCCCCGCTCTTAGGCACACTCTAGCCTGGTGTACTCTGGACTTGAACTGGGAAACTTCCCATGTGGGTCAGCCTGCAAACCACCACATTGTACCTCAGCACCCGTCTGACCCCTAAACAATTTTTATTTTATTCTATTTTATTTTTATTATTTATTTATTTTGCTAAAGAGCTCATGTGCTCACCAAAGAGAGGCACGGAAAGAGAGGAGAAAGCACCCCCATGGAGAATGGTCACACCACAATCTTGTCCTCTATCTCTCCCTCCTATCCAGGTGTTAGGCATGCACACACATGTGCCCAGCATCTCTCAAACTACTGGGTCTGAGACACGAATGGTCCAGTTAGCCACGTGCAATCTGCCTGCCTAAGGCCCTGGAGATGGTCCACAAAAAAAATATATATTGCTTTTATTTACTTTTTTAAATAATTATTTATTTAACTTTATTTTTATTATTATTTTTAAATTTGACCAGAGAGAGAGAGAGAGGAAAAGCGAAAAAGCCAGCTACAACACCCAGGACTCAAACTGTGGCTGGCCATGTAAGAGTGGCCGACGACCACAACACCTGCCAGCTCCCCTGCAAAAAAGAAATTTTTAATGGAGAACTCTAATGAACTCATTAGAAAACTCCGCACACCTCTTTCCTGCTCTATAACCAGCTTTCTCTTCCCTGGGGAAGAGCCCGCCGCTGCCTGGCTGCACCTCCCAGGGCCACTGTGAGATCCGGATGGGGCTGTGACACATGGGAAAGGACTTGAGAGCTATAAAAGTGTGTTGCAGGGACCAGCAGATGGTGTAATGGTTACATCACTGGACTGCCATGTAGACAACCATGGTTCAAGTCCCAGACCCAGCGACTTAAAACTCACACCAGGCACACGTGCGTGTGCCCAAGATCCCGAGAGGAGAATGGAGGAGAAGGGACTGCAGCATGGCCATCCCCCCTGGGGGGGGGGGGTGATTTCTCACTTTCTGTCTCTCTGTTTCTCTGGCAAGTGTACGTGCCGTAGATCAAAAATCTCTCTTCAAAAAAGAAAAAATGGGGACCAGCAGGTGACATGGTGGTTATGGCGCTGGATACTCCCACATAGCCAACTATAGTTTAAGTCCCAAAGCTGGTACCTTGCTTTCTTACTTTCCTTCTCTCTTTCTTTCTCTGTCTCTCTCTCTGGTCAAATATAAATAAATAAATAAATAAATAAATAAATAAATTTTTAAAAATGTGCTTCAAAGATGTGAAAATAGCTCTTTCTCCAGAAACCTTAGCAGCTAGGCTTATGCTTGGTAGTCACTTAAAGGACTGGCAAGTGAAGCAGTCGGTGAGAGATGGAAGAATCAGACTATGAGGTATGACCTAGTCTAAGTTTCTTCATAAAACAACCAATATCAGAAAGGCAATTATCGGGAACCAGCAGTTAGCATAATGGCTATGTCGCTGGACTCCCACGTAGTCGACCGCGGTTCGTGTCCCGGACCCGGTGGCTTAAAACTCACGCCGGGCGCGTGTGCGTGCATGCCCAAGATCCCGAGAGGAGAATGGAGGAGAAGGGATTGCGGCGTGGCCATCCCCCCTGGGGGGTGATTTCTCGCTTTCTGTCTCTATGTCTCTCTCTGTCTGTCTGGCGAGCGCACGCGCCCTACAGTGAAAATCTCTCCAAAAAAGAAAAAAAAAAAAAGAGAGGCAATTATCATTCCATCACGCATATGTATGTCAAAACTGCATCTTATACATCTTAAATATATTCATTTTTTAAAAAGTAACTCCTTGGGAAAAGACTATATACTAGGAATATCTTGTTGTGTTTACAAATATCAAAACTAGGGCCACAGGTGGCACGGTGGTTAAGGCGCTGGACTTCTACATGGCCGACTACAGTTTGAGTCCCAGACTCAGTGTCTTGAAGCTCATGCCAGGTGCCTGTGTGTGCATGCCCAAAATCCCAAGAGGAGAATAGAACAGGAATGCAGTGCAGCCATCCCCCTGGGGTGATTTCTCAGTTTCTTTCTCTCTGTTTCCAACGAGTGCACACACCCTATGGCAAAAACCTAAAAAAAAAAAAAAAAAAAAGAAATCAAAACTATCTTTACCAATAATATCTACTTTTTCATTTTTCTCTTTCTTTTCTTTGCTCTCCCCTGCTTCCTCACAGGGGGAGAGTTTCAGAGAAAATAAGTTGAGGCCAAATCAAAATGAAACACTAATTTTTGTTTTTAAACATATATTACTCGTTCCACAACTCCCACACTACCAAAAATCACACACACTCACACACCCCACGGTGGTCTCGCCCCGTTACTTTAATAACAAACTCCGTTGTCACTTCTTGTTATAGTTACATCCTGATCCCCAAGTGAGTAAGCTGACACTCTCTCACTGGACTCCTGCCAAAAGTCCAGCAGCTTCCATTTCTCGGGTCACCCACACATCGTCAGCTCCGAGCCATACTAAAAGCCCCAAAGAATCGCAAAGGTTCGCCTCTGGAGAAAAATCTCGAGGTCGCCAACCCTGAGTGGGATGCCCCAGGAAGAGGGAACACCCTGAAATGGCCTTCGTTCCCTGCCAACCTCGGAGGAGGAGCAGGGGGCAAATCCACCCTCCTCTCTGCTTCCTGTGGCCTCACTGGAGAAATCGAGAGGGACTGTGGCCGGCAGCACTGCTGGGTGGAGGATGAGGTGCCAGCTCTGTCCTGTGCACAAGTCCTGGCTAGTATCAACCTGCCATCCCCAAATGTGAGACCCTTTCGAGGCCTGCAGGGTGCCCTTCTCCTTTTTGTCATTTCTGTGGCAGAGATAAAATGAAAATGATGGGACCAACGGATGGAAGAGGTTTACATTGCTAAACTCCCACGTGGTCGACTGCGGTTCAAATCCCAGGCCCAGTGGCTTGAAACTCATGCCAAGTATATGTGCATGCGTGCCCAAGATCTCAAGAGGAGAATGGAAGGAATTATTGTGGTGTGGCCACCCCTCCTAGGGGGTGATTTCTCACTTTCCCTCTGACTATCTCTGTCTCTCCCTCTCTGGTAAGCACATGCACTCTAAGGCAAGAAAAAAATTATTTAAAAAAATGGTTGTTAAACACTGGACTCCCATGTCTGACTGTGGTTCGAGTCCCAGACCTGGTAGTTTGAAAATCACACTGGGCACGTGTGCATGCATGCACACACTCATAAGAGGAGAAAGAAGAAGGGACTGCAGCACGGTCATACTCACTGGGGTGTGATTTCTTGCTCTCCCTCTCACTGTCTCTCCCTGGCAAGCGCAATGTGCTCTGTGGCAAAACCTTTAAAAAAAAATGAAAATGGAACCTAGAAAAACACAAACACAGTCTCCTGTTTAGGAAAGAACTGGGGTTTTTTTCTCATAAAATTAAATTTTAATAGAAAATAAAATGTACAGGCTAGTCCCATGGCCTAGTGGATAAGGGAGCTGAAGTCAGATTCCACATGACCAACTACGGTTTAAATCCTAGCCCTGACAGATAGAAAAACACCCCAGGTACATGTGCACACCCAAAATCCTGACAGGGAAGAGAAAGAGAAGGGGTTACAGCATGACCATGCCATTCCCTCTCCCTGTCTCTCTGTCAAGCACACAAGCCCTCTAGCCAAAAGAAAGAAAGAAAGAAAGAAAGAAAGAAAGAAAGAAAGAAAGAAAGAAAGAAAGAAAGAAAGAAGGAAGGAAGGAAGGAAGGAAGGAAGGAAG
>NW_006159650.1:993976-998944 GCF_000334495.1 Tupaia belangeri chinensis
AAGAAAAAGAAAAAAGAAAGAAAGAAAGAAAGAAAGAAAGAAAGAAAGAAAGAAAAAACTTATTACAAGTTTTCTAGGGACCAGTGGTTGGTGTAATGGCTATGTCGCTGGACTCCCATGTAGTCGACCACGGTTCAAATCTCAAACCCGGTTGCTTAAACTCATGCCAGGCACATGTGCATGCGTGTGTGCCCAAGATCCTGAGAGGAGAATGGAGGAGAAGGGACTGCGGCATGGCCATCCCCCTGGGGGGCGACTTCTCACTTTCTGTCTCTCTTTCTCTCTGTCTTTCTGGCAAGGGCACACGGCCTATAGCAAAAACCTCTCAAAATAAAAGTTTTCTATAAAATAACTGTGTTTTCCCCCCTGGGACCTACAAGGGGAAGAATTGTGTTTTATAAAATCAGTGCCTCTCACAAACATGCTCTTGTTCCCCACAGTCCCACCACCTTCCTGTCACCCACCGAGGGCGGGAAGACGGCAACTGTGTAATCTCATGCCACCACACCCGCAGCCACCCAGGGAGCTCACCGACATCTCAGCCCACGGGCACTGCGGAGAGGAAGCCAGGGGGCTTCTGCGTATGTGGCTTCTCTGAGAATCAGCCATAGTTCAAAGGTTCTGCAAAGATACTAAACCACCAAGCAAGTGTGGGGCACTCAAATTGCGAAGTCACATGGGAGAATCCTCCCCCCAAGGAGCAATGGGCGAGCTGAGGCACCCACACCCCTACATCCCCACACCCACACGAGAGCCAGGATGAAACCAATGGCCACAGCTGTAACAAGCCACTTACCTGAGCCAAGTCACTCACTACCAAAGCTGAGCCTTTTTAAATAGCTTATAGAGATGTCAACTCTTAACCGGAGTATCAATTTCTACATGAGATTCCTTGCCTCTTAACGTTCAAGTTTAACCATGTTTAGAACACCTTGGAAGCCTGGGACCAGCCGACGGCGTAATGGTTATGTAGCTGGATTTCTACGTAGCTGACTATGGTTTGAGTCCAGGACCCAGTGGCTTAAAACTCACCCTGAGATGGGATTGTGGCATGGCCACCACTCCCTCCAGGCGGCAAGCACACCCCACTCTACTGCAAAAAATCTCTCTAAAAATAAAAAAAGGAAGCCCAAGGACATACAGTAATTTAGGGTTTAAGTTAATTTATTTATTTCTTCCAGGAGAGAGAGTTTTTAATTACTGGTTTGTTTCATTACAAACGTAACATCCTTCATAGAAAATTTGGAAAATATAAGGTTTTGAGATGATTAAAATCACCCTTAAGCCACCCCCAGAAAGATATCCTTTATGATCCCTATTTCCTTCCGATCTTATTTCCATAAACATAGGTGTGGGGTATGTGTGTGTTCGTACGTTTTGCAGTTTAACGTATGGTAACTTTCCAAATGGAATCCTGCCCTAGTCGACTCCACGTGAAGACCCTGGTCAGACGGGCACCCAGCCCCGCTCAGCCATGGCGTCTGCACCAGGGGGAGCCTTGCGTCCTCTGCTGCCCTGCACGGTGACACGACATGACCCGTGACTGGATCTTATAGTGGGGTCACAGCTCCTGTGGCGTTGGGGTATCGAGGAGGGTCTCAGAACACATCCCAGCAAGCGCCCAGGGTCGACTGCAGCGAGGAGAGTGCATGTCCCTACGCGGTGCACCCTGCTGTTCCCATTCGCATCACGGTGCTATCACAGAGATCACAAAGCACTCATAAATCTTCCGTGCGACTCACTGTAAAGAGCAAGTGTCAGGTCCCAAACTGTGTAAACACAGCTGGTACACAGTAAAACTATTTCGATACTACACATATTTATTTTGTTTTTCATATCCCATACTGTAACAGCACCTAGTATACAGTGAACGTGGAATGAAAGACCAGTATTATTAACTGTGACACTGAACTAATTTATACAGACCCAAAATAAAGTGTCACAATAAAATGAAAAACTACAAAATTATATTATTTGAAATTAATATATAGAGAAAAAAATGCAACCTCTGAAGAACTATTTTACAGTTCTAGGAGTCCGTATACCAGGCAGGATAGCTCAGCAGCGACACCTTGTGGCGAAATCTTTAATTCCCAGCCGCAAAGAAGACCCGGGGAAGCAGGAAACAAGAGCAGGCATAAAGCATGTCCCGCCCATCAACCAGGTGAAGCATACGGGTAGTACACGACAGATGGCTGGGTGCCGAGGTCCCCTGCGTAAGTTAACTCCATGGGGATCAATAAGATCTACCAAATAGGGATTCAGGAAAAAACACCATCGGAAGCACAACCCAGTACTCTTCTCCGTCTCTAACAGACCGTATCTACAAATATTGATTGAGTTATGGCACAATGACTAGGTGTTCCAAAACGTGCCTCCTCGCAGGACAAGAGCAAGGGAAATCATCCAGCTGCCTCCAGAAAGACCACCTCAGTAGGAGAGTATCTTCAAATTCATTTGCACAGCAATATTTTAGAGAAGCAGTATTCCAGGAAAATGTAATTTAAAACTCTGAACGCTGCCATTGTTTTCCACAGCAGACTCAAGGTCTTCTAAGAGGAGATAATAAGCTTTAAGAAACAGGGACTAGCAGATGGTCTAATGGTCACATTGCTGGTCTCCCACATGATCAACTGTGGTCTGAGACCCAGACCCAGCAGCTTAAAACTCACCCCGGGCATGTGAGCATGTCCAAGATCCCAAGAGGAGAATGGAGGAGAAGGGATTACAGCACGGCCATACCCCCGGGGGGTGATCTTTCACTTTCTGTCTCTCTAACTCTGCACACACGCTCTATAGCAAAATCTCTGAAAGAATTAAAAAAGAAATAAAGAAATGGACCAGCAAGTACTCTGGTGGTTAAGGTGCTGGACTCCCACATGGTCAACCCACAGTTCAAATCCCGGACCTGATGGCTTGTTTTTTCTTTCCCTCTCTTTCTCCCTCTCTGTCTCTCTCTGGTCAAATTAAAATAATAATAATAATAATAATAAATGGAATTAAACAAATAATTATTTTTTTAAAAAAAGAAGAAATGAGGATAAGGGCACAGCAGCCATGGTGCTGGTAGTAACAGGGAGTCACACGCCAACTGCGGGTCTGTATCCCAGGTCGGCCTGAGACACACGGTATGCTTGTATACAGGATCTGAACCAGCTTGAAGACTGAGGAAAGGGGTCGTAGTGTGAGGAGACCCTGTCGAGGATGCCCGTCTCTCACTCTGATTAAAGAAAGAAATTTAAACAAAAAGAAAATGTATACAATCATACACAGACTTGCTCAGTTCCTTGGGCTCCCAAAGTAAAGCAAAACTCAAGTCAGAAATGAGCATTGAGGGGGAATGTGGTTCACAGCATAGCTACCCAAAATCAACCAGACCAAGTGAAAGGCCTCAATGAGAAACGAACATTTTGAAAATTGTATTCCAAAGTTATGCAATGAGGGGCTTGGCAGGGTGTGTCTAAGTATGGGTATAGAAAGCAAATATTTGCAATTTTAATTCTGTGCCAAGCATTTCATCCCAAGGCTTGTGAGTGGGGAAATCAATGTTCCCCCAATCAATCAATGGGGGGGAAATGCCCCCACCCCCACCACCGCCCCAGGAGGCTTAAAGAACTAGAAGGGCAAAAATATTTAGCATATGTTTTGTGTGTGAGTGTGTGTGTGTGTGTCTATGTGTAAATTCGTTTATTTCTTCCATGAACTAGAGACAAAGTTAATAAACATCCCCACTATACCATACATAATAAACATCCCCACTAGACCATACAGTCATGTGTGACGTTGTTGTGACCATTCCTGACAAAAAGAAGAAGCAAGGCCCTGCAAGCTGCAGACTTAGTGGCTGAGCTGTGTGCTCAGTGCCTCTCTGACCAGGGCCTTCACGTGGGACCCCCAGGAGCAGCATTGCAACTCAGGCCACAGGAAAATCACAATACATTAAACCATAACACAGGAATATAAATCAAGGCTCGCTAGTAACACTCTTCAAAATAAGAAGACTTGAAGAAGACTTGGCCACCCTTGGTGACTAAGGCAATAGCGTACTGATCAGCAGAGCTGGAAGCCACGTGGCCAACTGCAGGTTCACAACCACCATCAACCAGAAACATGCTGGGGAGTGCACAGGCACATTTAAGACCCTGCCTAGCTGGAGGGTGGGGGGAGCAGCTAGTGGCATGATAAGGCCCTGTCGAGGGTGCCTGTCTCCCTCCCACTTTCTCTCATGAAAGAAACAAAATTTAAAAAGTAGTTGAAGAGGACAGTGGGTGGCATGGTGGCTAAGGCACTGGACTCCCACATGGCAAACCACAGTATGAGTCCCAGATCTAGTGGCTTGCTTTCTCACTTTTTCTCTCTTAATCTGGTGAAGGCACATGCTCTATAACAAACTGAAAAATAATAGTAATGTTAAATAAAATTAAATAATTTTTTTTAAAAAGTAGTTTTTAAATAAGAACATGTGATACTATCATAGCAATGCTGTCATCCCAAGAAAAAGACAGATATTAAGATTTATTTGAGAGGTTCATAAATAAAGCTTTATTCATATCTAATTGGTGTACATGAAGACTTCTGAAATAAATTTAATCTCTAAAATAAAGCAACAATAAAAGTGTATGCTTTTAAAAACTCCAATAAAAATGCAAAAAAAGAATAAATTAATTTTAGTTTTTATTTTCAACAGAATTATTTATTTATTTTATTCCATTTGTTATTATTATTATTTTTTAATTTGACCAGAGATAGACAGAGAGAGAGAGAGGGAAAGTGAGAAAGCAAGCTGCCAGGCCCAGGACTAAAATTGTGGTCGGCCATATGGAATTCTAGCGCCTTTACCCACCACCCCACCGGCCGGCCCCACGAATATTCTTTACATTAAAAACATCATTTGTGAGGCCGGCAGACGGCGTGGTGGTTAAGGGTGCTGGACTCCCACATGGTCGACTATGGTTTGAGTCCCAGACC
>NW_006159650.1:999102-1013704 GCF_000334495.1 Tupaia belangeri chinensis
AAATAAATAAATAAATAAATAAATAAATAAAGTTAAATTTTTTTAAATAAAATTCTTTTAAAAAAAATTACTCGGGGGCTGTCAAGTGGCCTGGTGGTTAAGGATGCTGGACTCCCACATGGCTGACTATGGTTCAAGTCCCAGGCCTGGCAGCTTGCTCTCTCTCTCTCTCTTTCTCTTTCTACCCATCTCTGGTCAAATTGAAATAAATAAATGAATGAATGAATAAAGTTATATAAAATAATTTTTTTAAAAAGTTACTTGTGGGGTCAGCAGATGGCATAGCAATTACATTGTTGGACTCCCACAAGGCCATCTCAGTTCAAGTCTCAGAACCAGTGGCCTGAAACTCAGGTTAGGCACATGTGCATGCGAGCCCAAGAACCCAAGAGGAAAACAGAGGAAAAGGGATTGCAATGTGGCCATTCTCCCTGGGATTTCTCACTTTCCTTCTCACTGTCTCTGTCTCTTTCTCTGACGAGCATGCAACATAAGACAGAAACCTCTAAAAATAAAAAATACATATATACATACATACATTACTTGTAGTCTTTTTAGACTAAGTATTAGATACTTGTTAGGTACATTTATACTTTTAATTCATTTGCCCTCCCAACAACTTAATGATGACAATAACTGCTCTATTATTTAAATAATATAATTTTTACCAAACTTCCAATATATTGTTTGATCTAGTCCTCAAACAAACCTGTAAGTTATCATAATCCTAAATGCTCTCAGATTTTATATCTGTACTTTCCAGGTAAACACATTATACCCAGAGAGTTCACAGCTCTCCTCTTGCCTGAAAACTAAGTTTTCCAAGTGACCGAGTACGGCCCCAAAGATAATGCTTCCATTTTTATAAAAACTGTGGCCCTCCCCCTTGGGAATGATTTCTCACTATCCCTCTCCCTGTCTCTCACTGGCAAATGCAAGCACTCTATGGCAAAAACCTAAAAATAAATAAATGAATACATGTTGGGGTGAGGGATTTCTTTTTTCCAAGAAAAGGCAGGTAAAATTGCTGGAGCCCCTCTGCCACAAGATGGCAGACCTCAGCGCCAGCGAAGCAGAAGCTGCGTTCTGCCATCCAAAGACTGGCTGAGAGAGGCCCACCTCAGAGCAAATGCTTAACCCCAAATGAAAACCCTGTGATTTCCCAACACACCTTTGACACATAAAGCAGGGACCCTTCCCCTCCCAAGGAAAGGGCAATACTGAGCAGGTTTCACACCTTCCAACCCTTCCACACAAACACTAAAAACAACCTACACTTGCACACCTTTGACATGGTCTCCAAACCCAAAGTCAAAATAGAAAATCAAAACGGAAATCAAAACCAAGACCAACTGGTGAAGATCAAGGGTTGCCACTGGCTGAAGGGCCACAGGGCGGCGCTCCCTGCCCAGCTGAGCCCACACTCACCTCGGCGGCCAACAGCAGGTACAGGGGTGTTAAGGCGGGCACTCGTGTCACAGCACAGCTTATGCCAAGTGCTGTCAGGATCTCCTTAAGGACTTCGTATCTTCTAATATTGCTTGATTTGAGTAAATTAAAATCTTCTTGAGTTTGCGCTTCTGAAGAGCTGGGAGGTAGTTCTAAGTGTACCTGAAGGACAAAGATGCCACTTTGTAAGTTGGGGCCACTTGCAGACACTAAGAAGTCAGTTTCTTCACCAATTTTTCTGAAAACTTGAACACAAATTTCTTCTAATACCATGTAAATTCTGAACCTGAATATTTGGGGGTTTTTGTTTTTTGTTTTTTGGGGGTTTTATGGAGAGATTTTTGCTATAGGGTGCGTGTGCTTGCCAGAAAACAGAGAGACAGAGAGACAGAAAGCCAGAAATCACACCCCCCCAGGGGGATGGCCATACCACAATCATTTCTCCTCCATTCTCTTCTCGGGCTCTTGAGCACGCACGCACACATGCCCAGCATAAATTTAAGTCACTGGGTCTAGGACTCGAACCGCGGTTGACTACATGGGAGTCCAGCACATAGCCATTACGCCAACTGCTGGTCCTTGAACCTAAATATTTGGAAAGTAATGGCAAACAATAAAAGATTCCAAAGAGCCTATTGAAATCATGGATGTTGGGCTGAGAGGTCACGGTGGAAAAACCCTGCATGTCATCAAACACTGTCCAGGTTCTGATATCTGATATTTATCACTGATCAGTCGTGAGACTTTGGGAAAGTTACTTAACTTGGTTACAGACCAAAACACTGAGAAACACCTATGTGCAGAACCCAAAGAGGTTGCTGCTAAACTGGAACAGGGGGCATCGAGTCATGCTGGAAACATCCTTCCTACTTGTTAGTCTGAACCGGGAAGCAGTACTGGGAGGAGAGTACTTTCACTCATCACTTTAAGCCTGTTTGCAGGGGGGCCAGCAGGTGGTGTAGTGGTTAAGGCTCTGGATTCCCACACAGCTGACAATGGTACAAGTCCCAGATCCGGCACTTAAAATCACGCCAGGTCCATGTGCATGCGTGTGAAAATCCTCAGTGGAGGAGGGATTGCAGCATGGCCACGCCCCCTAGGGGGTGATTTCTCACTTTCTCTCTCTCACTAGAGAGTGTACATCACAGCAAAACAAACAAAAAAGAGTGCTTACGGGAATTCAGAGAGCCAGTGGGTGGTGGTAGGGCTGACCTACATGGGAAAGTACGAGGTTCTCCCCCAGAAGCATCCCTGACTTTTCCCGGCACGTGCCCTGGTCTAAGATGGCTGAAATGGGATGAATGGCTCCCAGACTCTGTCGGGGGTGCTGTCTGTCTCTCTTACCCATAGAAAAAATACACAAAACAAAAAGAGGCCTTTCTGGTGCCCATAAAAACCTCTATTCTATGTTTAAATTTGTGTTGTTTTGAGTGGGCAGAGAGGTGCGCTTCATTTTGCTTTGTTTTGCCTATCGTACGGCAAAGCTTCTAGTCTGTTATAGGAGCCTTATGAAAATGAAAAGCATGACATCAGCCTTTAGGCAACTTAAATGTCTCATTTCTCATCCAAGCCTTAACCAAGCTAAATATTCTACCCAAATATATTGCCCAGAATGGTTCAAATGTTAAAAGTTAAGGGCACTCTAAAAAGGTTAGCAGAACACTGTCCAACACAGTCCCCAAACTACAGCTGGCCACTGCAGCTGCTCCACCCAGGACAGCACACACCCGCCAGTGTGCAGAGCAGAGGTGCGGAGAGGAGGAGGCTGAAACCTCTAAGGGATCTGCCACCCATGTAGTGCCCCCACGCCCTAAGCATGAGCCTCTGTTCTCTGTGGTGGTGCACCACTGGCAAGGCGGCAAGTCCCCTTTAATGCATGTGAGCACCTAACTATGCCAGAGGTCAACCCTCACAGGTGGCAGGAATAAAACAAGCAAGGTTCTGTTCCCACCTAAGCCTCGGAGAGGAGGGAACACACGGGCTCACTGGGCAGGGTGCGTACACAGGATATTTGAGAAGCACACAGAGTGAATGTACTGAACTCCATTCACGTGAGAAAGACCCGAAGTGATGGGACCAGCAGTTAGCATAATGGCTATGTCATTGGACTCCCATGTAGTCGACCGCAGTTCGCATCCTGGACCCAGTGGCTTAAACTCACGTCGGGCACGTGTGCGTGCGTGCCCAAGATCCCGAGAGGAGAATAGAGGAGAAGAGACTGCGGCATGGCCATCCCCCCTGGGGGGTGATTTCTCGCTTTCTATCTCTCTGTCTCTGCCTGTCTGGTGAGCACACACCCTATAGCAAAAACCTCTCCAAAAAAAAAAAAAGACACGAATTAGAAACCTGCAATCAGGCTGCAGACAGGTCTCTGAGATTCAGGGCATAGGCAGAAGGTCACCACTGAGCCTGGGAGAACTGCTTTTCTCGTCTTTATTCACGACAGAGTGTCCGCACGTGCATGAGAGAGTGAGAGAGCAAGAAAGTGAGAGAGAGGAGCATCCTCCACAAAGTCTGGCCATGCCACAACCCCCTCCCTCAGTTCCTTCAGACCACTGGATCCTGGACACCTGCATGCATGCCTGACGTGTTTCAGGCTGACCAGAGCCGAAGTGTGCCCCTAGCGTAAGCTTAAAGCCTTCCCAATGGCCTTTCCAAAAGCTCCTTAGTTCACGAAGCAATCCAGGGTGCTTTTACCTGGTGTGCCTTCACCCTCCTCATCACTCAGGGATCAACACTGCACCCCAGTGTGACAGCTGTCTCAGCCTGCCTTGCCAATATTCCCATGTTCTCTCACACCACCAATGAAATCTTGACATGTATAATTCTGTCTTGGCATCTACTTCTCTGAGGATCCAGGTTAACCCCTTCATCATTAACAAATTTAATAAGAAAATGGCAGAGAAAATTTTGACATTACATGAATATCACAAATCTAACAACATAATCTCAGCCAGGATTTGAACCAAGATCACCATGTGGGATCTGGCTTGTATTGAGCAGCACATTACCACTGCACCACAGAGCCAGTTGACAATTGCTTTTGTTTTCTATCTGGAGATCTTCACATTTAGGTGCTTCCACAATGGAAATGGAAAGAACTCTGAAAGAACAGAGACAGAACAACACACAAGAATGTGCACGTGGCAGCTTGTGCTCCTGGTCTCGCCCTCTGGTTGTACTGTTGCCATAGTGAAGGGTCTGTGCGGAAACTTCAAGTTGTTCATGGGGAAAATGGAATAAACTACAAGTTTGTTTTTTATGCAAAAACTTTGAAATCCGGGAACCAGCAGTTAGCATAATGGCTATGTCGCTGGACTCCCACATAGTCGACCGCAGTTCGCGTCCCGGACCCGGTGGCTTAAAACTCATGCCGGGCACATGAGCGGGCGAGCCCAAGATCCTGAGAGGAGAATGGAGGAGAAGGGATTGCGGCGTGACCATCCCCCCTGGGGGGTGATTTTTCGCTTTCTGTCTCTATGTCTCTCTGTCTGTCTGGCGAGCACATGCTCCCTATAGCGAAAACCTCTCCAAAAAAAAAAAAAAAACTTTGAAATCCATGTAATCTTTTATAATACACATTTCCATGAACTTTTTAAATTACTCTCCCCCCCCCATATTTCTGTAACTTGGCTTCTTCTAAAATTAAGGCTTTTTAACTGACCTAAAAGCCAGAACTACAAATGTCTCCAGTCACAAATGGAGGAAGGAAAGTGCTACTGGCTTCAGGTGGCAGATACCAGAGATGCTGCTGAACATCCTAAAATGCACAGGACTACCCCTGACCTCAGGAAGTCTCTGGCCCAGAATGTCGACAGTGCCTTGGTTGAGAAACTCTGCTTTAAAAGCAGACTTAAAAGCAGACCCACTTCTGCCCTGTGTAAAGCTAAAGAAGAAAACAAAATCTGGGGGCCAGCAGATAGCATAGTGGTTATGGTGCTGGAGTCCCACATGGCCAACCACAGTTCGCGGCCCAGACCAGTGGCTTGAAAATCACACTGGGCACATGTGTGTGAATGCCCAAAATCCCAGGAGGAGAATGGAGGAGAAGAGATTTCAACATGCCCACCACCCACTCCCAGGAGTGATTTCTCACTTTCCCTCTTTCTCTCTCTCTCTCTCTTTCTGTTCTCCAGCAAGTGCATGCACCCTATGGCAAAACTCTTTTTTAAAAAAAGGAAAAAAACACAATCTGGTTCAGCCTCATAGCCTAGTGGTTCAGGAGCCAGATTTCACAGGGCCAACCATGATTCAAATCCTGGCGTGGCAGCTTGAAAAACATGCCAGGTGCATGCCCAACCCCCAATCCCAACAGGATGGGGAAATGTAAGAGAAGGGATTGCAGTATGGCAGTATGACCATACCTCACTGGGAGGTACTTTCTTTCTCTCCCTTGCTCTCTAATAAATACATGTGCCCTCTAGCAATTAAAAGCAAAAGAAACAAAAAAGATACAAAATCTTTTCAAGTCCATTTTAGAGACTTTATTATTGGGACAACTTCAGGCCAAGCTCCTAGTCTACTTAACAGTCAAATATCAGCCTTCGTCCACAGCCCCAAGTCATCCCTGCAACCTTGATCAATACAGCAACCAAAGGAACAACAGTTCCTCTCTTTATGATCATAAATGGCAAAAGCATCAAATATGCAGCTTACTCGGCTGGGAACCCACCAGCTAGCATGCAGCTGTGTTTGTCCTTGAAGTACTTTGCCTCCTCTTATTGGGTTACATCATTAATAGATTTATTACCAAGATGAAGACTATGAAATTGAACAGGGGAAGGGGAAATTACCCAGTCTGTGATAATATTTATTACTTTATCTCAGCAAGGTATCACAATGACACAAGCCTGGGGAGAAAACAGTGACCCTGTCACAGGGAAGACTGGAAGTCATTTAAAATCAAAAATGACATTCTAATCCTCTGCATCTGATTTGTGAAGCTGCATCATATTGCCTTTTTTTCCTAGGGCAATGTACTGGAGTATCAAATTTTATGATGGTAAAGGGGTCAATTTAAATGGTGCAGCAAGCAGATTTGCTATGTAACTTGGAGAAATGGATCACAGCAGTGCCGAATCAATTTTCTAGTACAAGTCTGCACACAGGGGTGGTAAAATTCGCTCTTCAGAACTGAAATATGGCACTAGGAAGTCAGGTTTTTAAGTGGATTTTCTGAGTATGCACAGTTACTATAGTTACCATATTTGCAGAGAAAAAGATAAGAGGAACATTTAGTAGGCCTCTAATAACCCCCTCGTGTGGCTTGTAGTACTTACAGGAACTTACTTGGCTGGGCATGTTCACCTGTCCTGACACCCAAATTTCTTAAGTTTAGTAATTAAAATATTACATTTTAATCTTTAATTCTCTTAAGAACAAATGAGTGGGATTTAGAATAGAAAAAAATAAATAAATTAGATCCCCTTGAAGAATGTTTTCTCAGAAAACTTAAAGACTTAATTTTTAGAAAGGCTGGACAGACACATCATGAAAGCAGAACGAAAGTAAGTGATTTTCAATATCAATAAAACGATCTCTATAGTAAAACAAAATCTATTACACTCATCCTGGGAACTCTTCTGTACAAAACACCTACATCTACTTTTCGCATCAGATCATCACATCCTTAAGGACAAAGGAGTGTCCTTGTAAGAGAAACTTTTGCCCTGAAGCACTACAAGATACGCAGTAAATTATATAGAATTCTGAAATAGCCTATCCACACTTAAACCAACAAAAGAAATCAAGAAAAAGAAAACAGAAATGAGACAAAACAAAACAAACAAAGCAAATTAGTAACAGAAGACCCAAAGGACCTCCTAAGCAGGGAAAGGAAATTAGCATTTTTCCTCCATCCTTTCTCCATTTTTTCCTTATCTATGTATTAATATACCATAAATCTAAATAATTTCAATAGTCTTTTATCTGAAATTTTTCTTAGCACTTATATTTTAAGAGTGAAAAAACATAAGAAAAAAATTGAGGATTTGAAAACGTTTTTAACACCAACTACTCTAGCAATCAGAGGCAATAGTTTAACATGATGGTCACTAGTGTTCGAAATCACCACCCCAAGATACTCAACTTCCCATGTTAAATAAAGGCTTAATAGCCCAGCCATGGTGGCTCACAGGTAGCACCATGTTTGGGAGGCTGGTAGCCACATGGGAGGGCCAGGTTCAGTTCTGGGGCCAATCTGAACATGCCAGGCACACCTATAATCTCAGCTAAGATGGGGATGCTGAGGCAGGAGGATCACAACACGAGGCCCTGTCAAAATACTCTCTCTCCCTCTTTCTCCCCCTACTTTCCTTCTTCCCTCCTTGTCTCATAAAGGAATAAATAAATAAATAATGGCTCACTATATGTATTTTTTTAGATTTATTCATTTATTTATCTATTTATTTCTTGTGATTTTCAAGCTACTAGGTCTGGGACTTGGGTGACGATTGCCATGTGGAAATCTAGTGCCTTAACCACCATGCCACCTGCTGGCCCATGGCTCAATTATATTAACCATGGTGTAGACCAGTGTATTTTAGAAAGGTTATTACAAGTAAAGGTCAAAACAAGAAAGAATTTTCTAGCTAATCTTTAGTTAGCCAGAAATTTTAATTAACCATACACCATCTGCCTGTTCCTCCATCACAAGTATTTTGGGTAATCAGGGTCATCACGGGACCAGCAGATACTGGACTCCCATGTAGCCGATCACAGTTTGAGTCCTGAAATCAGTGGCTTAAAACTCACGCCAGGTGAGGATGGAAGCAGAATGGGGGCCAGCAGTTAGCATAATGGCTATGTTGCTGGACTCCCACGTAGTCGACCGCAGTTCGCGTCCCGGACCCGGTGGCTTAAAACTCACGCCGGGCGCGTGTGCGTGTGTACCCAAGATCCCGAGAGGAGAATGGAGGAGAAGGGATTGCGGCATGGCCATCCCCCCTGGGGGGTGATTTCTCACTTTCTGTCTCTCTCTCTGTCTGGTGAGCGCACACACTCTATAGCAAAAACCTCTCGCAAAAAAAAGAATGGAAGCAGAATGGAGAAGGAATTGTTGCCCATGCCCCCCTGGTGGGTGACTTCTCACTTTCTGTTTCTCTGTCTCTCTCTGTATCTCCAGCAAGTGCCTTATAGCATAAACATCTAAAAAATAAAAAAATCAGGGTCATCACGAAAGCCCCGAACTAGTAACTAAGCCTTCCATTCGCCATTAGCAAAAACTTCCACCTGTCAAGAGGAACCCACTGTCAAAAGGAGCCCACAGCAACAAACTCTTTAAAAAAAAAAAAAAGATGCCAGAAGGTGTATGCACTCTATCAGAGGCAGACAGAGAGACAGAGAGAGAGGGAAAGGAAGAAAGCATCTCCTAATGGGGTGTGGTCATGCCACAATCTCTTCTCCCCACTTCTCCATCCTTTCAGGATCTGGGTCACAGATGCACATGTGCCATGTTTTTCAAGCCACTGGGGCCAAATTCAAATAATGCAGTTGGTCAGTGGGAGCTGGCTCCCTTCACTACCAGTCCATGGAGCTGGCCCAGCACACAAGCTCTTGAAACCTCCAAATACACAGCCTTTAAGAGCACATTCCTTCTCAAAGATACCCACAGATCATCAAATGGACATCACCCTCAGTACCTGGCAAAGAATAGCTTCTCCTCCACATGTTCCAAAAGGCACCTGCACAATTGTCCTGTCTTTATCCACATTCTCCAGGTGGCCATGGAGCTTGCCGGGGCCGAGCTGTTCTCCAGGGCCCTCCTCATAAATGCAGCCACTGCTCAGGACACTGAGCCTCACCTCACTGTGGTCAGCCTTGGAGAAAACCAAGCTCTGGACTGTCGTGTGCAGTGTGCCCTTGCTTGTCACCTGAAAGCCACCAAACACGAAGGGCGAAGACAGGCTCAACACCTTCCCTCCCTGAGAGAGAAAGGCCATGAACTTCTGGTGCAGGTCTTTGGGAATGGAGCTGCAGGTAGCAATGACCAACAGCACACAGTTGTCTGGCCACGGGTCTCTAAGAGCACTTTCCTCCAGCAGCTGGTACAGCAAATAACTGTCAGTGTCCACACAGTCAGTCAGAACCGAGCAGACCTGCTGGAACCGGCCGAGGGCTTCCTGGGAGTCGGGGCCCACATACAGCAGGATGTTGGGTGCCTTTCCTGAGATGTTGACTCTCTTCCCTTCACTTTTAGGAAGAAGCTCATCAGAAACACCCTCCACACTGCTGCTGTAAGGAAGATCCGGAATGTTCTCTGCAGATGCAAACTTCACTGACTCGATGGTGCTGCTCTCAAGTTCCAAGCACTCATGGCAACTAGAGAGATGGAGGTGAGGATGCACAGTGGAGCCCTCTTCCCTGCTCCCATCCTCTACAGGTTCATCCCCAGAGGCACTGCCTCCATTCTGCTCGGGGTCTTTACCAAGAGCCTTCAGGTCATCTTTGCCAACATGCTCCATGACATCCCGCTCAGGTTTAATCTCAACAGAAGGTTCAGGGTTCTGCTGAAGAATTTGTGCTTGCTTATAGGAGGCCTGATCCTTAAGTTCTGTCAGAGTAGAATCCTGCAAGGTCACAGCTAAAGCATAAACAGGAAAGGTAATTAATTGACACTTCTCATTTGACATGTAGCTGAGTCCAAGATGCCCAGCGTGCTCTGCCTTTCATGACTTAGAACACAGGGTAGCTACTGCATGGCTCCCACCTGCAGCCCCACTCTACATCCTCTGAACCACAGAACTGCCCCCGCCTGCTGAGAGAGTGCCCCTGAACACCCCATGCAGAATCCCCAATGCCACAACATCTTTGCTATACAAATCTGAGAACCTAAGATCTCTATATGGGCTGGGGAAGAAAGTGAGATTCAGGGACGTGATTTTGCCTACTTATTTATAGACTCGATGGCTTGGATGTATTCTCCTATAAAATAATGAAACAGAAATAAAGAGGCCACATATTGGGCCAGCAGGTGACGTGGTGGTTAAGGTGTTGGATCCCATATGACCAAGTGCATGGTTTGAGTCCTGAGCCCAGCTTGAAAAGCACACTGGGCACATGTGTGAGTGTGTGTGTGTGTGTGTGCCCAAAATCCTGAGAGAATGGAGGAAAAGGGATTATAGCATGGCCATCCCCTTGGGGGATGACTTATCATTTTCCCTCTCTCTGTCTGTCTCTCTCTCTGCCAAGCACAGTCACTCTGTGGTAAAAAAAAAAAAAAATTTAATTAAAAAAAAAAAAACATATCTAGTGACATATCCAAGCATGCCCCAGGGACAAGCCTCTCTCAGGATACCTCAGAGGATCAACAGGGAGAAGGGTCTTTGCAGTGTCTTGTTTAAGGACTGGAATATAAGTTTACAATCACTGATTCAAAAAACCTTCATCAAGCACACGCTGTACATCTTATGTGGTTCATGGCAGAAGGGAAACTAAGTGATTTACATACATTTCTAGACCTGATAAGGGGCATATCTGCTCGTTTGAAATAAAGACTTTCATAGACATAGAAAGCCCACTTCTAAGTTTAATTAATGAAGAATGGCCATGTTTTCTGAAAAAAAGATTTGTCCCCAAAAATTGTGATATGCATATTTTAAGTAAAAGGCTTTTGGAGTTAGAACTTCACAGTGACGCTAGCTATGGTTCCCATTCATTCAGAACTGCAGCCTGGAAACTAGTTACACTACACTAAATTGCCTGGAACAGGCCCAGCTGTGGTGACACAGACAGCAGGGCACCGCCACACGATGCTGGGGTCACATGGGAAGGCCCAGGATCCGATCCCAGGTTGACCTAAATACACCAAATGTACTGATAATTCTTGCTGGCTGGAAGACCAGGGAGATCATGGTGTGACAAGATCCTCTTGGGGATCTCTATCTGTCTGCCTCTCTCATTAAAAAATAAGTCAACTTAAAAATAAACTTGCACAAAATAAACATTATATGGGTTCTGAATCTGAGTACTATCTCATGTGCCTTATAGCACAGTGGTAAAGTCCTGTATGTAGGGAGCAGGACCCCACATGGCCAACTATGGTTCAAGTCCTGGCCCCAGAAGCTTGAAAAACACACAAGCTCCTGTGTACATGTGCCCAAAATCCTGACAGGATGAAGAAATGGAGGAAAAGAGGATTGCAGTGTGATCATGCCCCATTCTCTTCTCTCTTTCTCTTTTAGGTGAGCACACCAAAAAGTGCTCTCTCGCTCTCACTCTCACTCTCTAGTGAGCACACGAGCCCTCTTGCAATTAAAAGAAAGCAAGCAAGCAAGCTAGCTAAATGTCATCTCAGGGACAACACAGTTATGAGAAATTCTAGTTTAAGAAATTTAATAAACTCTAAAGACACACTCAAGGATAAGCCCCCCAACTCCAAAAGTATTTGGCATATGTACGTATTGTAACTACTATGTTAAATCCAACCTGCTGATGTCAGTAAACTGAATCTAAACCTCACCCTTCGGTCACATCAGCAGCACATCAACAGCCCTCAAACTCTTCAACAGTAACTCATAATGTCCCATGATGACAGAAATATTCCTCAAAGTTACTCACACGTGATTTTCTGGGGCACCAGTCCATTATCCATCTGGAGTCTGTCTTCCATAAACGCCACCCCCAGCTTGCTGAAGTTGTCCACACTTGCTTCAGCAATTAACTGATAAGGATCCCCAGGTCTGCAAGCTAATGGCAAGCAACAGTCTGACCACTTTACGATCTGGAAAAAGCAGGTGAAGGAGAAGGAAGAAAAAGAGAGGTTAAGCTTTCTCTTTAACCAGCTACTATGTTTTTCCCTTCAGGTTCCCCATCACTAAATTATAGCTGAACATAACACATTACTGCATGTTTTATTAATATCAAATTGTCTGGGCTCAAATTTATTTCTACCTGACAACAGTGCTTACAAAGCACTAAATAGAACTCTCTCGTTTAAACTGACATCCCATCTGTTTTTCCAGAAAGTAAAAGGGGAAAAGGCCCATCCTGTAAAAACACTGTAAAAAGAAAACATTCAGGAACAAGTAACAGGATGTGCCAGCTCCATAGTGCAGTGGTTAAGAGAGCTGGATCCCACGTGGCTGACCATGGTTTGAGTCCCAGGCCCAGTGGCCTGGAAAACATACCAGGCATGTACTCATCGTGTGCCTAAAATTCTGACATAAGGGAGAGATGGAGAAAAAAGGACTGAGGCATGGCCACACCCCAGTGTGGGATGCACTCTCTTCTTCTCTGTCTCTTTCTGGCAGACACATGCACCCACACCCTTTGACAATTAAAAAACAAATTTTTAATAACTTTTTTAAAAAGACTGACCACTGCACATACCCATAAGCCTAGTGATTAAGAGAGCTGGATTCCAGGACCAGCAGATGGCATAATGGTTATATCACTGGACTCCCACATAGTCAATCAAGGTTTGAGTCCCAGACCCGGCAGCTTAAAACTCACACTGGGCACATGTGCATGCATGCGTAAATGCAAGAGGAGAATAGAGGAGAAAGGACTGCAGCATGACCATCCCCCTGGGGGCGGGGGGGTATTTCTCTCTTTCTGTCTCTCTGTCTCTCTCTCTCTCTCTCTCTCTCTCTGGTGAGCGCAAGTACCCTATAGCAAAAATCTCTCTTAAAAAAAAAAAGAAAAAGAGAGAGAGATAGCTGGACTTCATTTGGCCAAGGCTCAATTCTCAGTCCCAGAGGCTTGAAAAACACACTAGAGGGGCCAGTAAGTGGCATGGTAGTTAAGGCACTGGACACTCCCACATGGCTGACCACAGTTCAAGTCACAGAACACCAAAAAGTTCTCTCTGTCTGTCTATCTCTGTGTGTGTGTGTCTCTCTCTGATCAAATTTAAAATAAAATTAATGAATAAATAAAAATTAAATAAATAATTCTTTAAAAAAAGAAAAAATACACCAGGCATACATATGTGCACGCCAAATGTTGACAAGAGAAAGAAATGCAGAAGGGATTGTGGTGTGGCCATGCCTCATATGAGGTGCTTTCTCCCTCCCTCCCATTCTCCTCTCCCTCTCTGTGTGACGACTGCACACACCCTCTGTCTCCCAGACTTGCCGAAACATGAGAACTGTCAATAACTCAGCAGCCTGAGCCTGCTTGTAAAGAAAGTTCACATTTCCACCACAAGGGGGATATGGGAATTAAAAACGGGGAAAAAAAAAAAAAAGAGAGAGAGCAGACGAAAATGTCATTTAAGGCTTCACATTTTTCCAAAATACACTAAAACTGGGTTATGGAATACCTGTCATCAATCTGAGGCTTCCCCCATGGAAAAGAGAGCCCACTGGGGCTGATAGGCTGGCTCTGGAGCTAGGGGCCAAGCTGAAATCAAACTCAGCCAGCCAACACTGTCAGTCCTTAGGCAAGTCTAAACCTCTTAACCTCCTCATTCATAAAACAAGATAGTGACAATATTGATCTCTGACACCTTACAAGTTTGTTGCTTATAGGTTTATTGCGTTAATGAGATTGAAGACTATAGGTAAGGCACCCAGCATAAAATGCTTGATTAAAGAAACCTGCTTTATTTTTTAGCTATTACAAATCTGGCTTTAAAAGCAACAGTGAACAGGCCAGCAGGTGGTGTGATAGTTAAGGCACTAGACTTCCACACGGCCAACTGTGGTTCAAGTCCCAGACCCTTGCTTTCTCACTTTCTTTCTTTTTCTCTCTCACTGTCTGTCTGCATGTCTGTCTCATGAGCACAGGTGCCCTACAGCAAATTAAAATAATAAGAAGAAGAAATAAAATTTAAAAAAAGGCAACACTGAGGGGGCCAGCAGGTGGTGTGGTAGTTAAGGTACTGGGTTCCCTCATGGCCAACTACTGTTGGAGACTGAAACCTAGCAGCTTGAAAATCATGCGGGGGAGAGGGGGGCCAGCAGTTAGGGTAATGGCTATGTCGCTGGACTCCCATGTAGCCGACCGTGGTTCAAGTCCCAGACCCAGTGGCTTGAACTCACGTCGGGCATGTGTGCGTGCATGCCCAAGATCCAGAGAGGAGAATGGAGGAGAAAGGATTGCAGCGTGGCCATCCCCCCTGGGAGATGACTTCTCGCTTTCTATCTCTGTCTCTCTTTCTGGCAAGCGCACATGCCCTATAGCAAAAACCTCTCAAAAAAAAAAAAAAAAA
>NW_006159650.1:1014248-1024386 GCF_000334495.1 Tupaia belangeri chinensis
TAATGACCTAGGAGGAGCCAAAAGTCCCTGTAAAATGCCTCACCTTAAAAAATTCGAAAAAGCAAAAATTAAAAAAAAAAAAAAAAGAAGAAAGGAAAAAAGAAAGAAAGCAACAGTGAGCATCAGTCTTTCTCTGAGATGCCTTGAACAATTCCACTACACCCCAAAAATATCTTCTGAGGGACATACTGCCCCACATTTCATAATTAAAGCTATATAATCTTAAATTCCATTTTCCTTGTTGGTGAGCTACAGTTTTAGAACTAATTCCTACTGAAAACCATTTAAAAATTTTTAAAAAAGAAAAAGAAAGTTGGGCCCAGCTGCTGTAGCATAGCAGTCACATGGTGCCCTGAGAGGCCAGAGCCACATGGCCAGCCACAGGTTCGGATCCCTGAGCCAGCCTGAAAATGTGCCAGGCACACATGGGTGCACTGGATCCTGAGTAATCAGATGGCTGGGGAAAGGGAATCACAGCATGGCAAGACTGTCTAGGGTGCTTCTCTCTTTCTTTCTCTCTCTCGTATACATGGATCTGTACTCCCTATCACAATAAATAAATATATAAATGTTTAAATGGTGGCTGAGATAAATAAATAAAACCATCTTAAAAGCACTGAAGAATGCAGGTCAGTCAGTGGTGTGGTAGTTAAGACAGCTGGATCCCACATGGACAACTGCAAGGTTTTAGTTCAGACTTGACAGCTTGAGAAACACATCAGGTGGGTGTGCATGAACGCCCACATTCTGGAAAGGAAAAATGGAGGACAAAGGATTGTGGTGTGACCATTCTCCCTGGAAGGTGCTTTCTCATTTTCTCTCTTTCTCTCTCTCTCTCTTTCCAACAAATGCATATGCCCTTTAGAAAAAAAAATTTTTTTCTAAACACTGAGAACTAACTAGATAATGGAGAACAGCCAGGCCAATTGATAGGATAAATCCTGGACCTACAGAAGGGAGGGAGATCCCCACAAGCCAAGCCACTTCTGCTCTAAGGGTACCTGCTCACTCAGGAAATGTGAGCTCTAAAGGTCAAGGTCCAGCTGGCATAAGGAAAGACAGATCAATGGAATGGAACTGAAAGAGAAATAAACTCACACCTTCATGAGCAATTTACTTTGGATAAAAGCACTGAGACAATTCAATAAGGAAAAAGTAAGTCTTTTCAATAAAATGAATTGGTATGCCTGATATCCACAGCCAAAAGAATGAAAGTGGATCTTTGCCTCACTCCATGTGCAAAAATTGAGTCAAGTAGATTGAAAAAACTCATTTTAATAACTAAAAAACTACGTAACTCCTACAGGAAAACATAGACATTGTCTGCTTCCATAGTGTAGTGATTAAGCATTGTGCATTAGGGGAGAAGATCTCACATGGCCAACCATAGTTTGAGTCCTGGCCCCAGACACTTGAAAAACATGACAGGCACATATGCACATGTGCCCAAAATCTTGACATAATAGAGAAGGAATTGCAATGTGACTATACTCTATTGAGGGGTATTTTTTCTCTATCTCTCTTTCTCTCTTTTTTTCCCTTTCTCCTCCATGAGTATACATGGACTTCAGTGATTAACAGATAAATTTTATTTATTTATTTATTTATTTAGAGAGATTTTTTTGCTATAGGGCATGGGCAATTGCCAGAGATACAGAGAGACAGAAAGTGAGAAATCACCCCAGGGTCCAGGATGGTCACAGCGCAATCCTTTCTCCTCCATTCTCCTCTTGGGATTTTGGGCACACTTGCGCACACACTCGGTGTTTCAAGCCACCAGGTAAAGAACTTGAACCTTAGTTGGCCACATGGGAGTCCACCCTCTTAACCACTATTCAACCTGCCAGCCCCCAGATAAATTTTTTAAAATAAAACAGAGGGCCAGCAGGTGGCATGGAGATTAAATTGTTGGATTCCACATGGCCAGCTGTATAATTTGAATAACAGACAAAACAGCTTGAAAGTCATGTGGGGGGTGTGTGTGTACATGTGCCCAAAATCCCAAGAGGAGACTGGAGAAGAAGGGATTGTGGCATGGCCATTCCCCTGGAGGTGATTTCTCACTTTCCCTCTCTCTCTGTCTCTCTCTGGCAAACACACATGCCCTATAGAAAAAAATAAATATATACATGCATATATATATGTGTGTGTGTGTGTACATATACGCACACATACAGGACGTGTGTGTATGTGTGTGTGTGTGTGTGTGTAGAGAGAGAGAGAGAGAGGCATAAATCATCATGACCTTGGATTAGGCAATAGTCACTTAGATAAAACACCAAAAGCACAAGTAACAAAAGATAAAATTTTTGTGCAAAGGATATTATCAAGAAAATAAAAAGATAGCACACAAAAATAGGAGAAAATACTTGCAAATTATATAAGAATTCCTGCAACTCAATAACAAAAAGACAACCCAACTTCAAAAAGGCAAAGGATTTGAACAGACATTTCTCCAAAAATAAATAAATAAATAAATAAATAAATAAATAAATAAAGTAGCCAGTAGCCAAATGAAAAGATACACAACATCATTAAGGAAATGCAAATAAAAACCACAGTGATGAGTGGGCCCATTGGCCTATTAGTTCAAAGAGCCAGATCCCACATAGCTGACTGCAGTTGGAATCCTGGCCCTGGCAGCTTAAAACACACTGGGCATGTGTGCACACATGCCAAAATTTCCAACAGAATGGAGACATGGAGAAGGGATCGCAGCATGACCACAGTGCTTTCTCCCTCTTTTCCTCTATTTCCCTCTTCCTCTCTCTCTATCTCTCTATCTCCCTCTGGCAAATGCGCATGCCCTCTGGCAATTAAAATTTTTAAAAAAGGAAAAAGAGGTGGCCAGCAGGTGACGTGGTTATTAAAGCCCTGGACTCCCACATGGCCAACTGCAATTAGAGTCTTGGACGCAGTGGCTTGAAAATCATGATGGTGCCTGTGTGTGTGCATACCCAAAAATCCCAAGAGAACAGAGAAGAGGGACTGTGACAGGGCCATCTTTCTGGGCAGTGATTTCTTCTTTCCTTCTCTCAGGCTCTCTGTCTCTCTCCAGCAAATGCCCATGCCCTGTGGCAAAAAAATCAAATAAAAACAGAAAAACAAAGGAAACAAGAAAATAATCCTTTCAAACTTTTTGGTAAATAAAAATATAAACAGAAATCAAAAAATTATTTTATAAATTTCTATTATATAAGTATATAATCTATTTAAAAGCTATCAATAAGCAAGAAAATCTATTCAGAAAAAAGGTAATATTGAATGAAAAGAGTAAATCAAATCACACACGCACAAAAATATTATTTGGGCCAGCAGGGGGCATGGAGGTTAAAGCGTAGATCCCCATGGCTGACCACAGTTTGAGCCCCAGGCTCAGTGGCTTGAAAATCATGCTGGGTGCATGTGCATATGCATGCCTAAAATCTCAAGAGGAGAATGGAGGAGAAGGGATTGCAAAATAACCATCCCCCTGGATGGTGATTGCTCACTTTCTCTCTGTCTCTCTCTAGTAAGCAACACACCCTATGGCAAAAGCCTACAGAAAAAAAAAAGAAAGAAAGAGAAATTAAACACAGTGAGGCCAGCTGCAGTGGCACAGTGGTAACACAATGCTAAAGCCACATGGGAAGTTTCCAAGTTCACATCTCAAGGTCTTCCTGTACACACCAGGTACACACACCATGCTAGTGGTCCTGGCTGGTTGAGGCTGGGATGGATTACAGCATAGAGACTCTTTTGGAGAGTCTCTCGGTGTCTCTCTCTATATCTCCTCCATGCTTTTGTAGAAGAAAGAAACTTTTAAAAATTCAACAACCTACTGGGATACCACTTCATACCCACTTGGATGGCTAAAATCAAAAAGAAAGACAAAACAAGTTTGGTGAACAGAAACTAGAAGCGTGATACACTGCTGAAAGAAATGTAAAGTGGCACAACCACTTGGAAAAAAGGGTTGTGAGAGTTCCTCAAAAATGTTGAGTATAGAACTACTATATGATCCAGCAATTCTACTCTCAGGTATGTACCTCAGAGAATTAAAAACACATGCCCACCCAAAAATCCTGCATACAAATGTTCACAGCATCATTATGCACAACCACCAAAGAGTGGAAACAACCAAAATATCCATCAACAAATTAATAAAATGTGTAGAGTCATATGGCAGACTATTATTCAGTCATTAAAAAAGGGATGAAATACTACTGCATGTTCCAGCATGGATATATTTTGAAAACATTATACTAAGTGAAAGAAGCTGAAATGGAAGGTCATATATGATTCTATTTATATGAACTATCTAGAAGAGACAAATTCATAGAATCAGAAAGTAGATTGATGGTTGCCAGAGACTAGGGATAAGGATAGTAGACATTAACCACTTATGGCTATGTGTTATCTTTTAGGAGTGAATAAAACGTTCTAGAACTAGATAATGGTGATGGTTGCGCATCTCTGTGATATACTAAAATTACTGAAAGGTAAACAGTATACTTTAAAGCGTAAATTTTATGGTATATGAGGTGAATCCTAATTTTCAAAAAGTAAAGTGTTAAGGTAATTGGCTTGTTTCTACATTACTCCTAGTCAGTCACAGGACTCCTAGAATAGCCTAGTCAGTGACAGGAATCCCGAGTCTGACTTCCTAGACTTGAATCCTGGCCCTCTGGTTAACAGCTAGCTGTGCAACCTGACAAGTCACTCAACTTCTCTGTGCTTTAACTTCCCATTTGTATGATGGAGATGAAAAGAGCACCTCCCACAAGAGGTTATCAGGAGAACTAAATGAAATAATCCATAAAGGGCCTGGTTCAGTGGGATGCTTTTATTACACCAAACCATGAAGCCAGAGCACGCATTCTCACGAGAAGCCACGTTATTCCCCAAGTGGACAAAAACTCATTCTTGGAGGTTGGAGAAAGGAAAAAAAAAAAAAAAAAAACCTTAGCTACAACATGCATGGCCCTCCAAGGCTTACCCACACCCACAAAATCTTCAACCTCAACCCAGAATCCAGCAGTTAGAACGATAATTGAGCACCCTGCTGTGGCAGGTACCAACTTCTTGTAAATGGAGCTCCTAACAAAATCTCAAACACCTCTAAAGGAGGAAACAGGCAGGAGATAAACAAAGGCAGAGGAAGGACAGGACCAGGCCAAAGAACAATCTATACACACATCCCTGATCAGGTTTCCCAGCTCAGCCAGCTGGTCCCACCTAAGTGCGTTTCCTCTTTCCAGGAACATAGGCCAGGAGCCACAGACCATGCAAATTCCAAGCAGCACTGAGTACCCGATCAAAGCAAAGCCCAGCGGTCACAGATGCTTGGTCCAGGGGTGTTTGTCTTCCAGCAGATAAAAGCAAATGAGACACTTCAAATTTGCACTTCAAGATGGAGACAAAGGGATAAGGAAAGAAAGGGGAAGGCAAGCAAAAGGCTGATCCCAGAGATCAAAGCTAAGGAAGCCCTGGTTGCCCCTAAACAAAAGGATTTCCTCTTAAAAGCAGCAACCAGAAATCTCTTCAATGAGCAAAGCTCTTGGTTTGATGTGACCATTTCAGGGAAGCAAGTATCTGCTCCACTCAACTTACATCTCACATCCCAGAAGAAGCCTGGTGTGAAAGACGCCAGGCCACCTTAGCATGTGTGGCCTTCCAAACTGCATGTCCACGCTGATGCTCTCCGGCTGATGGGGGAACAGAAACTTCAACACTCTTATTTGCCCAGAGTCTGATCACAGACGTTGCTAATTTTTCTAACTCTTAATTCTCCTCTTCCGAATCATCCTAAGTGTATTATGTTGTTAAAAACTCTAGTGAGGGACCAGCAGTTAGTGTAACGGCTATGTCGCTGAACTCCCATGTAGTCGACAGCAGTCCGAGTCCCGGACCCAGTGGCTTAAACTCATGCCGGACGTGTGTGTGTGTGTGTGTGTGTGTGTGTGCCCAAGATCCTGAGAGGAGAATGGAGGAGAAGGGATGGCAGCATGGCCATCCCACCTGGAGGGTGATTTCTCGCTTTCTGTCTCTCTGTCTCTGTCTTTCTGGTGAATGCAAGCGCCCTATAGAAAAAACCTCTCCAAAAAAAAACCTCTGGTGATAAATTGGGTGGGTGAGGGCTGCACACCTAGAGATGGGAAGATTTGAAACTATTAGAGTAAAGAGGAGATTATGGCAACTAGAAGATGGTGTAATGGTTACATCGCTGGATTCCCACATGGTCAACTGTGGTTCGAGTCCCAGACTCAGTCGTGTGTGCATGTGTGTGTGTGCCCAAAATTCTGAGAAGAGAATGGAGGAGAAGGGAATTCAGTATGGCCATCCCCCCTGGGGAGTGATTTCCTAATTTCTGTGTCTCTGTCTGTCTCTGTCTTTCTGGCGAGTACATACACCAAATAGCATAAATCTCTTTAAAAAAAGAAAAGAGATTATATTTGACTTTAGGTCATGCTCATGGCCTTTTTGGTTTGGAAACAGGATAAAGGAATGCTACAAATTCATTTTCTTCATTATATGTAAAAAGACAATGTGTCCAGTGGCATTTTTAAGAGGAGGTTAATGGAAAATCAAGTGTCAGGGTTACCACAACTCTGCAACCGACAAGAAAGAAAAAATTAATTGACCCTAGTGAAACTTAAAGGTGGAACAGCAAAACCACTATTCACTGGACACTCAAGAGGGAGGCTAATCTAGCCATACCCATGTGCCCAGCATACTCAGGGGTGTCTCCAGATGCAAATCTGGAGCCCTCTGGGCAGATCAGCCTCACAGAGCATCACGTTTTACTACTGCATCACCATCCAGCTCCTGTATGCCCTACTTTACATCCCCACTCACTAAGATAAGCTGAGTAAAACAGAAGAAGATCCTAGAAGGTGAGGGGAGGAGAAGGGAGGGCAGCATGGCCATCCCACCTGGAGGGTGATTTCTCGCTTTCTGTCTCTCTGTCTCTGTCTTTCTGGTGAATGCAAGCGCCCTATAGAAAAAACCTCTCCAAAAAAAAACCTCTGGTGATAAATTGGGTGGGTGAGGGCTGCACACCTAGAGATGGGAAGATTTGAAACTATTAGAGTAAAGAGGAGATTATGGCAACTAGAAGATGGTGTAATGGTTACATCGCTGGATTCCCACATGGTCAACTGTGGTTCGAGTCCCAGACTCAGTCGTGAGTGCATGTGGGTGTGCCCAAAATTCTGAGAAGAGAATGGAGGAGAAGGGATGGCAGCATGGCCATCCCACCTGGAGGGTGATTTCTCGCTTTCTGTCTCTCTGTCTCTGTCTTTCTGGCGAGTACATACACCAAATAGCATAAATCTCTTTAAAAAAAGAAAAGAGATTATATTTGACTTTAGGTCATGCTCATGGCCTTTTTGGTTTGGAAACAGGATAAAGGAATGCTACAAATTCATTTTCTTCATTATATGTAAAAAGACAATGTGTCCAGTGGCATTTTTAAGAGGAGGTTAATGGAAAATCAAGTGTCAGGGTTACCACAACTCTGCAACCGACAAGAAAGAAAAAATTAATTGACCCTAGTGAAACTTAAAGGTGGAACAGCAAAACCACTATTCACTGGACACTCAAGAGGGAGGCTAATCTAGCCATACCCATGTGCCCAGCATACTCAGGGGTGTCTCCAGATGCAAATCTGGAGCCCTCTGGGCAGATCAGCCTCACAGAGCATCACGTTTTACTACTGCATCACCATCCAGCTCCTGTATGCCCTACTTTACATCCCCACTCACTAAGATAAGCTGAGTAAAACAGAAGCTTTCAGAGAGACCGCAAGAGACCTGGTTATTCACTGCTGTGTAACAAACCACCCATAATTTAGTGGCTTAAAACCAGTCATTTCAGGGGACCAGCAGATGGCATAATGGTTAACGTCACTGTACTCCCATATAGTCAACCTCAGTTCGAGTCCCAGACCCAGGGGCTTAAACTCATGCCAGGCACTGGTGTGTGCATGCCCAAGATTCCAAGAGGAGAATGAATGAGAAGGGACTGCAGTATGGCCATTCCCTCTGAGGGAGGGAGGTGATTTCTCACTTTCTGTCTCTCTCCGTCTTTCGGTCAAGCGCACATGCCCTATAGCAAAAACCTCTTAAAAATTTAAAAAAAAAAAAAAACCTAGTCATTTCAGGGCCAACAGATGGCATAGCAGTTACGTCACTAGACTCCCACATGGCCAACCAGAGTTCAAGTCCCAGACCCAGTGGCTTTCATGGCAGGCACGTGTGCATGCATGCCCAAGATCCCAGGAGGAGAATAGAGAAGGGACTGTGGTGTGGCCATCCCCCTGCAGAGTGATTTCTCACTTTTCTTCTCACTGTGTCTGTCTCTCTTTCTGGCGAGTACATGCACCTTAAGGCAAAAGAAAAAAAAAAAAGGGAAGAAAACTAGAAAACTAGTCATTTGTAGGCTAGCAGGGACATAGTGGTTAAGGCAACTGGATCCCACATGGCCAATCTGGTTCGAGTCCCAGACCCAGCAACTTGATAAACACACTGGCTTTGTGTGTGTGCATGTTCAAAATCCCAAAAGGAGGGAGAAATGGAGAAGGGATTGCAGTGTGACCATATCCTATAGAGGGGGGCTTTTGCATTTTCCCTTTCACGCTCTCTCTCAGTCTCTCTCCAGCAAGTGCACACACCCTACAGCAAATTTTAAAACATACATATACAAAATTAGTCATGTCTTTTGCTAAGGAATCTTAATTTTAGCAGGGCTTGGCAGGGACAGCTCAACTCTGTTCCACGTGGCATAAGCTAGGGTCACTCAACTGGGGCTAGGGGATCTATTTCCAAGATGGCTTCCCAGAAAGCTGGCAAATTGGAGCTGCTTGTCAGCTAGAAGCTCAATGAAGGGAGTCCACTGAGGGCCTCGGAGCATCTGCATGTGGATCTCACCACAGAGCATCTCGGGCTTTCTCACAGCATGAAAGCTGGGTTCTATGAGGGAATATTTCAAGAGCTCAGTGGAGGTCGCAAGGTTTCTTAGATCTAGCCCGGGAAGTCCCACAATGTCATTTCTAACATATCCTACTGGACAAACAAATCAGTAAGGCCCATCCACATTCAGGGCAGGGGACTGAGACTTCATCCCTCAATGGGAGGAAAGAATCTGAAGCCATCTTCAATCTACTACACCAGGTTTCCGCCAGCTCTTAGTCTCCCCTCTGCATGACAACAGCATGCCCCTACATGGACTTGCTCCTCCAGCCTGGGTCCCTGCACGAGAACGTGCATAGAGCACGGTCACAACCCAGTCGCAGCTAGAAACAGCCGCAGCACACCTGTCAAGCCTACATGTAAGAGGACCAAGAGACAAGGGTTTGTTGTTAGAATCCTTGGGATTCTGAGGTTGTCTGCTGTTTTAGTAAAGCTTCCAACGTGAATTCTAAACCTGCATTCCTTACAAGGCCCTTCCTACTGCATTCCCTGTCTCTACAAATAGTCCAGTCCACCATCTGCCACAAACCATCATCATCTCAACAGCTTGTACATCTGTCTCCATCGCACCAGGCCTACTGCCAATACACTCGAGGCCAGTGTATTTCCTCTGACCCATTCCCCAACCTGCCTGAATTATGATCTTTCTAGAGCACAAATCTAATCATGCTGCTTTTTAGAAAAATGGTTTTGGTGTACTGTCCCTAGGATGAAGTCCTATTTCCTAAATAATGCCTTCCCATTATCACAATAGAGTACATACATATACACATGACAGTGAGAGTGGGGGGGGGGGAACACGCAGTTCATGGCATGGTGGTTAGGGTGGCTGGATCCCACATGGCCAATCGTGTGGTTCAAAGTCTATACTGAGTTGCTTGAGAAAACACTGGATGTATGTATATGCATGAACAAAATCTTAAAAGAAGGGAAAAACAGAGTAGAAGGGATTGCAGAATGACCATTCTCCATAGAGTGCTTTCTCATTTCCCCTCTCTCCTTCCCTCTCTCTCTCCAGCCAGCGCATATGCCCTCTGGCAAAAATTTAAAAAGAAAGAGAGGCCCCAGCGCAGCAGCCACGCCCGGCGGACGACCCGGGGCTCCCGCCCCGGCGCAGTGCGCAGCCGTGCCACTGAAAGGCTGCCCCCCCCCCTCCGGGGGGACTCATGCCCCGGTGTTCAGCTGGC
>NW_006159650.1:1025573-1035897 GCF_000334495.1 Tupaia belangeri chinensis
TGTTGTAATGATGTACAGTGAATGAATGTAAATAAATAAATTTAAAAAAAAAAAAAAAAAAGAAAAAGAAAGAGAGAGATGAACACCCTCCAGGGGTTGGTCACACAACAGTCCTCTTCGTCCAGTTCTCCAGCCCAACCACAGTTCAAGTCCCAGACCCAGTGACTTGAAACTCACACTGAGCATGCGTGCGGGCCTGCCCAAGACCCTAGGAGAAGAATGGAAGAGAAGAGATTGTAGTGTGGCCATCTCCCCTGGGGGGGGGGTGATTTCTCACTTTCCCTCTCACTATTTCTATCTCTCTCTTTTTCCAGTGAGCATACATGCCCTATGGCAAAAATCTCTTTAAAAAAAAAAAAAAGAATAATTGGGGGCCAGCCTATAGTGCAGTGGTTAAGTGCTATGCCAGATCCAACATGGCTTACCGCCTTTCATACCTCAGTATTAGCAGATGGGAAAACACAGGGGCGCATGTGTGTACATGCCCCAAAACACCATCAAGATAGAGAGAGGAAAAGAGATTGCAGCATGTCCATGTCCCATCGGAAAAGTGCTTGCACTCTCTTTCTCTCTCTGGCAAGCGCATGTACCCTCTGGCAATTAAAAATACAGTTTATTTTTTTTCTATATAGGAAACAAAACAAATAGCATAGATAAAACTGGTAGGATATACTAAGTATGGTGAGCAAGAAACTTGCAGCTCACACTGAAGACAAAATATGTGGAACACGGGACCAGCAGTTAGCGTAATGGCTATGTCACTGGACTCCCATGTAGTCGACCACGGTTCGAGCCCTGGACCCAGTGGCTTAAAACTCACACTGGGCGCATGTGCGTGCCCAAGATCCCGAGGGGAGAACGGAGGAGAAGGGATTGCGGCATGGCCATCCCCCCAGGCGGTGATTTCTCACTTTCTCTCTCTCTGTCTCTCTCTGCCTGTCTGGTGAGCGCACGCGCCCTATGGCAAAAACTTCTCTGAAAAAAAAAAAAGTAAAAAAAAATATGTGGAGCATGTGTGTGCTGAACACAAATAAAAAAGTCAGAACAGGAGCCAGCAAGCAGTGTGGTGGCTAAGGTACTAGACTTGCACATGGCTGACTTACTCGAATCCTAAACCCAGTGGCTTGAAACTCAATGCCAACGTGTTTTGCATGCATGCCCAAAATCCCAAGAGGAGAATGGAGGAGAAGGGATTATGGCTTGGCCATTCCCCCCACCAGGGGGTGATTTCTCGCTGTCCCCCTGCCTCTCTCTGAGTAAACACAAAAATCTCTCCAAAAAATAAAAAGGACAAAACAAAAGAGTACTATTCCTAGGCACAAAGTCACAGAAGGGCCAACTGAAAGTGGTTTTGTGGGTGTTTTTTAGATATTTTGCCATAGGGCACATGCACTCACAGGGTGAGGGGAAGGGGTTGAGAAATCATTCCCCAGGGAGACGTCCACAACAGAAAAAAACCCCTTCTCCTCCATTCTCCTCTTAGGATTTTGGGCACGTACACATACGTGCCTGGTATGTTTTTTAAGCTGCTGAGTCCAGGACTTTAAGTTGACCATATGGGATCCAATACCTTAACAATCACACCACCTGCTGGCCCCCAAATCTTAAGTATTAGCAAGCCGAAAATCATGCCACCCTCAGATTGACAGGGGCATCATCCTTAAGTCAGCTACCTGCTAAGAAACCATTACAGCCCCATGTACATCCTGTCAAGAAACAGATAAACGGCACAGCTTCTCAGCAGATCTCCGGTAAGCCCCCACTGCCACAGGCATCTTGTCCAAGTCTCTCCAACAGAGCAAGCGTGTGCTGCCTGCAGGCACCCTCCATCTGCTCAGCCCCTTGTTTGTCCCACCTTGGGTCCTTGTGGCTGATGCAGGAGGGAGGCAGGACACGTAAACACTGCGTAGTCCAGTATCCAAGCTGTGGTCCTTCCGTCCCATGGGCACCTGACCCTAAGGGTTAACCAACCCCAGATTTCTCCCCTGATTTTTGGCTGCATGTTTTAAACTAACATAACAAACTGTGATTTCGGCATCTTAACTAGGTCTGCAAGCCTCTCTGTCCTGTGACCGCTGAGACAGCCTGCCTGGCCACTTCCTTGGAGCTACTAAGGCATCAAGGTGATTTCCTAATCAACAGTCCAGCCCATCTTCCCTCCGGCATTTGCTTGGGCCACTCCACCTGTATTGAACCTCGCCCTGAGCCCAGGTCCAAACGCTCTCTGTGCTTACACACAGCCGCTCTGCCTGGGAGGCTCTTTCCTCTCCTGTACCTAAGTCCTGTTTTCCCTTTAAAACCTAGCTATTACCCACCCTGGAAAACCCTTCCTGATCTCACCCCATCCACACAGGTCTCCACACTCCCCATCTGCAGCTCCCACAGCACTGCGCATGGTGAATTTCAGTCGCTCATTGACTCGGCCCTCTGCCCTCCACCCTCCACACTGTGAGCTCCTTAGGACGGGGCGGTCATCACTGAATGTGCTTTCATCTCAGTGTGACACAGACTCCAGTCCTAGCTCTCAGCCAGGCAAGTCATAGACACTGAATAAACCTTGGCTGAGTAAACGAATCTCTTGACAGAGTACAAAGAACATAAGTGGATTTTCTGTGATAAAAAAGAGCTGTCTAAGTTCTCTAAGTCATTGATTCTTACTAAGCAGGACTACTAACCTAAGTAGAGAAGATATTTAAAATTCGGCTGAATGTGCCATCACCTGTTGCAAAATAATTAGAGTCGATGTTCAATAAATATCTGTTAATGAACAAGAAGGGATTATGTCTTGGCCATTCCCCCCACCAGGGGGTGATTTCTCGCTGTCCCCCTGCCTCTCTCTGAGTAAACACAAAAATCTCTCCAAAAAATAAAAAGGACAAAACAAAAGAGTACTATTCCTAGGCACAAAGTCACAGAAGGGCCAACTGAAAGTGGTTTTGTGGGTGTTTTTTAGATATTTTGCCATAGGGCACATGCACTCACAGGGTGAGGGGAAGGGGTTGAGAAATCATTCCCCAGGGAGACGTCCACAACAGAAAAAAACCCCTTCTCCTCCATTCTCCTCTTAGGATTTTGGGCACGTACACATACGTGCCTGGTATGTTTTTTAAGCTGCTGAGTCCAGGACTTTAAGTTGACCATATGGGATCCAATACCTTAACAATCACACCACCTGCTGGCCCCCAAATCTTAAGTATTAGCAAGCCGAAAATCATGCCACCCTCAGATTGACAGGGGCATCATCCTTAAGTCAGCTACCTGCTAAGAAACCATTACAGCCCCATGTACATCCTGTCAAGAAACAGATAAACGGCACAGCTTCTCAGCAGATCTCCGGTAAGCCCCCACTGCCACAGGCATCTTGTCCAAGTCTCTCCAACAGAGCAAGCGTGTGCTGCCTGCAGGCACCCTCCATCTGCTCAGCCCCTTGTTTGTCCCACCTTGGGTCCTTGTGGCTGATGCAGGAGGGAGGCAGGACACGTAAACACTGCGTAGTCCAGGATCCAAGCTGTGGTCCTTCCGTCCCATGGGCACCTGACCCTAAGGGTTAACCAACCCCAGATTTCTCCCCTGATTTTTGGCTGCATGTTTTAAACTAACATAACAAACTGTGATTTCGGCATCTTAACTAGGTCTGCAAGCCTCTCTGTCCTGTGACCGCTGAGACAGCCTGCCTGGCCACTTCCTTGGAGCTACTAAGGCATCAAGGTGATTTCCTAATCAACAGTCCAGCCCATCTTCCCTCCGGCATTTGCTTGGGCCACTCCACCTGTATTGAACCTCGCCCTGAGCCCAGGTCCAAACGCTCTCTGTGCTTACACACAGCCGCTCTGCCTGGGAGGCTCTTTCCTCTCCTGTACCTAAGTCCTGTTTTCCCTTTAAAACCTAGCTATTACCCACCCTGGAAAACCCTTCCTGATCTCACCCCATCCACACAGGTCTCCACACTCCCCATCTGCAGCTCCCACAGCACTGCGCATGGTGAATTTCAGTCGCTCATTGACTCGGCCCTCTGCCCTCCACCCTCCACACTGTGAGCTCCTTAGGACGGGGCGGTCATCACTGAATGTGCTTTCATCTCAGTGTGACACAGACTCCAGTCCTAGCTCTCAGCCAGGCAAGTCATAGACACTGAATAAACCTTGGCTGAGTAAACGAATCTCTTGACAGAGTACAAAGAACATAAGTGGATTTTCTGTGATAAAAAAGAGCTGTCTAAGTTCTCTAAGTCATTGATTCTTACTAAGCAGGACTACTAACCTAAGTAGAGAAGATATTTAAAATTCGGCTGAATGTGCCATCACCTGTTGCAAAATAATTAGAGTCGATGTTCAATAAATATCTGTTAATGAACAAATGCCTAAGTGAAAATATGTACATGTAAATGTTCATGTTTAAAAAACTGAATTCCTAAGATTCATTTATTTGTTGTTGGGGATCTGTAGAAGGACCACAAATCAAAGCCATTTAAGATGTCCAAAATTCAAGAGATGTCACTTTATGTATCCAGAAGAGTGGTGGTGTCTTAAAAACGTTAAAGAATGTAAGAGTCCATCGAATTCAAGTCTTCCTTACATAATGAATTCTCTAATATCTTAGGAGTATGTCAAATTTAAATAGCTTTAGAGTTAGATGAAACATACATGGATGGATTAAAGAGAGGATGATATTTTCGTAGTTTAGATAAAACATCATAAACATGAGACTGAAATCAGGAGCATTGGAAATGGAGTAAAGCCGACCCTGGGAAGTGGTTCAGTCGAACTTGTCACTTAACGGAAGTAAGGAGCTGGAGCAAGGAACAGCAGGTCGGGATCGTTATTTGGGATTCTCCTTTTTTAAGCAGAATACAAACAATAAGCTTTAGATGTGATACTGCAATAAGTTTCAAGTGTTCAAAATGCTCAGGGAGAGATGTCTGGGAAGTAAGTGGTGATAGCAATCAGCCACTCAGGCGGATCTGGGAAAGACGAACTTGTAGGAATGGCCCAGAGGGCCTCGGAGAGCCTCAGCAATGCTTCCCAACAAAACAGAACCTGGGCCAGCTTTGGGGCACGGTGGTAACGTGCTGCTCAAGAGAGCTGGATCCCACATAGTGACAGCAGTTTGAATCCTCAGCCTTGTAGGCCTGAAACACACCAGGCGCACACCCAAGATGGACTGGAGGACTGGAAAGAGACTGTACCATGATCAGACTCTGTGGGGGTGGAGGGCTGCTTTCCCCCCACCTCCCTTTCTCCCTCTCTCTTTCACATGCATGCACATGTGCTCTCTCATGAGTAAGGAAAAAGAATTCTGACAAATAAAAGAATGTGGACCACAAACACCGTCATGTATATGACCTTCTACACTTTCAGCAGCCACATTCTAAAAGTATCCCTCTGCACCCAGCAAACACACATACACTCTAGCAAATTAAGAAGGAAAAGGAGGGCAGGCCCCATAGCCTGGCGGTTCATAGAGCCAGATCCTACATGGCCAACCACAGTTCAAATTCCGGCCCCGGCAGCTTGAAAACACATCAAGTGTGTGTGTGTGCGTGACCAAAATCCCAACAGGATGGGGAAGGAAAAGAGCACTCATTAAAAAAAAAAAAAAAAAAAGATCAAGATACACATTTTCCTACAGGATGCAAATGTGAAAATCACATCACTCACTGTTCCTGAAGAGGACGCTGGTCTCCGTAAATTCTCACTTTGTACCCAAATGCTCTCCGTCACAAACGCTATGTGTTCTGCTTCAAGTATAAAAGGAGAAACAAGAAACAGGGCCCATTTGTTCAAGTCCTCGATGGACTGTATGGAGGGAAAGAAACAAAGAGGATTCAATGTCACTTCCAACCACGACTGCCACTCGCCTCAGAATCCCCGACACACCCTCCTCTGCGATGCCAGGTAAGCTTGAAGGAGGTATCTGATGTCTTCTACTGAACACGGTAACCCTGTGGTGCTTAACTGTGATTATTAATGCAGCTGCAAATGCCCCGCTATGACTCAAGGCAGCTTTACCATCTCAAGAGGCAGTCGTGCATGGCTTAGCCAAGGGAATGCATCCTGAAAAATGCATCCTTACTCAGTTTTAAGGTGTGAACACCTTAGAAAGCACACACACCTGGATGGATAGCCTACAGTTTATGGGATAGCCTTATGTTGTACACGTGGTCCATGGATGACCAAAACATCGTTATCTGACACATGACTATATTTGTTTTCAAACAATTCATTGTGAAACTTGACTTATCCCACCTTTCTTTACTGCCTAGCATGTAGGAACTTCCCAAATCACAATTGAGAAGTGCATTTAGATGAGGCTTGGAAGGGCATGCCTGTATACAGAAGCCTGTTACTACCCAAAGCCTTAAGAGTTCTTTCATTCACTGCAGCCATGTTCTCTCATCCATACAGCCAGGGGCACAAGGCAGTTCTTCTTTCCACCTTCACTTACCCATACTGAAGTATGAACCCTGTTCTCCCAGAGATCTGGGAAGCAGGGAGGCTTTCTGCTACTCATGCAACAGTCAAATGCAGAGAGAAGATATTTCAAGGAAAGGCATTCGCCATATGCACAGAAGCAATCAGACATATCTGAACAGGAATGTGAGCTCCAATCCAGTGACTTTAATTTAGTTGCTTTTTTTTTCCTTATGAAAGCAGCTGGAATCAAGATTGGTTGGCAGATACACCCACTTAATTCTGTTCTCCTTCCTGAAATCTCTTTAAAAAGACACAATTTATTTTTTTTTTAAGAGAGAGATTTTTGCTATAGGGCACATGCATTCGTCAGAGAGGCAGAGAGACAGAAAGTGAGAAATCACCCCCGGCAGGAACGGCCACACCGTAATCCCTTCTCCTCCATTCTCCTCCTGGGATCTTGGGTACACAAGCACATGCACTCAGCATGCATTCCAAGCCACCAGGTCTAGGACTTGAACCACAGTCAACCACGTGGGAGTCCAGCAATGCAACCACTATGCCATCTGCTTGTCCCAAGACACCAAATTGATTTTAAAAGGCTTTAACCCACCAAAAATAAGGCACATACAGACCAGAAAAGGCTGAGCTCTAAGGCTATATGCTGTAGGAGGGGAGAGGAGAGATGTCTCATCATCGACTTCCCATAAAAAAAAAAAAAAAATCTGGGTCAGGCTCTACTGATTGCTCATCAGTTCAAATCTGCAAAGGCAGAGAGAACAGAAAAAGTGAGAAATCATCCCTCAGGGGGGATAGCCATACTGCAATCCCTTCATTCTCCTCTCAGGATTCTAGGCACATATGCACATGCGCTTGGTGTGAGTTTCAAGCTGCAGGGTCCGGAACTCAAACTGTAGTCGGCTGTGTCAGAGTCTAGCACCTTAACCATTATGCCACCTGCCGGCCCCTCTTTTTTAGGATTTTGCAATACGGCATGTGTGCTCTCCAAAGAGGAAACAGAGAGAGTGAAAGTGAAAAATCACTCCCCAGGAGGGATGGCCACAGTGCAATCCCTTCTCCCCCCTTCTCCTCTTGGCATTTTAGGCACACACTCACACATTTTGTGATTTTCAAGACGCCAGCTCCAGGACTCGAACTATGGTCTGCCATGTGGGAGTCCAGCACCTTAATCACCATGCCACCTGCTGGCCCCTAAACTAATTTTTTTAATTGCCAGAGGGAACGTGTATTCACCAGAGAAAGAGGGAGAGGGAGAATGCACTCCCTGACAATGGAGGTGTGGGCACATCACAATCTTTTTCTTCCATTTCTGCTATCCCATCAGGATTTGTGGCATGTACACAATACATGCCCAATGTGTTGTTTTTTTTTTTGTAGGTTTTTACCATAGGGTGCAAGTGCTCACTGGAGAGAAACAGACAGATAAGGAGAGAAAGAAAGTAATAAACCAACCCCTAGGGGAGATGGCCATGCTGCAAACCCCTTTCCTTCATTCTCCTCTTGGGATCCTGGACACATATGCACAAGCACAAGCACCCAGAGTGAGCTTCAAGCCACCAAGTCCGAGACTCGAAATGCAGTTGGCCATGTGGGAGTCCAGTCTTAATCACCACGCCACCTGCTGGCCCCCAGTGTGTTTTTCAACCAACAGAGGCCAGGACTTGAACCGCAGTCGACCATGTAAGACCTGGCTCCCTTAACCACTAGGCTACAGGGCCAGCCCCCTGTTGAACTAATTAATGAACGAAAGTTTGAGGGAGAAAAACCTCTCCATGGCTAAACATAATTATCAATATAATAGTTCAAAACAAAATAAGACTATCCACTGGTTAAAGACAAAAGAAGACTGTCCACTGTACTCATAGAATATGTATATTAAACAGGCATAAAGGTTAAACTTTCTAGTTCATATAAACCTCCTCTGTTTATACTTACCAACTTACTGTGAGACCTTCGATTTATATACATAGGCATTTGGTATTTATGCATCTGATTTTATTGTTTTTAGAATTATTTTATTTCATTTTATGTATCATTATTGCTACCTTCCAATTTGCTACAGAGCATCGGTGCTCACCAGAGTGAGAGAGAGAGAAGGAAAGGGAGAAAGCAGAAACAGCAAGATACCAAGTCCAGGACTAGAATTGCAGTTAGCAGTGTGGGAGTCCAGCGCCTTAACCATCATTCCCAGTGCATCTGCTTTTAAATGCAGAGCATGTGGGGACAGAACAGCCTGAGATTCAGATACGTAGTTACTGCAGCGCAGGTGTCATGACAGACAGGTATCTACCTTGCCAGATCATCAACTCAAGCTCATTTTATATGTTAAAATAACAGTAGCTAATCACAAACGGTCCAACTGAAGGCCTTAAGCATCAGAGCTTAAACCCCTACCTATAAACAAATCTTTCTTTCATTGACATATTGAGCAACTAGTTCAGGTCAAGCTGCTAAGCTAAATGGACCCAGTCCCGAGTAAGAAAAGGAGAAAAATTAAAAATCTGAACTGTGATACACAGTCTATGTGAACACAGAGCAGGGCAGTCCCGTCTATTATAGTCTAGAGAACTGGGGAGTGTGTCCCTGACACAGCAGTATCTGAGCAAAACTCCAGGACAAGGCAAAGCTCACTTGCACAGTTGGGGAGCCCAGCGAGTGACAGAATCCCTGAAAGCACTAGGCTGCTCCTATATTCAGCTGGGGAAGTAGAAAGAAAAGAGTCAAAAGCACCAGTTATAGTTAGTGTAGTTAACAGAAGACCAATAAAGTTAAATTGTTCAAAAGCAAAAATGTCCAAGAAAATCAAAAGGTATTTACATCTCAGTGATTTTCTATGCTCATAATTTCTACTCTGATAATGTATTTTTCCAAAATTAATCCAGTATGGAAACAATAGAAAAATCCACCCTTCAATTCTTATTGTTGACTTTTCAACTATGTTCCTAAGAGAATTAAGCCTTAATATTCTAGGGTGTCAGTCTTATGTAATGAATCAGTTTCCTGACACTGCTTCTTGGTAGGACTAGTTAGGTCTAGGCAGTACTGGTTATGCACCTTCCTTGGGGAAACCGAGAAGTCACTCATATTCAGTGTGTTACTGTGTACCTACTTCAATTTTTAATTTCATATCTAAGTATAGCTTCAATAAACTGTTCAAACGCGCTGATTTGATTCCCACATGGGTGTAATGGTTTGACATATGCAGACAGTCTTATTTTAAGGCTGAAAGCGAGTCAATTTACCAGAGGACGTGGAAAAGCAAGAGACCAATATAAAGCAAAGCACTTTTAAATGTGGATGAAAACAGTAGTTGAGCAGGACTGAAGCCAAGCCCACTGGCCAAAATGGCTAGGAGAAAAGTATTGTTCCCTCATACAGCAGAGAGCAGTGTCTGCAGATTAAACTAACGCAGGCCCAAGTCATTCTGCGGGTGACAGCTTGCAGAACATGCAGCCACCATCCCAGATACTGAGTCAAAAACCAAAATCTGGGTGACAACTGACACTTAGAGGAAGCAGAGGCAATCGGTGGGTGCCCCAATTGGTAAATGATGCAACTAACCGAGATGGAGGGCGGGAAAGGGAAGGTTCTGTCACCCAGGGAGGAGAGGCACTCAGGGGAAACGTGGGTGCTATTCTAGGTCCCTAGGTGTACACAGGTACCCGCCCGGATGTAACGCCAAGAGCCCTAGGTGTGCACACTCGCAGGGCACGCCTGGGAGAGGCGACCGGGTGCCCAGGCAAGGTCCTCTCCAGCTCCTACCGGGACCACACGGCGGCCCCGGCCGCGCGCAGAGCCCCGCAAAGAGAGGGCCCGGCGGGGCGGAGCCGAGCGCATGGTCCGCGGCACTTCCTTCCGGCTCCGGCGGGCCCGGCCGCGCGCCCGCGCCGCCC
>NW_006159650.1:1036845-1041772 GCF_000334495.1 Tupaia belangeri chinensis
GGCGGATAAAAAGAGGCAGCAGTGGAAGGGGACCTGGAGGCTGGGCGCGACCCCGCTAGAGGTGTGGGATGGAGAGGAAGAGACTGCACCAGGGGGGCTGGGGCGGCGAGGGCCCGGGATGTGCTGGTGAGAGGGACCAGAGGAGGTGGTGGAGGCCGAGCTCAGGGAGACGGGGTGGGCTTGGTGAGAAGCCGCGCCAGGGGACTGGAGAGGACCGGGAGAGGCCGCTGGGGAGACAAAGGGGGAAAAAACGGAGGAGCTCTGGAGATGATGTGAAGGTGTAGGTTCTGAGCAGGAGGTGGAGGCCCAGTGGCTGCCCCACCCGCTTAAGCCAGAGCCCGGCCTAACTTTCTTGGGAGAGGGAGGCGATTGAGGAAGGGGCTGTGCATTTGTAAGATCAACAGCAGTCCAGGTTGACTAGCACCGAACCTGCTAACTCAACACTACCTAGTCCACTTGGGAAAACAAGGTGAGGCCGTTTTATTTTATTATACCAGGCGTCCTGCAGAAAGGATTTTAAGGTAATTCACACAGTGCAATCATTTTTTTAAAAAAGGACAAGAAATGGTAGCTGATAGGGATCCACACTAAAAACGCTTCCATGACAGGGCTAAACCAAAAAGGCTCTGAGGGTGTTCTTGCTCCGCCTGGGTCACCAGGATGACTGTGAGCTTCCTAAGACAGAAAAAGCAAACTGGGATTCACCAGGTCCTTGACCCAAGGGAAGCATAGTTATTCCTGACACTGACAGGATTTTCCTTGGAGCCTCATTTCTTTAAAAGGTATACAAGAACAGTGTCTTCAGCAGTTCTCAAGCACAGCAAAGAATTTCATGGAACTACTTCCTCTTTGGCCCTTGCTGTAAGTAGATGAGACAGTGCACTAAAGCAGCCAGGTCCACTTACTCCCAAATCTTACATACTCCAAGGACAGATTATTAAAGTGTCATATTTTTAAATACCAGTAAAGAAGACCCACTCTCAGAACTTCAGACTTCTGGTCAGATGACAAAGTAAAATCTCTCCATGGCAAAGAGCAACAATAGATTTTAAAAGAAAGTCCAAAAAAAAATAAATAACTGGATTTAAAAATAAGCTGTGGAGGGCCAGCAGGTGGCTTGGTGGTTTAGGTGGCTAGATTGCCACACGGCCAACCGTGGTTCAAGTCCCAGACTGGGTGCCCTGAAAATCACACTGGCATGCATGCCCAGGATCCCAAGAGGAGTATGGGAGAGAAGGGATTATGGCGTGGACATCCTCCACCCCCAGGGAGCAGTTTCTCATTTTCCCTCTTTCTGTATCTGTCTCTTCTCTAGCAAGTACACACACTCTATGGCCAAAACCTAAAAAACAAAAAAGTTGTAGATAAGAAATAGAAGACAGACAGTAAGGATGGAACAGGACTGAAGCCACATCCCACACTTCCCTATGGGACAGTAGCAACTGAGAAGTGGGTTCTTCTTGTAGCAAGACCTAACACTGTGCTGCTGGAGAAGGAAACAAGCAGGTACCCTTCAAGAGGGACCCATTCCTCTCCCCTCCCACGAGGTCCCTGGGCTGCAACCCAGGAATTAGAAAATGAAAAGAGGCACAATTATAGGAATGGGTGCGGGGGTTGAAGCTTCAAGGAACACTGCAGTTCCATCCTCTGTCCACCAAAGCCTTCCTGCAGCTATACTGGTCCTCAAGCAGGTTCCCCACAAGCCCCTTTCCTAAACATCTGGACAACAGCTGCCCTTGGGAGTGAACAAACCCAAGGAAAGCTTAGGACTCCTAGCATGTATGTATGCCAGTCTCCAACTTTAGACCCACCTCACCTAAAAAACAAGGGTATTTTGGAAAATTTATAGTCATCCATGACACAACTGGCTCTCGGTAGAGAAAGCAAGAATTCTCTCTTAGCCTTGTTTTGTAATCTACTATTAAATCATCTGCTCTAATTCAGTAAACGAACAGTAGAAAAAAAGAAAATAAATAAAATGAAAAAGGCTTAACGAGGTGAAAAATGCTAAATGTTTTACTGAACAAGCACTTAACCTTTCAGATAGCCTTCTTGAAGTGTGCTAAGTTATGGCCATTGGGACCACTCTCCCCATCCACACTAAGTATGGAAGAGGCCATCTCTTTTATGAAGGTCACCAGCATCTTCGATTTTTCCAAGTTCCTTACTGGTTTTACAGACAAAATAACTCACTCCACTTGGACACTGCAGGTACTTACCAGGTTTACCCTTAGATGCTTCAGAATGTCATGGTCTCAGAAGACATCATGGTAAATAATATTTTGAGATCAACCCTGTATAACAATTCTAGGTTGTAAAAAATGGTGACCCACATGGTTCAGCACAAACTGACCCTTGCACTGAAGAGCACTGATATCCCACCTGGGAAAGGAGTAGAGAAGGAGGATACTGGGAGGTGAGAGGGGAGTTAAACAGTCACACAGCATGCTTTGTTTATTATCCTTACCTAAAATAATTTCACTTTTTTTTGGGGGGGGGAGAGGGTAAGTTTTTAGCTATAGGGCGCGTGCACTCGCCAGAAAGACAGACTGATAGGCAGAAAGCAAGAAATCACCCCCCGGGGGGATGGCCACTGAAGTTCTGAGAGTGGGTCTTCTTTACCGCAATCCCTTCTCCTCCATTCTTTTCTCTGGGCACACATGCACACGCACCTGGCGTGAGTTTAAGCCACCAGATCCAGGACTTGAACCGTGGTTGACTACATGGGAGTCTAGCAACATAGCCATTACACCAACTGCTGGTCCCAATAATTTTATTTTTCAAAGGGTCAGGGATGGAGTTTAGACTCATCATCCCCAAACAGCGAAAGGAAAGGGGGAAGTGCAAAAATAATACATCAGTAGATCTTACCACGTAAGTACCTGATCCTCATCCAAGAACCCTTCACTGTGCAAAGTGTGGTCCTTAGCCAAGAAGCATCGGCACCACCTGGGAGCTCCCTAGGAATGCAGAACCCCAGGCCCCACCTGACCCACAATCAGCATTTTAACAAAACCTGCAGGTGACATACAAGTTAAAGTTTGAGACACACTGCTGCTGTCCACCTCTGTAATTTCCTGGGTCTATGTTGCTCTAGATTCTAACAAGATACTGCCAAACTGTGGAAAATAAGACCCCACTCCCGACTACAAACTTAAAAGCACTGGATAGTGCAGCTTGATATTGCAGTCCACAGTGTACAGTCAGCTGCCGTGCTAGAAGCCACTTGGCCACTGCAGGTTCAAATCCCCGCTTCAGCCTGAAAATACGCCGAGATGCTAGAGGGCAGGGGAAAGGCGTGATGAGACCATGTCGAGGGTTCTCCATATAGACATGCCCTCTATCATAAGGCAATTAGAAATTTAAAAAGCAAAATATTGTCACTTTTAAAAACATTGCTGCAGAAAGGAAGGAAAGGGCTCCAGTAAGTCGTCTCAATAGCCCATCAAAATGACTTACAAGGACAGCCTTGTAGCCTGTGGGTAAAGGAGAGAGATCCCACATGGCCATTCACAGTTTGCCTTGGCAGCTTGAAAATCACACAGGATGGAGAAATAGAGGATTGTGGTGTGACCATGGTCACGGGGGTGGAGGGCCACTTTCTCCCTCTTTGTTCTCTGGCAATTAAAAAAATAAAAGACTCAATAGAGGAAAAGCTTACACAGACTCAGACCTTAGTTTCTTGCCCTTGGAAAGATATGTCCTGGATAATAATGGCTTGGGACAGAGCAGCATTAACAAGAGCCTGTCACCACCCCTGGGAGAAGTTTGTTCTTTCATCAGCTCAGTACCTGCCTGAACCTGGAGAGTATTGACAGCTCTCATCAGTCAGTGGCCAGAGCTGAGGAAGAGTTCATTTTTGAAATATAGTGTAGTAGGAAGCTTTGTATAGATGTTGAAACTTACTTACCGTTCACTGAGTATTTTTAGCAGTTAAAGTACCTACTCTGTTTCATAAACAAAAGAAATTCATTCCCTCCACAATAGTGCAGGAGTGCTAAGAGATCAGATATATTAAGCTTATGGATTTAAAATGATATTCAGAAATGCCAGGGTCTCAAGAATGACCATCTCTGTGAAAAAGTACCTTCCAAGAAAATAATTTAATGAATATTTAAGTGAAATCTTGAAGATTTTGTTGGTAAAAAGCTATACAGGGAACCAGTGGGTGGCGTGGTGGTTAAGGTGCTGGACATTCCTAAATGGCAGACCACTGTTCAAGTCCCAGACCTGATGGCTTGCTTTCTCACTTTCTCTCTGTTACTCTCTGGTCAAATTAAAATAAATGAATGAGTAAATAAAATTAAATCTTAAAAAAAAAAAAAAAAAACAACTATACAGTCATGAGGGCAGCAGATGGCATGGAGGTTAAGGAGGCTTGGTCCACCTGGTAGACCGAGCAGTTTGAGTCCTGGACCCAAGGCTTGAAAAAACATGCCAGGCATATCTGCATGTGTGCCCAAAATCCTGAGAGGAGAAGGGATTGCAGTATGGCCATCCACCCCCTGGGAGATGGTTTCTTGCTTTCTCTCTGTCTCTCTGCCTCAGGTGAGCACACAAGCCTTGTAGCAAAAATCTCTCAAAGAAAAAAAAAATTTAATTTGGGAACCCCAGTTTTTAAAAATATTTATTCCAAATGGGAAAATTTTGTATTAAATGCTTTTCAAACATCCATAAATGGTTCCTTGTAATTATATAATAGAACTAAGAAATGTATTTAATTATAGTTTATTTTAATATACTTTATTTTTCTAATATTATTTACTGCTCTTAGGAGTTTTATATTTATCAAAACCACTCTGAATTCTATACCAGAGTTTCTATAATTAAAAATACAGATGATAGTAAAGAGAAACCAAGATAGGAATTTAGGTCCAAGAATTAAAAGTTTTCACATAAAACCTTAGGAGCGTATACTTAATGAGTT
>NW_006159650.1:1041807-1072368 GCF_000334495.1 Tupaia belangeri chinensis
TCCCTACAGTAAAAATAAACAACATCTACTGATACTAGATCAAAATAATGCTAATTGGGGAGGTCAGCAGGTGGCATGGTAGTTCGCTGGACTCCCACACGGCCAATCACAGTTTGAGTCTCAGACTCAAACTTGTTGACTTGCTTTCTCACTGTCCCCACTCTCTTTCTCTGTCTCTCTCTGGTAAGAACACATGCCCTATAGCAAATTAAAAAATAGTAAATAAAATTAAATATTTTAGAAATAATGCTAATTGTGAGAATCATTTGAACTTATTCACTGAAGTCCTGGTAGAAGAATATATAACATCATACTAAATTGGTGTTGGAATGTTACATATATTTTTAAAAGAAGATCTAATAAGATATCAAGATTATACATTTGCTCAGAAAAGGGAGCAAAATGAATTTAAAAGTTCTAAGGTCAAGACAAGACTGGGAACCAGCAGTTAGCATAATGGCTATGTTGCTGGACTCCCACGTAGTCAACCGTGGTTCGTGTCCCGGACCCGGTGGCTTAGAACTCAGGCTGGGTGCATGTGCGTGCGTGCCCAAGATCCCGAGAGGAGAATGGAGGAGAAGGGATTGCGGCGTGACCATCCCCCCTGGGGGGTGATTTCTCGCTTTCTGTCTCTATGTCTCTCTCTGTCTGTCTGGCGAGCGCACGCGTCCTATAGCAAAAAAAAAAAGAAAAGAAAAGAAAAAAGACAGGACTGAGCAGAATTAAAATGCATTTACCAACTTTGTAAAAATGTGTAGGAGGCTGCCCCTATGTCTCAGTGGCTAAGTGCTGTGTATGGGGAGGCGGATCCCACATGGCCAACTATAGTTTGAATCCTGACACCAGTGAGTTGAAAAACACACCAGATGTTCACTCCAAATCCTGATGGAATAGAGAAAAAAGATTGCATCATGACCATGCCCCACTGGGGGAAGGGGGTTCTCTCTTTCTCTGGTAAGTACACGTGCCACATGCCCTGTGACAGTATAAAAAAATAATAAATAAAAATGTGTAGGTTCCACTACAAATTAACTAATAGACAAAACTGATGTGTTTGAGTAGAGATCACAGATAGGAATCTCATGTTTTAAGTGAAAATAGATGAATGGGGGCCAGCACGTGGTATGGTGGTTAAGACGCTGGACTCCCACATGGCCAGCCCGAGTCTTGGACCTGGCTGACAGCTTGCTTTCTCACTCTCTGTTTCTCTCTCTCTCTCATCAAATTGAAGAACAAAAAAGGAAGGAAAGAAATAGATAAATGTATGAAACTTACTCAAAATATTATAGACAGAACTGACTGATCTCAAAGTGAAATGCTAAGAGAAACCATCATCCAGGAATTCATTATGGGGTGGGGTGGGGGGGCCTTGGAACTGGTTGCTAGTTTCTACCACCGTCAAAGGACTTAAAACTACCAGCGATTAGAATGTCACTACCCTCCAGATAAGAGTAAAATGAAATAATGGAACTGAACTCTCCATGAAATGAATATTTAAAGAGCCATACTGAGTGAGACATGAGTTACTAGGGCCCTCACCAAGGTACTTTCTAAGAACTAAAGGAACTACACAGAAAATCTTGATCGCTCTTCAGTAGATTTTGTTTTGTTTTTAAAGATTTTTGCTTTAGGGTACGTGCACTCACCAAAGACAGACAGACAGAAAGCAAGAAATCACCCCCCAGGGGGATGGCCACACCATAGTCCCTTCTCCTCCATTCTCGTCTTAGGATTTGGGGCACATATGCACACACCCCCAACATGAGTTTCAAGCCACTGGGTCTAGGACTCAAATCCAGTCAACTATATGGGAGTCCAGCTACATAACCGTTACACCATCTGCTGGTCCCTCTTTTCAGTACTTTTAATGTTTGTATTAACACGTTTCGAAACAGTTATCAAGTAAAAAGTGACTTTATTTTGTTGATCAAAATAAAGAAAAATGGATAAAATTAAAGCATTGAAAGGGTTTGTTAAAACACCTTAGGCAGGACCAGTAGATAGAGTAATGGCTATGTCACTGGACTCCCAGGTAGTTGACTGCAGTTCGAGTCCCAGACCCGGTGGCTTAAACTCACACCTGGCGCGTGTGCGTGCATGCCCAAGATCCCAAGAGGAGGATGGAGGAGAAGGGAATGTGGTGTGGCCATCCCCCCTGGGGAGTGATTTATCGCTTTCTGCCTCTCTGCAAAAAAAATAAAAATAAAAAACAAACAAATAAAAACACCTTAAGCTTCTGGAAATACCTATTTGTACTTACATCTTTGAAAGAAAATCATCTCTTCTAGCTCTAGTCACTGAGATGGCCTTAGAATAATGTTACCCTTTGAATGCACACCAATGCCCAAATCCTGGAATGTGTGCTGTCATTCCCATTAAAAGGACTAGTGATTCTTGGAGAAAAGGTTGATTTAGGTGTTAGGGAAATACTAGATAAACTAAGATATCTTGTGCCAGAAAACAGAAGCTTCAAAGAAAAATAGGGCCCTTCAGAAGTATATAGATGACTCAGAGGTGCTCCCATTAGCCAAGTAAGGACAATTTGGGTTTCACCGGAAGACAGATCACTTCCAGACTCAGCATTGAGATCGAAGACAGCAAAATAGTATTTTAAAGGTGCCAAAAGAAAATAATGTTCAGCCTAGCCAAAGTATTTTTCAGTAGAGAAAAAAAAATGAAAGTTTTAAGTAAACTTAAGTTTTAAGTAAAACAATGTTTTAAGTAAAACAAGGGCTTAAAAGAGTTTTTACCATATATAGACCCCCCACACACACCTAGAATATACTTTAGGGTCCAGCCCCATAGCACAGGGGTGAAGCATTACAAGAAAGCTCGGCTAGGGTTCAAGTCCTGGCCCCAGTGAATTGAAAAACATGCAGGGTAATCACATACATTCCCAGGATCCTCACAAAATGGAGACTTGGGAAGGAAAAGGTTGCAATGTGATTAGGCCCTGTTGGGAATGACAGTGCTTTCCCCTGCATCTCTCCTAGCGCATGCATGTGCTGTCTGGCACTTTAAAAAATAATAATAATACTTTAGGAGGAAGAAAGGCTTAAAAAGTAAATAGTGGCCAGCAGGAGGCATGGAGGTTAAGGTGTGAGACTCCTACAAGGCTGACCATAGTTTGAGTCCTTGACCTGGTAGCTTGCTTTCTCTCTTTCTCTCTCCCTCTCCCCTGCCCCATCTCTTCCCTCCCCTCTTTCCCCCACCCTGCTGTTGAGTGTACATGCCCTATAAAAAAATTTTAAAAAATAATAAATAAATAAATAAATTTAAGTAATTACTTTTTAAATAGTAGACAGATAGGCAGTGTGACATTCAGGAATCAAAAAGCCCAGAAATTGGCTTTGCTTTGTTTTTTAACAGTTAATTGCATTTACAAAAAATAAGATTACTTAAAAAGAAAAAAAATTCTATAGGGACCAACAGATGGCATAATTGTTCCATCTCTGGACTCCCATGTAGTCAATAGCAATTCGAGTCCTGGACCCAGCAGCTTAAAATTCACACTGGGCACATGTGCATGTGTGCCCAAAATCCCAGGAGGAGGAGGGATTATGATGCAGCCATCCTCCCCCACCCAGGATGGGTGATTTCTCGTTTTCTGTTTCTTTGTCTCTGGCGAGCACACATGCCCTATAGCAAAAATCTTTCTTAAAAATAAATCTCATGATTTAAAACATCTATTCAGGGACCAGCAGATGGTATAATAGTTACTCGCATGTAGCTGACCACAATTCAAGTCCCAAACCTGGCAGCTTAAAACTTATACCAGGTGCCTGTGGGTACCTGCCCAAAATCCTGAAAGGGAAATGGAGGAGAAGGGATTGCAATGTGACCATCCTCCCTGGGGGGTGGAGGGGCGGGGAGGGGGGTGATTTCTCGCCTTTTGTCTCCTGTTATATATATACACATACACACACACACACACAGTTGCTCTTCAACATAAGATGGGACCATGTTCTAATAAAACCATCATAAGTTGGAAATAGTGCAAGTTGAATATGCATTTAATACACCTAACCTACTGAACATCATAGCTTAGCCTTGCCTATCTTAAATGTGCTTAGGACACTCACATTAGCCTATAGTTGGACAAGTCATCTAATACAAAGCTTATTTCATACCATGTTGAATATCTTATGTAATTTACTGAATACTATACTAGAAGTGAAAACAGTTATATGGTTATCTGAAGCAGTTTGTACTGAATACATATCACTTCTGCACCATCATAAAGCCAAAAAATCCCATTGAGCCATAAGTTGCGAACCATCTGTATATGGAAGGCAAAACTGTGAAGTTTTCAAAAAGTCATAGAAGATCTTTGTGACCTCAAAAGAGAGACAGATAAATCAAGATGCGAACACAAGTTATAAGGGGAAACAAAGGTACATCGAAATTAGGAACCAGTATTTATTAAGAGACACTATAAAAAAGACAGGCTTTAGAATGAGAATAGGCATTTGTAACACACACAACTTGTAAGGCTTTATATCTAAAATATATAGAGAATTCTAAATCTTGAAGAAAGAACAAGTCAAACCACAAAGTTGCAGCAAGGATGCTAAAGATAAATAAGCACTTCAAAAACAGTATACCCAGGGACCGGCAAGTGGCGTGGTGGTTAAGGTGCTGGACATTCCCACATGGTAGACCATGGTTCGAGTCCCGGACCTGGTGGCTTGCTTTCTCACTTTTCTCTCTCTCTCTCTCTCTCTCTCTCTCTCTCTCTCTGTCTCCCTGGTCAAATTAGAATAAATGAATGAATGAATGAATAAATAAAATAATTTTTTAAATTATAAAAAAAAAAAAAAAACAGTATACCCAGGTTGGCAATCAAATGAAAAGATGCTGTCTCCAAAGTACATACAAAGTTAAACCTTAATGAGAATTGGCATAAACCCATCACGCTGGCAGAGATCCCCTTCTTAAGCTCTAGATGCCTGGCTTCTGCCCTCATTGTTCAAAGATCTGATCATTTTCTGTTTTATCCTTACCATCTTCCTGCATGCTCTGCCTTTCCTGATCCTGGTGTTTCTACCAGTCAGCAGAAACCAGGAGATATTCAAATGAGATTCAGTAAAGAGAACTGGTTGGAAACGTGATGACAGTGCTAAAACAGCAGACATGGGACAAGGCAATCCAGGAACTACAAAGAGCAGACAGCCTCTGCCACCCCCAGGGCTGGGGGCACACAAAGAAGGTGGAGTTAGCTCAGGAGCCAGGTCCCCTGGTGGGAGGTGGACCCCACGGATCTGTCCTGGGGGAAACAACTGCTGCAGAGGCACCAGCAGAGGTAGGAGGAAGAGAAATGCCCCAGCTTCTCTGTTCTGGCCTCCTAATCTCTTGGCTGAAAGCTACTGGAAGCCAAATGAGAGAGCCTCGGGGGAAGAGGGAAGCAGTGGGAAGTATGGGTGGATCTAAGAACAAAGTGGCTAGTGTCCAGCCCTATTCTTTCTGAAACTCTTCCCTTGGGTTCTTTCCAAACTGAAAAACAGGTCAAATACCACTTACCAAAATGCTTGGAGTCAGAGTGTTAACAGATTTTGTATTTCCTTTTTTTTTCAGATTTTGGGATATTTACCACATGCATTATATCTTGGAGGTGGGACCCAAGTCTAGACACAGAATTCACTAATGTCTCATATACACTATACACACATAATGTGAATTTTTACGGTGTTTTTGTATTACAGTGTTTTGACTGACCTATGTGTGAGGTCAGGTGTGGAATTTTCCACTTGTGCCATATTAGCACTAAACAAGTTTTGGGTTTGGGAGCATTTTGAATTAGGGCTATCCAACCTCTAGCCAACACCTACATAATTCTATGTTATGGACTGAGTAGTATTGTACCCCCTATAAACACACATACACTAATTTCTTATGTTGAAGCTCTAACCCCCAGTAGAGTGTGATTGTATTAGAGAGAGGGCCTTTAAAGTAGTAATTCAGGTAAAATGAGGTTAGTAGGGTGACCTGCCAAACAGTGTGACAGGTTTCCTTTTAAGGAGAGAGGGCAACAGTATGAAGATATGAGGGAAAGGTGGCCACCTGCATGCCAAGGAGAGAGGCCTCAGACAACACCAACCTGCAGCACCCTGATTGTGGACATAAACCTTCCAAAACTGAGGAAAGAACTTCCCCTTAAGGCACCTGGTCAGCAGTATGGCAGCCCTCGTCGACCAACACATCTGCATTCTCAGTAGACCCTTGCCTAAACCATCAGGCACAGGTAAGTCAACACAAGTGGAACCAAATGCATTTTCTCCCACAGATTACCTCTTTATCCTGATTTCTCATCCCTCTGTTCATAACATCACGTTCTCCTTTCCACAGGACCCAGAATGTAGTCATCATGGAGTCCTGACCTCTCCCCACCCATACATCTTATTTACTCCATTAGCAACTGACTGGACCTCCACACAGTCTCATCTCTCTAACCCAGGCCCCTGTTCTGCTCTTCTGGGAACTGGCATGTTAGCATCCTCAATTCCCTGCATCCCTCCTCTGTTCCCCAAGGCTCCGCTTCATCCAGCATGTTCTGTGGTTGACTATTTTAAATACTGCATGCAAGCCAGTGATCCTGACCAACTGAGACCAGGAGTGGATCATGGCATGAGGATACTGTTGGATGTATGTGTATGTGTCTTTCATGGAAATAAAACTTTTTCAGAAAAATTTGAAGTACAGCCCTGATCCCTCAAACTCTTGGGGTATCTTCCCCTCCCATCAGGAAGTAGAGGGAGTCTTGTTGGCATTGGAGACACCCATTGGTTGTCCTCACCGAGTCTGTCTTCCCTTCATGGTGCCCATCCATTTATCCTTCCACATTCCAGCCACCTAACTGGCACTGCGCTGGTCACTGTACATTTAACCCCCTTGGCGATGCAAGGTTCTCATTTTTTTGCAGAGGATGAAATTGAATTTCAGAGCCAATGAGCCGTTTGCTCAAGGTCCCACAAGCGGGAGAAGCTGAGGTTTGCATTTGTACCTTTCTGGATCTGAAGTCCTTCACTGCATAAACCAGGCAATTGAGAGCAAAGAATACTCTATACACAACAATCAACAATAATAACCAGAAATAAGACTCAAGATCCAAGAGGCAGAAAAAAGTTCAGGCTTTGGCACTGCCAGCCCTGAGGACAAACCTTTGTATCCATATCAGACAGCTGGAATTATCTATGACATTTGCACCCACAAGGCTGCAGGTGGATTTCATAAGATCACTAGGGAAAACGTTCTAAAAACACAAGCATTATACAAAAGAAGCGTGCGCAGGGCCAGCCAATGTCATGGTAGTTAAGGTGGACTCCATCCACCTGGCTGCCTGTATGGTTCAAGTCCTGGACCCAACAACTTAGAAAACACGCCTAGTGTGTGTGCATACACACCAAAAGGGGAGCTTGTGACATGTTTCCTGGACAATGAGTGTTTGTGATTCATGATGGTTTTAAGGAACTTCAAGTGTAGGAAAACCAAAAGTTAAAGAGTCTAAATTCAGCCCCATGGTGTAGTGGTTAAGGAAATCAGATCCCACATGGCCAACCCCAGTTTAAATCCCAGCCCTGGTAGTTTGAGAAGTGTATGTGCATACCCACAATGGGGGGGGGGGAGAAGAAGGGGAGAAAATTACGGTGTGACCACACCCCATAGGACATTCTCTCAGTCTCTGGTGAGTGCATACACCCTCTGGCAATAAAAAGGGGGAGGGAATTTCAATACAGTGCATTTGGAATTGGATTCTGGGACAAAAAAAGACATTGGAAAAACTGATGAAATCTGAAGTCTAGTTAATAGTGTACCAATGTTAATATAGTTTTCATAAATCTATGATTGTGTAACAAGTTAACATGGGGAAAAGCTAGGTGAAGGGTATAAAGAACCTGCCAGTTTGGCAACTCTTGTAAGTCTAAAAGCACTTCAGAATAAAAACTTAAAAAGTTAGAGATGGGGCTAGCCACATAGCGTGGTGGGTAACGGAGCCGGATCTCACATAACTGACAGTGCAGTTTGAATATGACCCAGCAGCTTGGAAAAAAAACCTGAGCCACGTATGCATGTGTGCCCCAAATGCCAACAGGATGAAGAAGGAATTGGGTGTGACCGTGCCCCACTGACAGGTACTTCCTTTCTGGCACATGCACACACCCCCTGGCAATTTATGATTTTTATTAGAATGTGACCTTCCACTTAATTTCATTAATATCCCTGTTTTTTCTTTCCTCTGTTCCTAACTAGCCATGAGGTGTTAAGCAAATTATTTCAATCTATGGACCCCAGTTTTTCACTATTAAAAAAAAAGGGAGGAACCAGCAGGTGGTATGGTGGTTAAGGCTCTGGACACTCCCACATGGCTGACCACAATTCAAGTCCTGGACCCGGTGCCTTTCTCAGTTCCTCTCTCTCTCTGTGTGCATGTAAATTAAAATAAATTGAATGAGTAAAATTAAGTAATTTTTTTTTTTTAAATAAAAAGGCCCAGCCACTGTGGCGCAGCAGTAAGGCAAGTGCCCTCTGAGGCTGGGGGCTCTATTGCTGACCAGGTCAGCCTGAAAACACCAAACAAATGCCCAGGATCCTGAAGACTTGGAGGGCCAGGGGGAGAAAGGGGCCTGTGGAGTGATAAGACTCTCAGTGCTTCTCTCTCAACTCATTGGAGAAATAAACTTTTATAAAAATTCCGAGATTCTTACTAGTTACGGAATTATTCAGTTAACAAAACTCGCATTTGCAGTGACTTATTCACCTTCATATCCCTGCTGTGTAGCACCCACACCATAGGTGCTCGATAAAAGTTTTTGGAACCGAACTGGCACAGGCCTCGATTGGTAAAGTGAAGTACAACTGCCACCTCTTTCACCCAGTTGGCCACTAGAGAGCAAAGTGCTCGTGGCATTCTCCCCATTGAAAGCAAGTTTCATTTCCCCCAGCAGCGGGGAGTGCTCCTTTACAACCCAGGCATGGAAAAGTGGTTGGGGAGGGGAGACCCCTGTGAGCAGTATCCTGCTCATCAGGACCCCTGCTGGGGTGGTTAGTGCCACAGGCTTCCATGTACCCACCCCTCCCTGCCTACCCCTGGGCACTCAGCAGCCTCAAGTCTAAAGCTCCTCAGTAAATGGACATCAATCTGCAAAAATAGGGCACACCATTTCTACTGCCTCACTTTATAACCAAAGTGAAAAAGCCTCAGCCAGTGTGTCCCTCCCAGCATCCCAGGACTGACTGTGTGTGTTGCCGTGTGTGGTGAAGCACTAAAGACCACAGCCTGGCAGGGGTTCAAATACCACCTCTGACTCCAACTCCCCAGTGCACACATGAGCACATTCTGTGAACGCCTGATGGTCAGTGCCTCCACAGTGGTAATGCAGAATAACGGTAGTACAGGTCATGAGGCCAAAGGGAGAAGACCAGTACGCAGGGCGAAGGGTAGTGACTAGGGACAACCCCCTGTACAGTCAGCAGGGAGGGAACAGCCAGGCAAGGCACCGTCACTTCATGCTCAGGAGAGCTCTGTGAGGTGGGTGATACCTCCTTTTCTCAGAGTAGGACCTCGGATTCCAACAGGTCTGTGCAGCAGGGGTGGGGGCTCCCTCCTTGGGCGTCTCCTTGATGTTTCCCAGCATGGAAAAGCCTGCGGGCTGGAAAATTTCCTCCCCTGGCCATGCACAATACTGGGAGTCCCAGCCCTGAACAGCTCTTCCAGGGAGCTCCAGGACTGTAGGTGGTCTGAAGTCCTGCACTCCTGCTTTCATCATCACTGTCCTCTAGGAAATGAAGAGTAGGACCGTGGCTCTAGCTGCCATCTTCCATCCTGGCATGTGAGCACCTAGTCCAGGCTGGTCTGCCTGAGATCCTCTAGTGCAAACCCTAGTGGGGGGCGGGGGAGGGGGGGCGAGGAGGAGCTTTCCTGCTCTGATAAGATTAAGAAGAGGTACCACGAACCAGGAAAAAGTTGCCAAACTGCAGGCACAAGGGCGTGCTGGCAGGCAAAGAACTGCTCAGAGAAAAGGGGGCGGTGGTGATTGAGGCAGCTGGGTCCTCGTCGGCCGACTGTGTGGTTCCAGTCCCAGACCCAGCGGCTTGGGAACATGCCAGGTCTGTGCATGAGTACCTGAGATCCCAAGAGGAGTATGAGGGAGAAGGCATTGCAGCGTGGCCATCCTCCTGGGGTGTGACTTCTCATTTTCTCTCTCTCTGAGGAGTGCACATGCCCTATGGCAAAAAACTTTTTTTTAAAAAAAATCCACCCTGCTGTGTGGACACTGTACCACCCAGCACCAAGCATCCTCTCCTGTGCTGAAAGGATGGAGAGGCTGATGAGTCATACAACTGAGTTTTCTTTTTCTCCTGCCAGCCTGAATAGTTCCTCCTAGAAACTTACATGCTCAGGGAAGGCCATTCATTGCTTAAAGCGGAGAGGAGGGCAGAGGTGGTGTGTGAGAGGGAATACTTCCTATTAGAAACCTTTCATACTGGACACTTCCTGAGTCTAGAAAGACGTGAGTGGGAGAACTGAAGTATACATGCATCCCTTTACATACCCCAACCATCCTAACACGCTCCTGCACCCAGTATTGAGTCTGCAGGAAGGGGGCATCCGGGCCCAGCGAAGCTGCAACGCCCCTCCCTTACGACCCTCTACCTGCTAGCCCCAACGCGTCGCGGGCGGGTAGCTTAAAATAAAACAGCAGTAGGGGGAACTGAGCTAGTGTGTTGCTGCGTATAAAATGGTAAAGCCCTAAAGAAAGAGACGTTTTCCCGAAAAGGCCAAGAGCAGATGATGCAGCCCGACTGGCAAGCTTTGTGCAGCCCTCATTCCGTAAGCTTCGGCCCTGGAAGAACGAAGGCATCCAGCCCCAGCCCAGCATCTCCAACCAGAAAAAGACAGATGAGCCAGCTCCGAATACACTATTCCTGTCTATAAATAACTCCACCTTGGGAAATAAACAGCAAGACGGAACACAGGAAAGCCGGGCTGGAGAATCGAGCCAGATCTTAGGGAACCCACTAACCCGCACGCGCGAGCCCCGGGAACGGCCTGGGCCTGCGCCCCCACGTACCTGCGGCCCAGGGCACCGCCGCGCGCTCCTGACCCGGAGCGAAAGGTACCGGGAATAGGGCGTCCTCAGGACAGCTCGAGTGGCAGCGTAGCTTGTGAGCCGGCCCCGACCATGGGCGAGGGCCAGGACCGGAGCTGGATACCCCTCCGCGTAGCCCCAGATCCCGAACACAACCCCTCCTGCTCAGGCGGCGCTCAGGCCGGCTCTGGCTCCTGCCAGAGTTGAGACTTCGGGCTCCAGCAGAGCGTCCTGCCCGCTGCCCGCGGTCTGCCGCCACTAGGCTGCCCAGCCCGCCACCTCGCCTGCCCCTGCCCCGAAAGGCTCCCCTTATGGGTCAAACGTCACCTTCCGAAGAGGCCTGGCCTGACCCCAAGGCCAGGTGGGGCCCAGTCTACGCTTGCCGGCAAAGCACTCGCCTGCCTAGTAACCAATTGCTTGTACTGCGTGTGTCTGCCTTCCAGAGAGCCTGGAAATCGAGGCCAGAGCTGGGCTTGTGTGTCTCCTTGGCACGTCTGGAAGTTGGCACAAGTCTCTGCAGCATGCGTGAGAACAGTAAAGTACCCACACTAGGCAAATCCTGATGGGTTATTTGCTGGAAGTGCAGAGTATGGGCTTAAATTATTTACTCTCTGGGTTTTTCACCAAGTTACCTCCCTCATCACAATGAAGAACTGAGCTCTAGATCGTTTAACTCTTACTCTTCCAAGGCACCTTCTAAGGGCACCACCACATTTCTGCCACCACCCTAAGGATGGAATCTTAATTCTGCCAATCTAAATCTTTTTTATTTTTATTTTTACTTTTTTTTTTTTTTTTGCTATAGGTTTATGTGCTCGCCAGACAGACAGAGAGAGACAGAAAGCGAGAAATCACCCCCCAGGGGGGATGGCCATGCCACAATCCATTCTCCTCTCGAGATCTTGGGCACGCACGCACACGTGCCTGGCGTGAGTTTTAAGCCACCGGGTCTGGTACTCAAACCACGGTCGACTACATGGGAGTCCAGAGACATAGCCATTGTGCTAACTGCTGGTCCCTCAATCTAAATCTTGACTCCTCCACTTTCAGCACAGCAATTTCAAGCAAGGATTGCTACCTCCCCTTCTTTGTTTTCAGGAATAAGGCATTCTTTATTCTGGGATACAGACACACCACGACACTAAAAATGTTGTCCCTGAAACAGGAGGAAATAAATGGGAGAAAGAAACCTATCTGACCTCCAGAAATATGCTTACAAGTGACCTAGGAAAATAGCCCCATGTCAAAGATCTCAAATGAGACAGCCTATCATGGCTGGGGTTCTGGTAAATAACTGAAATTCAGGGGTGATCAGGATCACAGTCCTCAGCATGAGTTTTGAAGGCTACTCAATAGTCCATACGTGAGTCCATGATTAGGTTAGCCATTCTTCCGCTGAACTTTTCTCCAACTGTCCTCCTTCTGTTAGAGAGATTTTTCTATAGGGTGCATGTGCTCACTGGAGACACAGAGAGAAAGCAAGAAATCACTGCCAGGAAGGATGCCACACCACAATCCCTTCTCCTCTGTTCTCCTCTCAGGATTCTGGGCACACATGTGCACAAGCCCCACCTGAGTTTCAAGCTACCAGGTCCAGGACTTGAATCATGTTCAGCCATGTGGGAGTCCTGTGCCACGACCACCATGCCACCTGCTGGCCCCTGTCTGTCCTCACAGAGAGCAGTCTTATACAAAACTCCTTAGTCATCTTCCTGGTAATGATTTAGAATATATTCCTATGAATGAGATTAGTAAGTTAAAAACTATGGAACTTCTAAGCCTATTTAAATATAAGGTCAAATCTCTTACCTCAAATGTATAAATTTATCTTCTAGTAAAATGAGGGCTTATGGGGACCAGCAGTTGGCATAATGGCTATGTCGCTGGACTCCCACGTAGTTGACCGCGATTTTAGTTCCGGACCCAGTGGCTTAAACTAACGCTGGGCACATGTGAGTGCGTGCCCATGATCCCGAGAGGAGAATGGAGGAGAAGGGATTGCGGCGTGGCCATCCCCCCTGGGGGGTGGCTTCTCATTTTCTCTCTCTCTCTCTCTGTCTTTCTGGTGAGCGCACATGCCTTATAGCAAAAACCTCTCCAAACAAACAAACAAAAAAATGAGGGCTTATGTTAACACATCCTATCTACATCAAGTGCTATACATACAGTTTTTTAAAATCTTTGCTATTTTCGATTAAAAGAAAATAGTATTTCTCTTTCAAAGATTAATTTTTCTTTTTTTTTTTTTAGCTTTTCTATAAGGCAAGTGTGCTCAACAAAGACATAAAGACAGAGGGAAAGTGAAAAATCATCTTTAGAGGGGATGGCCACACCACAATCCCTTCTCCTTCTCCTCTTATGATGTTGAGCATACATGCACACACTCCCATGGTGATTTGCAAACGGCCAGGTCCAGAACTGGAACTGCAATCAGCCATGTAGAATCCAAAGGCCTTTTTACTTTTGAACTACTAGGAAAACTGATCTTTAACAACTGCTTTACTGGTTATTTGCAATTCTTTTTTGTGTTATTTGTTCTTATTCATTGCCACTTTTCTATTTTGATGTTAGTATATTTTTCTTTTCTTTTTTTTTTTTAAGATTTTTTGTCATAGGACACATGTGCTTGCTGGAGAGACAGAGGGAGACAAAGTGAGAAATCACCCCCTGGGGGGATCGCCACACCACAATCCTTTCTCCTCTACTCTCCTCCTGGGAGTTTGGACACAAACACACTCATGCACCTGGCATGAGTTTTAAGCCACTGGGTCTAGGACTAGAACCGAGGTCAATCCTGTGGGAGCCCAGTGCCCCAACCACATCACCTGCTGTCCCTGTTGTTAGTGTTTTTCTTATTGCTATATATGAATTTTTTAGATTAAGGATATTAATCCTTAGGCTGTCACATTTGTGGGGTTTTTTCCCAGTTTATCATCTGCTTTTAGTTGTATTTATCACTTGATGCACCTTACACAATTTTTAATTCAAACTCCCCCATTTTTACTTTTGATTTTATGCTTAGAAAGTCCTCTCCAATGTCCTAAACTGTAAGTATTCCCTAGTACAGGCTAAGTATTCCTTAACCGAAATGCCTGGAACCAGAAATGTTTCAGATGTAGGATTTTTTTTTTTACTTTGAAATATTTGTATTTACAGAAGGTATCAGGTATATGGGAACCAAATTTAAACACAAAATTCATTTATGTTTCATATACACCTTATACACACAGCCCAAAGGTAATTTTATATAGTATTTTTGTATGGCAGTATAGTTTTGGTTTATTGAGTTTTTTTTTTCTTTTTTTTAATGAGAGAGAGAGGTCTCGACAAGGATTCAGCACGTGGTGCTCCTCCTGCCCAGCCTCCTCATTAGGTAAGACTACAGGTGTACATCACTGCTGGGAATGGCCCTGTCGTCCCCCGTCCCCCCTCACCCCCAGCGGCATTTTAGCATGCTGCACCACAGCTGCACCTACACTGCAGCACTGTGTGATTACGTGAGGACAGGTGTGGAATTTCCAGACTGTGGCATCATGTCAGTGCTCAAAACGTCTGCGATTCTAGAGCATTCCAGAGTTCATAGTTTCAGATTACACATGCTCAACCTGTTCTTATAACTTTTAAATGGTTTCATTTCACATTAGACAATCCTCTTAAAGGTCTCTTCCAATTCTAAGATTTTATGGTTTTCTAATCTTATCTACATTATTTGCAAACACAATATACACAAAAAGTGAATACTTTGACAAAATGGGCTACCAGTGACTTTAAAAAATTTAACACACTGTGGCCAGCAGGTGGCATAGTGGTTAAAGCGCTGGATTCCTACCTGGCCAACTGCAATTAGAGTCTTGGACCTGGTGGCTTGAAAATCAAACCAGGCATGTATGCATGCATACCCAAAATCCTAGGAGAATGGAGGAGGGATTCCAGCATGACTACCTCCCCGGGGCTTGAGGTCTCGCTTCCCCTCTCAGTCTCTCTCTGCTGAGTGCAAGTGATCTATATCAAAAAAAAAAAAAAAAAAAAAAAAAAAAAAAAACTATTCAATACATTTATCTGAATTTCTGTAACTTACATGATACAGTACAAAGTCTAGCAAGAAATTAACCTTGTGTAACTATACCCTCCATTTAAGAACTAGAATAATTTAGTACCTTTCTACCTCTAGATTATCCCATCCCTCTACACTCCATCCTCAAGTTTACTTTTATTATTCTCTTTCCTTAAAAAAAAAAAAAATCATGCAGAACCAGCAGGTGACATGATGGTTACATGGGCAACAGCAGTTCCAGACCTGGTGGCTTGAAAATCACATTGGGTACATGTTCGTGTTTGCCCCAAATCCCAGGAGAATGAAAGAGAAGGGATTATGACATGGCCATCCCCCCTGGGGAGTGATTTCTCACTTTTCCTCTGTCTGTCTCTTTCTATCTTTCTCAGGAGCATGCATGCATCCTATGGTAAAAAATACTAAAAGCCATTCAATCAGTCTTGAGCCAGCCAGTGGCATGGGGTTAAAGCAGCTGGATCCCAACAAGGCCAACTGCAATTTGAGGCCTGGACCCAGCAGCCTGAAAACACACTGGAGGCATGGGCCTACATCCCCAAACTCTTACAAGGAAGGAGAAATGGAAGAGAAGGGATTGCAGCATGATCACCCCTCTGGGGCAGGAGGCGCTTTCTCTCTCTCTGTCTCTCTCCAGCAAGCCCACAAACACTCTCGCAAATTATAAATATGTAAATACAATACAGCTACACCTCACTTAACAGCTACCTATTTAATGACCAACGTAGGGAATTCCCTTCCTCAGTCCTTGCCTCAGTCCGGCAGTCCGTTAGTATTCACTATGTGAAGCATTTGCTCATGTAGAGACCTCAAACCACCACCATACTTTGAAGGTTTTGATGATTAAAATATTAATCTGAATGTCTTTTTTTATGAATAAACTAATTTTTTGATACATCATTTTTATAGATTTTGCTGAGTGTATTTTCATGTTCTATAAAATGTAAGAGATGCAAGTTAAAAAACAAAGTTATCAAGTTGGAGTTTCCATTAGACTTTTTCAATATTCATAATAAATAAAAACAATTATGCCAGATTTATATTATTGTGTTGTGGTATATCTTGTCACATTTTGGCACTTATCTAACGTGTGCTTCTTATATGGATAAAATTACATTATTATAGAGTGGTGTCACGTGATATCTAATGAAAAGTACGTACCCGTGGTGCCACAGCACACCACAAGACATTCAACTTCAAGTTCCTTGCTTATTGAATAATTCAGTTAATTGGAACAGAACTGGGTCATTAAATGAGGAGAGCCTATAAATCTTGGAACAGCTCTGTAGTAGAATGATTAAGCACTGTGTATAAAAGGCTGGCCTACAGTTCAAATTCCAGCCCTAGCAACCTGAACATGGTAGGTACATGTACATATATGACCCAGATCCTGACGGGAAGGAGAAATGCCAGAAAGGGATTGCAGCCTGCAGCATAACCATGCCTCACTGAGAATGCTTCCTCTCTCTCTTTCATGACACATGTGCCCTCTGACAGCAAAAAATTAAAACTAAATGAATAGGGGCCAGCATGTGGCATGCTGGTTAAGGCACTGGACTCCCACATGGCCAACCACAGTTCGATCCCAGATCCAGTGGTTTGGAAATATCACCAGACATGTATGCATATGTGTCCAAAATCCCAAGAGGAGAATAAAGGCGAAGGGACTGCAGCATGGTCATGGCAAAAACATTAAAAATTTTTAGACACAAATTAATGTATCCTTAAACAGTACATTGTTCTTTTTTTAAAGAATTATTTAATTATTTAATTTAATTTTTTTTTTTTTTTAATTTGATCAGAGAGAAAGAATGGGAAAGTGAGAAAGCAAGCCACCTGGTCTGGGACCTGAACCACATGGAGTCCAGCACCTCAACCACCAGGCCACCCTCTGGCTCCCAGTATATTGTTCTTAAGAGAGAATGCTAAACCATTTCTCAAAGTAGTTATACCAATTTACACTCCCATTACCAGTGGGGTTTGCTCTCAACTTATTTTTTTTCTTAGGTTTTTGTCAAGGATGTGTGTGCTTGCCAGAGAGAGACAGACAAACAGAGAGAAGTGAAAAAAAAAAAAAAAAAGAAAAAAACCACCAGCCCCAGAGAGATGGCCATGCCACAATCCCTTCTATTCCATTCTCCTCTCAGGATTTTGGGCATGTACACACACATTCCCATCATGATTTTCAAGCTTCTGGGTCTGGAACTTGAACTACTATTGGCCATGTGGGAGTCCAGTACTTTAACTACCATGCCACCTACTGGTTCCCAACTAAATATTTGTTTATTTCTTTCTTCCATTCATAAGAGACACACACACACACACACACACACGGGGGGGGGGAGAGCAACAGGCATCTCAAACAAGGTCTTCACACTATGCTCCAACCCCACCCAGCCCTGGATCATGGCCACATATACATCCCCTAAGTTCAGGGAGGACTCTAGATGTGAACCTGGGCTGTTCCCATGTCATTCAGTCTTGCAGAATGTCATACTACCACTTTGCCACTGTCTGGCCCCTTCAAGTAATATTTTTTTAGGTCAAATACTTTCCTTTACATTTTAGATTGTTACTGACTTCACAACTATCTTGGAGAACTAGGAGGTCCTCAAACACAAGCTTCATATTACAGTTCTTAGAAAAATCTTCTAGAGGCAATCAGCCAGCTACTTACAAATTCCCTATTATCCAAGGTCTAAATTTAGGCCAGGGTATCTTGGATTAGACCCATAGGTCTTAGGACAATGGCAGGGGTATTACTAATCTGACGAGTCTGATGTGTGCTTCACCGGGAAGTCTTCCCAGTAATAGGAGAATCCTTTGCACAATACTTTGAGCAGCTGCTTTCAGAATCTACTGCTATTTGTAGCTCTCTGCTCTCACCTCCCATGTTAAACACAACCCTCTTTTTAAATCAGCCCCTCTTTCAAAAATCTATACACGCATTTATGGCTTTGAGTTGGTAGTCATAATTCTGGCCATTTATCCTAAAATATGGTGACCAAAAAAGAAAGAAATCATATTTGTGAAAATGTTCATTGCAATACTGCATATAAGAGTGATCCATGAATTAGAAAATTGTAAGTGTTTGATAAAAGGGCACATACTAAACAAACTGGTATGTCCACTCAGTGGTACAAAGTATAATACAGATTTTCTTCTTCTATCCAGAACTATTTGAAATTAAGTTGCAAAATCATGACCCTTTACCCTAAGTACCTTGGTGTATGTTTCCTAAGGACAAGAACAGTTCTCTTACATAATCATACTGCAACTGACCAAATTCAGAAAAGTTAGCAATGACCCGATGCTTGTATCTACTATTCAGTTCATACTCACATTTTGCCAGTTGATCCAATAACATCTTTTCCTGGATGAATAAAATAATAAAAATATTTTTTTCCCAATTTAAGGAAACATATGTCATCTTGTTTTCATGCTTTTTATTCCTTTTAAAATTTAAAACAATTCCTTAGTCTTGCCTTTTATGGCCTTGACTTATTTTAAAGTCAGGCCCAAGCTAGCCATGTAGCTTGGTAATTAAGGAAGCTGGGTCCCATTTGACTGACTGAGGTTCAAATCCCAATCCCAGCTGTTTAAGAAACATACTGAATACATGTACCTTTGTGCCCCAAATCACAATAGAATAGAGAAATGGAGAAAGGATTGCAGTGCCATGCCCCACACAGCAGTGTTCTCTCTCTCTCTCTCTCTTTCTCTCTCTCTTTCTCTCACATGTCCTCTGGCAGTTAAAAAAAAAAAGCCCATTATTTTGTATTTGGTCTCTCGATTCGAGTTTGATATTTCCTCAGGATCTAAGTCCGAGTTATGCACTTGTGGCAGCTGATGCCAATTCATCCTTACTGGTGATGCTGACTTTGATTACATTGTTAACCACCAGATCGCTCCTTATAAATCTTATTACCTTTGTATTTAATAAACTATCTGTGGGGACCAGCAGATGGCGTAACGGTTATGTTGCTGGACTCCCACGAAGTCAAGCACAGTTTGAGTCCTGGACCCAGTGGTTTGAAACTCATGTTAGGGGCATGTGCGTGCATGTCCAAAAGCCCGAGAGGAGAAGGAAGGAGAAGGGATTGTGGGGCTATTCCTCCAGTGGGCGATTTCTTGCTTTCTTTCTCTCTGTCTCCCCAGTGAGCAGACACCCCCTATAGGAAAAATATCTCTACAATAAATAAATAAATCATCTATGGAGTGATACTTGGAGACTGTAAAATTTATTCCTCAGTAAGCTTTCATCCATCATTTCAGAACCACCATTTATTCCTGCCTGAATCAGTTATTACTATGATAGTTGCAATCTGAAAACTTGTCTATTGTCCCTTGAGTATCTACTTGGTGCCATTTTACTGCAAAGAATTGGTGCCCAGGGCCAGCAGATGATGTGGTGGTTAAAGTACTGGACTCCCACATGACTGATCACAGTTCAAATCTCAGGCCTATCAGCTTGCTTTATCACTTTCCTCCTTTCTTTCTGTCTCTCTCTGGTGAGCATATGTGCCCTATAGCAAATTAAATAATAATAATAAATATAATTAAATAAATAATTCTGGAGCCAGCAGGTGGCATAGTGGTTGCATCGCTGGACTCTCGTATGGCTGACCACGGTTCAAGTCCCAGATCTAGTGGCTCAAAACTCACGCCAGATGCACGTGCATGCGTGCCCGATCCCAGGAGGAGAGTGGAGAAGGGATTGCTGTGTGCCCATACCCCTGGGGGGCGATTTCTCACTTTTTGTCTCTCTGTCTCTCCAGAGAGCATATATGCCCTATAGCAAAACAAACAAACAAACAAAAACTTTCTTAAAATAAATACGAATAAAATATTTATATATTTCTAGAAGTCAAGATTAACCAAAAAAGGTATGATTGGAGAAGTGTCATTTCCTCTTAGCTGTTCACCTCATTCCCACCCACTGTAAGTAATCAGTTTACTAGTTTCTAGTTTGTTCTTCCTGGGTTTTATTTGTTTTGTTTTCTTTGCAAAACTAAGAAGATAGTTAAATATTTTATTGCCTCTCTTTTTTACACAAAAATAGCATAACACGTTTTCGTATTCATATTTCTTCCTTTATCAGTACACCCTAGAAATCACTCCATATCTGTTCATAGAGGTCTTCCCCACTTTTTTTTACAACTGCACAGTACTGTACTGTATAGAACTTATTCAACCAATTACCTATATAGTGAAATTGAGATAGTGTTCAAAATTTTGCTATTGCATTTTGCCATTGCAAATGTGCAAGGAGTAACCTTGTACATATATACACTTTCATGCTAGGGTAAATTCCTAGCTGTAGAGTTGCTGGGTCAGAGGGTATATGCATATGTAGTTTAGTTAGATAATGCAAATTTCCCTCTGCAGGATGTATACTGTCTCCCATCCCTCTAGCAATGTATGGAAGTACCTGCTTCCCCTTTGACTGTCTGTCTTATTATTTCTGACTTTTTGCAAGTTGGAAGTGATAACTCACAGTACTATGCATTTCTCTTAATAGGAGAGACACAGGACATCTTCTCATTTGCCAGAAGGCTGTTGTGCTTGCCAGAGGAGTGAGAAAGCATCTCTCATGGAGAATAGCCACCCCAATCCCTTCTCCTCCAGCTCTCTTTTCAGTATTTTGGGCACACATGCACAGGTGACCAGCGTGTTTCTGAAACCTTAGGATCCAGGACTGGAACCTGCAGGAGGCCCTGTGGGATCCAGCCATCGTAAGTACTCCACCACAGGCTGGCCTAGGTCTTTTGCCTACTTTTAAACTGGATTTTTGGTCTTTGGTTCCGTCAATCCTTCGATTATTTACATATTTGAGCTATTAACCCTTTATCTGGGTTATGTGTTGCGAATATTTTTCCCAGTTTGCCACTTGTCTTTACTGTATTTATGGCAGAGGTTTGGTTTTTAATGTTACGTGTATGTGTGTGTGTAATTTTTTTCTCTAATTACTGCTTGGGTCATAGACACCCTTTCCCACACCCTGTCTCTAGAATTCAGCGGCCTTCTGCAGAACAGTGAGGGGTTGGGGGGCCTGCAGTCTTCAGCTCAGCGGCTTTGGGCCACGCGTGCGCACTGACAGCGATGGGCGGAGACCGGCGCGGAGGAGCTCGAGCCGCAGCAGGATGCGGCCCTCCCGGAAGCCCCGCCCCCCTCGCTCGCTAAGCCGGCCTAGCGTCGTTCCTGTACCAACTCCGGGTTTCGGATCGAGGACACCGCCCTCCCCCAAGCGGTAGCTCGGCCTGTCTCTGCCCGCCCCCGGCAAGCGAGTTCTCAACCCCGGCTCTGGCCCACAGACCTGACCTACTTCCGAGGCGGAGGCCCGCCAGCCCCTTCGCTGGGTGGTCTCTCACCAGTCTCGGTCGCGCTGCGCCCCCTGGCGGGCATCCGAGCCTGTACCGAGATCCCTGCGCCGAAGCGTGGGACGCCTCCGCAGTTGGCACACGCCGGGTGAGGCCTTGCAGAAAGCGGGTTCAGGCTTCTTTTCAACAGCCTGCTCTGCCCGGCAGTGCCCCTGGAGGCTCGCTTTTTCTACCCTCCTTGCAGCTCTGGCTCTGAACCCTATTGCAGCCTTGCACACGGGCTTCTCACCATGCTCAGCAAACAGAGGCCCTCTATTTCCTCCCCAATTCCCCCTACCAGCAGCATGTCCGTCCAAATCGTTCAGTTCTGATACCATGTCCTAGAATCGATGTGAACCCACTGGGTAAGGACTGTCAGGAAAGGCTGCCTCAACTCCTGCTGCCTACCACAAGTGGGGTGTCTTGTTCCCATGTCTGTCACCGCCTACTAGAAATTGAGGGGTTGCCACCCACCCCTTGTGTTGAATAATTCCCTAGAGCAATTTACAGAGTTCAGGAAAGCACTGTACTTACTATTTACAGATTATTTATTATAAAGGACACAACTCAGAATCAGTCAAATGAAAGAGATGCAAAAGTCAAGCATAGAGGAGGTCCTTGGGTTTATGGTCCTCTCCGGGATCCTTACCTCCCATCTTCAGGTGATCCATCGGCCAGGAAGTTCTGCTTTATGTCAAAGGGTTTGTTTGTTTGTTTGTTTGTTTCCTGGGGGGCGGGGGTAGAGTCCACATGGTAGAGAGAGAGCCGGAGAGAGATAGGGACAGCCCATGCATACGCTGGTGAAAGAGAGAGGAAAAGTGAGAAACCACCCCCCAGGGGCGTTGGCCACTGCGCAATCCCTTCTCCATTTTCCTCTCGGAGTTTTGGGTACTCCTGCACACATGACTGGAGTGATTTTCAAGCTTCTGGGTTCCAGTCTGGAACTGTGGCCAGTCATTTGGGAGTCCAGCGTTGTAATCACCACGCTGCCTGCTGGTGCCTAAGGGTTTTTAATGAAGATTTCATTGGCTGTGTGACTGATTAAATTATTTGCCATTGGCGATAGAACTCAACCTTCAGCCCTTATCCCAAGCAGCCGGCTTCCTGGTTGAGTCTGAAAGTGAACCCTCTCCTGACTCTATCAGTCTATCCTGGAGCTCAGTAGTCACCTCTAAGTCTGGGGAAGGCTGTGGCCCTTTCCAGGTATGAAATAATGAGCCTGGTACCTTGCGGTGGTGCTGGCGGAGCTGGGGATAGAGGTTTTCAAGGAAGATGAAAAAGTCAGTTGAATTTCTTACAGTCAAATGCTACTTGAGATAAATAAATCATAGTTAAGAATTGATGTTTGCCATGTGATTATATGTACTGCACTTCTTTCTTCTTTTTTTCTTAATATTTGGTATAAGGTGTGTGCCCTCGCTGGAGACAGACAGAGGGAAAGTGAGAAAGCACTCTTCCCCACTCCGTTGCAATCCCTTCTCCTTCATTCTCTCCTGGGGGCTCGGGATTTTGGCTGGACTCATAGGCCTCCAGGCTGGACTGAACTGCACACCGTGTGGCATCCAGCTGCGGTAACCTCAAAGTATACATGCTGTGCTTGTTTTCAGAATATAAAATACTGGTTAAAGCTGCTTGTATTTGACTCTTTATAATGATCTGGATTTGAACTTGACATGGACACTGAGGACAGACTTATGACAGTTCTTATTCTAAGATACTTTCTGAAGGACCTGTGAGTCACTTCTACAAATGTTAATCTTGCTGCAACAGATAGCCTTGGCCTAATGATTGGGGCAACTCCTTACATCCTGATGCTGGTGTAACATCACCTGATAAATGTGGGAGGCTGTGCACCAGCGAGTCTGCTGAGGCCATTTTTCATGAGTCTCTTACTATTGCCACCTTAGGCTCAGAGAGCAAACAATTACAAAGGCCACAATTGGCTCCCCTTCAAAAAACCTCATCTTCGGGGAACCAGCAGTTAGCGTAATGGCTATGTCGCTGGACTCCCACGTAGTTGACCGCGGTTCGTGTCCGGACCTGGTGGCTTAAAACTCACGCCGGGCGCGTGTGCGTGCGTGCCCAAGATCCCGAGAGGAGAATGGAGGAGAAGGGATTGCGGCGTGACAAAAACAAAACAAAACAAAAAAAACCTCACCTTCAACACCACACTCTGATTGGCCACTTCACATAGCAAATTGGTGAGCTTAGAATCCCTCAGATTTGCATATCCGGGTACCTCATGATTGGTCCACAAAGCAACCAATCATAACCTACCTTTTGCTATCCTTCATTCAACCAATCACGACCCACCAATGTGTATATAAGCACGATCTCTGGCCCATAATCGACAGACGACCAGGAAGATGACACAGACGACCAGGAAGACGACGACTGAAGATCCTGAAGAGCTGACACTGCATCGTCTCCAGACCGAGACCCTGAAGAGTTGTGACACCGCGTCGTCTCCGTGCTGCTCACGGTAGACGATGCGACCCTTAAGAGCTGTGACACTGCGTCGTCTCTGTGCTGTATCGAGCTGGCCACAATAAACGGATGACACTGTCGTTTCCATGCTGTAACACTATGCTGCCTGTCCCGGCTCTCACTCCTTCACTCAGGAAACCTGCTCGGCTGTCCCCCCGGGGGTCGGGACACCTGGTGCCCGAACAGGGACGGGACAGATAAATAGCAAAGCCTTCTTATCTACATCTAGGTTAAATTTAGACATTCTTTCCTACTAACTCCAAATCTCTTTGACACAAAGACTTGCATTAAGTTAGTAATTGAACAATTACTAACCTAAGAATTTCTAGCCCCCTCTACCCCACTCCTATAAACTTCAATCCCCCAGGACCCCCTCCCAGATGTCCTATCCCTTTGGGCCAGAACAATATAAAGACTCCTTACGCTAATTTCAATTTCGTTTGTGCGTCTCACTCTCAGAACTGAGTAAAAGAACCACTGCATCTGAGTACCCCAAAACACTTGTATTTCCTGGCCTTGGTCCTACATATTCATGCTTGGAATAAAACATATTAATTATTTTTTCTACCGAGCTTGGTTATTTCCATTGACAACACGGTAATGTATTTTTCAACTTCCCAAAGAATATGCTAACTAGTTTGATTTTCTTCTCTATATCCTTAAGAGTTATTTTTGAAAGTTACAAAATCTAACAATATTTTCTGTTCTGTTTGATGAAAACCTCTGGCTCCATATGTTAAGTTACATTAACTTAACTTACGTTAAGAAAAGCATACATGCTTCGGGTGTATTTTTTTAAGTGCACTTATTTACTTATTTCATGAGAGAGAGAGAGAGAGAGAGAGACAGGAACCCTCAAAGGGTCTTCACACTATGAGCCACCTCCAATCTAGCCAGCCTGGATCATGGGCACATACGTGTACACCTGCTGAATACAAGAAGGCTCTTGGACTCCAACCGGGTACCTTTCCACGTGGGTCCAATTGTGTTACCACCACACCACCATGTTTTAAGTTAAAGATCCTCCTTGCATCCTGCCACAATATAATTATTATATGCATGACCATGCCCCATTTGGGGGAAGGGCGCTTTCTCCTCCATTATTAATCTTTATAATATTCTTTGCTGATAACATTCCATTAGTCCAATAAATATTTCTGAGCATCTATTATGAGATATAGTATAACAAAGACTTCTGATCAGCTCTGTATCTATTCTCATTTTCCTCCATAATGATAGCATTTCAGCTAGATGTAGGGTGGTCCATAATAACTATATAGACTGTACTTCCTAGCCTCCCTTGCAGGTAAATGTGGTCATGTGAGCAAAAGTTATATATGCAGTATCTGGGACTTACCCTGAAAGGAAGGGTGCTATAGACTAAATGAGTCCCCCTAAATTCATATATGGAAACCCTATCCTCTAATGGTATTAGGAGGTGGGGGTCTTTGGGAAGTGACTAGGTTATGAGGGTGGAACTCTCATGGGTAGGATTATGAAAAAGGGCCCAGGTGGGCCAGCATAGAGGTTGGGGTACTGGGTCCCACATAGCTGACTTCATGGCTTGAGTCCTGGACCCAGCAGCTTGGGCATGTGTGCATGTATGTCCAAAATCCCAAGTACAGACTGGAGGAGAAGGGATTGTGGCACGGACAGTCTCCCGGGGGGGAGGGGTGATTTCTCACCTTCTGTCTCTCTTGCACACACGCCCTGTAGCAAAAAAATAAAAATAATTTAATAAAGAAAAAGGGCCCGGAGAGATTGCTTGTCCCTTCCACTATGTGAGGGTACAGTGAGAAGGTGCCATCTACGGGAAAGTGGGCCCTCACCAGACGTGAAATCACCTGGCATCCTGATGTTGGCGTTCCCAGCCTCCTGAAATGTGAGAAATTGTTTCCTGTTGGTAAGCTTCCCAATCCATGGTATTTTATGATAGCAGCCCCAGTGCAGTAAGAGAGAGGAAGGATGACCTCCTTCTTTCCCCCTGCAACTTGGAACCTGCGCATGATGACAAACCACCCTACATCATGAGGATGGTAGCACCAGGGAATGTGGAGCCACCAAATGAAAGTCTGAGCCTGTCCAGTCCCATTGGGCTGGGCCACCTTACCAGCTCTGGATCACATACCTCCTGTAAACTTCCGTCTTGAATAAGACGCTGTTACTCAGGATCGCTTACATGTAGCCAATACCCAAGAGATTGTTCTGAGTCTAGGAATACAGAGCGAGTAATAGAGTTCTACACTACTTGGGAAGATGAAAACTTTAAAAACGAATACAGTGTGTTCATTTAAAAGTCATTTATGAGGGCCAGCAGGTGGCATGGTACTTAAGGGCGCTGAACTCCCACATAGCCACCCGTGGTTTGAGTCTTGGACCTGGTGGCTTGTTTTCTCACTTTCTCTCTCTCTCTCTCTTTCCTTTCCTCTCTGGTCAAATTTAAATAAATAAATAAATAAAGCTAAATAAAAGTATTTTTTTAGAAAGGCATCTACACATTGGCCCCATAGCTCAGTAGTTAAGAGGGCAGGATCCTACATAGTCCACGCCAGTTTGAATCCATGCCTCAGTGGCTTGGAAGACACTCCAGGCACATGCATGCTCAAAATCCTGACAGGAGGGAAGAATGGAGAAAAAAATATTGCAGCAAGACCATGCCCCACCAGGGGCAGGGGGAGGGGGTACTTTCTTCCTCTCTGTTGCTCTCTGGCAAGCACACACCCCCTCTGGCAATAAAGGAAAAACAAATAAGTAAATGGACATTTATTGTTTGTCTATTATGCACCAAACACTGTCCTAGGATCATATGGCCAAAGGCAAAATAAAGCCATGGGCTAAAATTCAGCGAAGTCCTTTACCCATGGGGAATGGGCAGTGGGCTGGACAGTTTTACTTGCTTTTATTTCATATGTTAGAAGAATTTCCTGTGTGGGATCAGCAGGTGGCATAGTGGTTAAGATATTCTATATTACTTGAACCCAGAACAATCTCTGAGTATTAGTGTGGATATAAAATGGATACGTTTAAGCAATCCTATGTGACTGATGGCAATTTGAGTCCTGGACCCAGGACTTGAAATTCATGCTGGGCGCCTGTGCATGTATGCCCAAAATGCGGAGAGAAAAATGGAGAAGAGACTGTGGTCTGACCGTTTCCCATAGGGGAGGATTTCTTGCTTTCTGTCTCCCCGCGAGCACATGGGCCCCATAGCAAAAATCTCTCAAAGAAAAAAAGAAAAAGTTCCTGTGCATTTCTAAGAATGATAGATACCGAGGATACCATTGCTTTTCTTCCTCTTCTTTTCTACACTTCTTCAGGTCCATTAAAATATATATATACATGAGGGACCTGTGGATGGCATAATGGTTATGTCACTGGACTCCCACTTGGTCTACCATGGTTCAAGTCCTGGACCCGGTGGCTTAAAACTCACACCAGGCATGTGTGCATGTGTGCTCAAAATCTTGAGAGGAGAATGGTGGAGAAGGATTGTGGCGTGGGCATCTCCCCTGGGAGGCGATTTCTCACTTTCTGTCTCTCTGTCTCTCTGTCTCTGTCTCCCTGGCAAGTGCATGCACCCTATAGCAAAAATCTCTCTCTTCTCTCTATATATATGCATACACACACATATACATATACACATATATATACACACACACACACACACACACACACATATATATATATACACACACACACATATATATATATGAAAAATTGTTGTGCCTTCAACATAATAAAAACCCAGAAAAGCAGAGGAAACAGGGAGGGTCTGAATTCCAATTTACTAAGAATAGAAGTTGAATTCCAATGTAACTTAAGGAGCCTGAAGTTTTCTCTTCTTTTTAAAGGAGATTTTTGCTATAGGGTGCATGTGCTCACCAGAGAAATAGAGAAAGAAAGCGAGAAATCACCCCCCAGGGGGAATGGCCACATCGCAATCCCTTCTCTTCCACTCTCCTCTCGGGATTTTGGGCACTCACGTGTGCGCCCTGCGTGAGTTTTAAGCCACCAGATTCAGCACTTGCACTGCGGTCAACTATGTGAGAGTCCAACGACGTAACCCTTACACCCTTGCTGGTCCCAGAACCTCAAGTTTTCACCTGGGGATGTTCAGAATGAGTTAGAGGTCTTGCTCAATGCCTGTTCCCTATGACAGAGAGTGAAGATGCACTGAAAAGATAGCACAGCTTGTTTATCGTGTTAACAACCTCCTCATGGCCTCCGCTGGCTATGTTACGTGTAACTTATCACAAAGTTTAAAGATAAAATAGGGACCAGGAGATGGCATGGTGTCAAAGGTGCAGGACTCCCGCATGGCCAGATATGGTTTGAGTCCCAGACCCAGAGGCTTAAGAATCTTGTCAGGCACATGTGTATGTCCCAAACTCCAAGAGGAGAATAGAGAAGGGATTGCAGCATGACCATCCCCACCCGCCCACCCCAGAGGATTATTTCTCACTTTTCTTCTCCCTCTCTCTCTATCTCTCTCTCTCTCTGACAAAAACCTAAAAAATAAACAATAAAGATAAAAATAAAATTTTAACTCTCCCAAATCTCACAAATATATCTCTTATTCCTGTGAAATATGTTTGTTTTCTTTTTCTTTTTTTTTTTTTTTTTTCTTTTTTTGGAGAGATTTTCTCTATAGGGCGCGTGCACTCACCAGACAGACAGAGAGAAACATAGAGACAGAAAGCAAGAAATCACCCCCCAGGGGGATGGTCACACCACAATCCCGTCTCCTCCATTCTCCTCTCAGGATCTTGGGCACGCACACACACGGGCCTGGCGTGAGTTCTAAGCCACCAGGTCTGGGACGCAAACCGCGGTCGACTACATGGGAGTCCAGCAACATAGACATTACACTAACTGCTGGTTTCCAAGTTTGTTTGTTTTCTTAAAACAAATCTCGTATGGGCCAGCAGGTGGCAGATTAAGGTGGCTGGATCACACATGGCTGACAAGTCCCAGATTCGTAGCTTGAAAATCATTCTAGGCACATGTGCATGCCTGAGAGGAGAATGGAGAAGGAACTGCAATGTGGCCATCTCTCCAGTAGTGCTTTCTTACTTTTCTCTCTCTCTCTTTCTCTCTCTCCCCAGTGAGTGGATACATTCGATAGCAAAGCTAAAAAAAATTATAGAAAATAACATTAAGAGCAATAACATTTTGTAGCTTCTAAAACAGTTTTCAGAGTTGCAGAACACTTTGTGTGTGGAGCGGATAACAGGAAATACAGCCTGATAAACAGAAGGAAAGGAAATTATCATTTCCCTGCTGTCTTCAACACTGTTTATGTAAAAATATTCTGTCCCCTTAGATGTTTTGACTTTTGGTATCCTCCTGCTAGGCAGGCCGGAAACCCTCAGGGTTAACATCTATACTCTCTGTTTCTAAGCAACACTGAAAGTCAACATAAGAGAAAGAATTTTTAATTAAAGACAGCAGAGCAAGACATAGAATCTCCATTTTATTTATTTCCCGCATCAGCTCCCAGGCAGAGATGTGAAGTTCCACAGTTTTTCCCAGTTTATAAACCAGGGGCCTAACTAAGTTTCCTAAGATTCCTATCCTCCTCCCCAAATTACTTCCTCTATCATAAAGACCTTTGGGGCTAAATAAAGTTTAAGAAATAATTTTACTTGGTAACACAAAAATTCTTCAACTTCCAACTACTTCAACAAGAGTTTATTTCTTTTATTATATTTTAAGCCACTTTACAAAAGGAACTTTAAAAAAAACTCTCATTCTATATACCAAAGAATTTATTTTTCAGTAAATACATTTTCAGCAAACATATGCTTAATTATGAATTTTTTCTTTTTCTTTTCTTTTTTAGAGATTTTTGCTATAGGGTGCATGTGCGCACTTGAGACAGAGAGAGAGAGAGAGAAAGAAAGCAATAAACTACCCCCCAGGAGGTTGGCCACACTGCAGTCCCTTCTCTTCCACTCTCCTCTCAGGGTTTGGGGCACACATGCACACGTGCCCAGTGTGAGTTTCAAGTTACCAGGTCTGGGACTCAAACTTCAGTCTGCCAACATGGGAGAACAGTGATGTAACCATTCCACCATCTGCTGGTCCCTAATTATGATTTTTTTTAAGAATTATTTTATTGAACTTTATTTATTTTATTTATGGATTTTAATTTGACCAGAGATGGACAGAGTGACAGAGAGAGGGGGGCAAAGTGAGAAAGCAAACCACCAGGTCCAGGACTTGAACCGTGGTCGACCACGTGGGAATCCAGTGCTCTTAACCACCACGCCACCTGCCGGATTTTAATTATGGTTTTAGTTATAGTCTACCTACTCAAGGGTAGATTATCTACATATTTGGAGTTTTTCTTCTAGGAAGAGTCATCTGCCCCCCACTTCCCATTTATCTAATATTTATTGAGATCAGTATGAATTCATGGATATTTCTTTTATACCTGGAGTTATAATCAAATACCAATTTCTTTTCTTGTTTGAATTGTTTCAGCTTTGGTCATTGTAGTCTTACACTGCATTTGGCAGAAGAAACAAGATAAAACTATTTTGTGTGTGCAGATGCT
>NW_006159650.1:1072455-1093846 GCF_000334495.1 Tupaia belangeri chinensis
TAAAAGGTGATTTTGTGCCAATTATTTAACCTTTCTGAACCCCAGTTATAGATCCCTAACCTGAGGATAAAGTCTAATTTGCAGCGTTGAGGTGGGGATTCAAAATTAATACATACTCTACAAAAAGACAAATGCTTCTACTTCTGTGAGGTGATGAAATGATCAAATCCATTTACACAGAAATAGAACAGTGGTTGCCAAGGGTTGGGACATGGGAATGTGGAGAGATTGTTTAGTGGGTACAGAGTTTCAGTTTGTGATGAAAAGTTCTGGAAGTAGTGCCATGGTTGCACAAGAATGTGAGTGTACTTAATGCTACTGAACAATACAGTTGAAAATGACTAAGATGGCAATTTTTATGTTTCTATTTTATCACAACAAAGAAGTAATATATTCATTGTTAAAAAAATTACAAAAAAATTTCTTAGGAATTATTTATTTAATTTTATTTATTCATTCATTTATTTTAATTTGACTAGACACACACACACACACACACACACAGAGAAAGAGAGCGAGAGAATGGGAAAGTGAGAAAGCAAGCTACGAGGTCTGGGACTCAAACCGTGGTCAACCATGTGGGAGTGTCCAGTGCCTTAATCCCCACGCCACCTGCTGGTCCCTCAAAAACATTTTTGAAGCCTATAGTAATCCCAGTACTCACTAGCCACTTGTATTTTTTTTATGCTTTTCCTCCATTAGCAAGAGAAATAGACAGTACTTTGAGCATAGTCTAGACTAGACAAGTCAGTCCAGCCTTGGCTAGACTCATGGGATACCAGGCGCCTGGTATACTCAAGGAGGTCTCCTGACATGAACCTGGAACTCTTCCATGTGGGCTAGCCTCACAAAGCAATGATGTCACCATATAACCCTCTTAAGTTGCCATGTCTGTTTTGTTATTTGTAGCCTTTGTATATGGTTCACATCTTACGCAATTTTGTTCTTTTAACATAATGTTGTTCAGAACTCTGTAAATAGATGTTTATTAGCTCTAATATTTCACCCTCATTTATTTAATCATTACTAATGTCTTTATTTTATTTTATTTTATTTTATTATTTATTTTGAGAGAGATTTTTGCTAAAGGGCGTGTGCGCTCACCAGAGAGGCAAAGAGACAGAAAGCGAGAGATCATCCACCAGGGGAGATGGCCACACCACAATCCTTTCTCCTTCATTTTCCTCCTGGGATCTTGGTCATGAACATACACATACGCAGCGTGAGTCTTAAGCTGCCAGTTCCTGGACTCGAACCACGGTCGACTACATGGGAGTCCAGTGACATAACCATTATGCCATCTGCTGATCCCACTAATGTTTTTATTGCCAGAGGATGTATATACTCATTGGAAAACTGCCCAAGGGGACATGGTCATGCTGCAATCATTTCTCCTTCATTTCTCAATCCAATAAGAGCATGCATTCACATGCTTCCAGAATATTTTTCTTTCTTCTTCTTCTTTTTTTTTTTTTTTCTGAGAGATTTTTTCCCTATAGGACACATGCACTTTCCAGAGAGACAGAAAATGAGAAATCCCCCCCTAGGGGGTATAGCCATGCCGCAATCCCTTCTCCTCCATTCTCCTCTTGGGATTTGGGCATATAGGCACACATGCTGGGCATAAGTGTTAAGCCCCTGAACTGGGACAGACCACGTGGGAGTCCAGCACCTTAACCACTATGTCATTCCTGTCCACAGCTTCCAGCATGTTTTCCACGCCCATAGGCAGGATTCTTACCTGCCCACCTGAGATCTGGCTTCCTATACACAGTGTACTTAACCCCTGTACCATAGGCCAGCTAAACATTGCTAATATTTTTATAACTCATTTATTTCTTCCATGAGAAAAAAAGAGGCAGAGAAAGGAACCCCACCAGGGGCTTCATGCTGAAATCCACCAGCCCTGATCACTATCCTACGTGTACAGGGACACTCTGGGGACTTCCAGGGCATTCCATGTAGGTCCAGCACTGCAGGGAATGTTACCACTGCACCCCTATTTGGCCTCCGCTATATTTTTAAACAGTGTAAATAACACTAAAAATGAACACCTCTCTGTAATTGAAAACATTTCCATTTCAAAATATTATATTAGCATAGACAGTGATATTAAATTAATGGCCAGTAGATGAGCATTTTTAAGGCATGTGATATACATTATCAGACTTTCTCAGACAGCTACCTTGGTTACAGCTAACCACCAGTTACCTGCAAGATGCCCATTTTAAAGCATGCACACCTGGTTGCCCAGTGTTATTTTTTTTCTTTTTCCCCAAGCCAAACTGTACCCAGGTTTATTAAACATACTTTTCATTAAAAAAGATACTTTTCTCCTCCATTCTCCTCCTGGGATCTTGGGCATGAACATACACATGCCCAGCGTGAGTCTTAAGCTGCCAGTTCCTGGACTTGAACCATGGTCGACAATATGAGAGGGACCAGCAGTTGGCGTAATGGCTATGTTGCTGGACTCCCATGTAGTTGACTGCAGTTCAAGTACCGGACCCAGTGGCTTAAATTCACTCTGGGCACGAGTGCGTGCATGCCCAAGATCCCAAGAGGAGAATGGAGGAGAAGGGATTGCGGCGTGGCCATACCCCCTGGGGGTGATTTCTCTCTTTCTCTCTCTCTCTCTCTCTCTCTCTCTCTTTCTGGTGAACGCACATGCCCTATAGCAATAAACCTCTAAAAAAAAAAAAAAAAAACCCAATGATGGCATTTCAGGCAGGACATGGGCAAACAATCATTAGCAGTATACAACAACTTTCAAACTCCCTCTTCAATTGACTACCAAAATCAGAAAGCCACTATAAAACCCAATGAAGTCTTCATTTGATGCTCTGAACAGGAAGAGTTTAGAGTGAGGGTTGACATTTCACATTGAGCATGTTTAACAACTTTCATGAGCCAACCCTGACTTTTGGGAAATGAAAATGGCAGAATTATCAACCTGACAATCCAACAGTATAGAAGAGTATGCTGCTCTTTTGAAGGCTGCCCTCTTAATGTCATTGGAAAATCCAGATTACCTGATACACTGGTAACCAGTGTTTTGTGGTCAGGTCTCAACAGGTCTCTGGTTTAAGGGAATTAAGTCTATGCTAAAGGCAGAGGGAGAGAGAACATGAAAACAATTTTAAGTTTTCCACACCCCACACATCTGTGCCACGTTGGCTATGTATGTTAACATCAGGGAAACCCTCTTCTTGGGAGCCAAGAGGAAGTCTCTCAAAACTAGAAAGGAAAGATGTTGTCCAAATTAATCCAGCTTCAGAGACATTCTATTAGTGACAAATGTCTCTTCCTCCCAAAACAACAATGAAGTGTTCTGTGTGCTAAGAACATAGCTTAAGAAAAAAAGGGTAAAACAAAATTCTGCATTTTTCTAAAACTTGATGAAAAAAGTATTTCAAACTGTCCAGTCACCAGGAATACAGTTATCAAAAATGCACACTCTTCACTTGGCACCTCCAGCACCTTCAGCTTTCTGTGCCTGGTCTGTTTTGGCATCTCCATTTTCCACAGGGTTATTCTCATCCTTGCCAACATCAGCTTTTCCCTTTTTTCTTTTGGGTACCTTCTCTCCCTTCTTTGCAGGGCCTTTTTAGGCTTGGACTCTGACTTTGGAGGAGCAGGCTTCGCAGACAACCTTGCAAATCTCTGTGATCCGTCCTTCACCTTGGCTTAATCTCCTTTATATCCCCTTCAGCCTTTCTCCCGGGCATGGTGGTGACAATGGCAGGTGGGGACATAGGCATAGGTACTGGACTCCAGGACGTAACAGTGTGCCAGTTTTGGTCAGTCTACCTCGCTTTTTCTTCTTCCAACCAGTGTTCTTTTAAAAAGAATCCTTATTACTGCTAGGCCAGCAGATGGCATGGGGTTAAAGGCACTGGACTCCCACTATGGCTGACAACGGTTTAAGTCCTGGACCTGGTGACTTGTTTTCTCACTTTCCTTCTCTCTTTCTCTGATCAAATCGGAAAATAATAGTCATAATAAATAAAGTTAAATAAAATAATTATTTTTAAAAATCCTTTCTACATTGGCTGATTAACTGTGGTTCCTTTGTTGCAATATGGCCTGTTAATATTCTTTTCCTTCCTCTACCCTCCATCTCATTATACCCAATGTCCTTTTAATAATTTGTATAAAGTCATACATAGTAATGTTTTTAATTCCCACTTTAATGTTTGCCTTTTTTTTTTTTTTTTTTAATTGCCAGAGGTTGCATGTGCTTGTTAGAGAGAGGAAGGAGAAAACACCTCCCAGTAGGACATGGTCATGCTGCAAACCCTTTTCCATTTCTGCATCCTGCAGGGAGTAGGGGTGTACATACACACTACCAAGTGTTTCAAGCCGCTGGGCCAGGATTCTGTTGACTGGTAGGCCATGTGGCATCTGGTTTCCTTAACCAATAAGTCACAGCAGGCCTCATTTGCCCTTATTTATTTATTTATTTTTGAGAGGTGTTTGCTATAGGGCGTGTGTGATTGCCAGAAAGACAGAGACAGAAAGTGAGAAATCACCCCCCAGGGGAATGGCCACACAGCAATCCCTTCTCCTCTATTCTCCTCTCAGGATCTTGGGCATCACAGCACATGGCCCCAGCGTGAGTTTAAGCCACCGGGTCCAGGACTCAAATCGTGGTTGACTGCATGGGAGTCCAGCAACATAGCCATTACACCAACTGCTGGTCCCATTTGCCTTTTTTAAAAATTTATTTCTTGGGAACCAGCAGTTAGTGTAATGGCTATGTTGCTGGACTCCCACATAGTCGACTGTGGTTCGCGTCCCGGACCTGGTGGCTTAAAACTCACGCAAGGGTGCGTGTGCGTGCGTGCTCAAGATCCCGAGAGGAGAATAGAGGAGAAGGGATTGTGGCATGACCATCCCCTCTGGGGGGTGATTTCTTGCTTTCTGTCTCTATGTCTCTCTCTGTCTGTCTGGTGAGCCCACGCGCCCTATAGTGAAAATCTCTCTCTCAAAAAAAAAGAGAAATTTTAAAATATATATATTATTTCTTAAAATGTGGCGGATGGTATATGTGCTTGCCAGAGACAGAGGGAGAAGGAGACAGCACCCCCACTATGGGGCACCCCTGCAGTCCTTCCCCATTTCTCCCATCCCGTCAGGCGGCAGGCACACTCTCCTATTGTTTCTCAAGACCTGATCCCCCATTGAACAGCCCTGTAGGCCTCGACTGATCCCGCTCCCTTGACCACCAAACCAGAGACTGCATCTTCCTGTTTCTTTAATTAGGTTTAATTATTGTAAAAATCTTAAAGAAAAAAAATATGGAAACACTTTGACCTCTGAAATTCTTAGATTTTTAAAATCCATTCTCTCAATAAAGTAAGCTCCAGGGCCATCAGGTGATGTGCTGGATAAGGCGCTGGACTCCCACATGAGTGAACTGTGGTTTGAGTCCTGAACATTGCAGCTTGCTTTCCTCCTCTTTGGTGAGCGCACTTGCCCTAGAGCAAAATTTTAAAAAATAATAATAAATGAAATTAAATAAATAATTATTTTTCTAAAAAAATTTAAAATAAGCTTCAGGTTCCAGTCAAAGTGTTAGCCACACACTGAGGAGTAATCCTATTTAAGGAAAGAGTCCAAAGCCCACCAGGTCCGCCTTTGGAGCCTCAGGTGTCCTTCTCCGAAGGCACTACTGATGAAAAAGCATTCCTAGCCACTGTGACCCTGCTGGTGATGGTGGCAGCTGCGTGGGTGTCCTCCTCACGGAAGTGTCCTCTGGGCCCAGCACAGCAGCTCCAGTCCATCCGAAATTGATGCTGTCTGGAAGATTAGGGCAATTTCTAAGCTGAGTCAGGAGCGAAGAATCCCACCGCTCCCCATCCTTACTTAAAAAGTCACATTCTTTTTTTTTTAAATAAAGAATTATCTATTTATTTAATTCCGTTTGTAATTATTAATTTTTAAAATTTAATTCGCCCAGAGAAAGACAGAGAAAGAAAGGGAAAGGGAGAAAGCAAGCCGCCAGGTCCAAGACACGGTCAGTCACGTGGGAATCCTGCGCCCTTAATCACCACCTCACCTGCAGACCCCAAAAGTCACGTTCTTTTTCAAGGCCCCCTAGGGTGGGAAGGGTGCTCTCTAGGACCTCTATCCAGCCAATTCGCCGAGGCTTTGCGCCCAGCCTCCGGCGGCTGCGAGTGCCCACGGTCCAGTCCCCAAGGCATGGTTCGTCCACGGGAGTCCCCAGGATTCTGTAGTTAACCTCAGAGCCCGCTCGCTGCTTTAAAGTGGTCGAAGTGAGATCGTCGGGAAATCTAGGGAACTATTGTAGATGCTTGCGCCAGACCAGAACTCGGAGCGCCCCGGGGACCACAGAGGAGTGAGGAGAGGCCCCTCCGGCAAGCGCCGGTCACCCCCTTCCCGAGGGAGCGCGCAGGACGGAAACTCCCCTCCGTAATCGAGATCCTCCCTTTCCAGACTTTCCTTGGAGTGTCACTTCCCGCAGTCCCTTCCCCGAGCTTCTTCGACCCTGGCGCCCCATCCCCCGCGTTCCTCGGTGGATTCCCCCAGCCTTTCTCTAGGCTTCCCAAGTCCCCTCCTTGACACTCACTACCCCGCCTCCCGGCCACGCGGGCCCTGTCCCTGAGCTATTCCTTTTCTTGTTCTTCTCCTATCTCCGACTTCCCTTATCTCCTCCCGGAGTTTCCCTGGTCCTCCTTCCTTTTCCCCAGGCTTCCCGTTAGGGGCGCGCGCGTGGCGGAGAGGATAAAGGCGCCGGGGAGTCGCGGTCGCCGCGGGAGGGGCGTGGGCTCCGTCAGCACCATGAGACCCGAGGGCGCCGCTGGAGCCCGGGTGCAGGGACGCGTCTGTCACTGCTCAGGGGATGGTCTCCAGGGGCCACCGCCACTGCGCGGGCCGGAGAGGTGAGGGTGTCCCAGAGATCCCGGCGGACTTGAGAGGAGCGAGCCCTAAAGGTGCCGGGAACGCAGCGAGCTAGCTGCTCTGGCGCCGCTGGGCCCTTCGGAGCACAGACAACTTGTGAGCTCGACGGCGACGCCGAGCAAGTTCCTTAGCCAGAGACAGTGAGGGGCGCAAAATCCTCTCTGCTCCAACGCACAGTTCAGATGCGTGGAGGCTTAGGTGGTACCTGGCAAGGAAATGGGTCTGCGTTTTTGGAAGATCTGAAATTCACCGCATTGGGAAACATTGAAGTCTCTGGGCCTTGCGAAGGGATCCCCTCAGTTGTCACCTTCTTGGTGACAGTTTTTGCTTTCTCAGTGTTTCTCTGTGTTCGGCTCAGCCGCCAGTTTCTGGGCACCAGCCCTTTTAAAGGTAGTAACAGTGAAGGGAATCAAAATAGCTTGTGAGGTGGGGAAGGGGCTGTGTGGGCCAGGAAGCCGGAAAGGAAACAGATTTCCTTTTTTTTTTTTTTTTTTTTTTGCATCGTTTAACTGTAGAATTGTCTCTAGCATCAAGATCCTTTAATAACCGAGATGGCTGATTGGATCTAACCAGTGGCAAAATAGCTAACTATAGTGGAGAATCCTGAGTTGAAGAATCCAGCCAAGATTAGTGGGGAGAGATATCCCTCAACTAATGTGTCCCTGATAATTGTGTTATGTTTGGAATTTACCATCTCAAAGCCTACTCAAAGGCAGAGAGCTGGAAATGGAGCAGGAGAGAAAGACACAAATGGCCCTGGCCTACCCAGAGGAAACGTTCTGGGGTGTCCCATGACTCTTTTTTCAGGCAGACACTAGCAATAAAAATAACCCCCATGATATCATTGCAAAAGACAGCAAAGATATCTGGGGCTTATGCTGTCCTGGTGTTTACTCTTCCAGACCCACACCGTGGAGACCATGGATCCTGACCCCTGGAGGTGCTGAGTTGACCAGAACTGGAAGCCGGGTAAGGTAAAGTGTGGGCCATTATACGACTATTGGTTGTAGTCCAGCCAGAAATTGTCACCATCTCTGAAATAAGGGACCTGAAAGGCCTTCTCCTGTCCCTTCTTTGGTCATCTAGCCCAGGAGTGTCCTGAGTCTTGAGAGTTGGAGCCAGGATAAGTAAGGTATGAAACAGACCTGAGTTTTAGATAGATTGGGCTCCTGATTGTTTCTCCATTCTTGAAAAGCACGGTGTTTAGCTGTGTCATGGGAATTATGAGGGATTTCTTCCATGTTGGGATTTCTTCTGCAAACCTGCAGGTGGAGAGGGAGGGAAGGGGCTGCATAGTCCCCCTCACTTTAGAGAACTGAGTGCACCATTAGCACTATGCTGGTGCCACAGTGCAAATAAGAGCTGGGCCCTGTCTGAGGTGCCCAGACGGTGCAGTTAAAGCTTTCTAGAGCACTTTCAGCCCTATCTGCAAGCACTTCTAGGGAACTTGTGTTGTCTGAGTAAATATACTCAAGCAGAGGGCTTTGTAGGCAAAGATTAATTGCCACGCTATTCTTTTGTTCTTCTGTACTGGTAAATAAATTGGTCTGTACTTATTAAAGTAATGACTTGCTTTCATAGAGTTTACCTTTTGCTTATTATATTTTAAAATGTAAAATGATGGATTTTAAAATGTTGAAGACTTAATCTGGCAGGGAAGTACCATGTATTTAAATTCCATATCGCATGGGGATATGACTTAGAATGCACATATTTGTATATGCTAATAAGATTCTGGTGTGGGAAAGCAGGCCTTCCTCATATTTTTATACTTAGGTTACTTTATTAAATTAATCTGAATATTGAGAGTTCTAATTTAGTTACTTTTATTTACCTGAAAGAACAGAGTAAATAAAATCTACATCAAACTAACAAGAGAGATGATATTTTTAGCCCAGATTTTTCTTACACGCAGTATCTTAATAATATAAAATAATTCCTATTTTGCATTTAAGTTCTTGAACATAAAATTTAGCAGGTATTTGTGTGAGAGAGAATATTTTGAAAAGTTTTTGAAAAGTGGAATTAAGGTAGACATTTATTTGGGTGCAAAAATTTTAAAATGAATGCATAATTTTTTCATGATACACATTTTCGATAAGCTTTTTTTCCCCCATAAGCTTTTTGAAGACCCTTTATGGATGTTTACAGTGATCCAGATTTATTTTAAAAGAAATGTATGAGGAAGCTCTTAGTTGTGTGCAAGAATAAAAATACTGTAGCACATTTCCTAATGTAAGACACGTAGGTTTTGTTTTTCCTTTCTGCTATAATGAAGCCCATTCATGAGAAAAAATGATTACATGAAGAGAAATGTTAAGTTGCAGCAACTTGCAAGTTGATCACTATTATGATCAGCTTCTATCATCACACTGGATGAACAGTTATGTCCTTGGATTTGGGTGTGGGGAGGGTGGGTGTGCTGTGGGGACTACAAAACTCACTTTAGGCCCCATCTGCCTCCCACTAATGCCCAGCTCTTCGCCCAGTGGTGGCACTGACTTATCAGCCCTGGGGGGCCTTGGCAGCTCAACAATGCCCTCCCCCAAACAGAAGAATGTCTTGCCACCAGAGCTCTGTTCTGCATTTCTCTCAAGAAATGATAAAGGGAGCTATAGCCTGATGATCTGAACTGGAAAGTAGATTAAAATTAGGAAAAAGTATAAATTTGAGGGAAGACCTCAAGGCCCTGTTTCCTGAGCTGTAGGGTCACACTCATTCACTTGGTGCCTCTGCCTCTTTAGAGGACTGTGTCCCTCCTTTGCCTGGGAAAAATGAATGACATGCTAAACCTTTCTTGACCTGGGTTACATGTTCCTCCAGGCCACTGGCCAGCACTATGAGGAAGGCATTTTCCTGGAAGATGGCAGGCACTGTGTGTTCCCTTGGCCCTGTCCTATCTCCCGGCTTCCCATGCTTTAGTCTTAGTCCAGACAGAGGCCGGGGTAAGGAGCAGGACCCTCTTCTGTATCCATTCCTTTGCACTTAGGAAAACACACATACACACACTTAACACAACATTTCTGTTCCTAATTAATGATCAAAACCTGAGTATTTAGACATTTCTGTCATCAGAAAAGGATTGTTTTTTTTTTGTTTGTTTGTTTTTTTAACCAGAACATTTATTGCCTGACTAATTGTTGAGATTCTTAAGATGAACTGGATGCTACAACAGCTGCCCTCCTGGGTTTGGGTGATGTTCCTTCACAGAATCCGTGCCTGAATCTGCAGTATACAATTTTTAGGTGCCTCATTCATTTAGTCCCAGTGGTATTTGGTCTTTTAGCCTTGCCACTCCAGTTACACTTTCTCTTGTGCTTGGCAGGGTAGCCACATTTGCCACAGGTGGACTCCTAAAGGTGGTAGGCCTTAGAATCAGAGCGGTGGCATAGTGTGTGCATCTTATTGCAACACTTTCCAAATGATGATGTTCCCTTTGTCATCTTGCTCCTGTGGCTGAGACCAAAGAACAGAAAGGATCTTTAATAAGACCTTTTGGAAAATATTTGGGATTTTTGTGGCCTAAAAATTTTAAAGCTGAGTATGTTTGTGGTGTCAGGTTTTTAAAATCTATAAAGTGTATTGGGGCCAACAGTTAGCATAATGGCTAAGTCGCTGGACTCCCACGTAGTCAACTGTGGTTCGCATCCCAGACCCGGCAGCTTAAACTCACGCTGGGCGCGTGTGCGTGCGTGCCCAAGATCCTGAGAGGAGAATGGAGGAGCAGGGATTGTGGTGTGGCCATCCCCCCGGGGGGGTGATTTCTCGCTTTCTGTCTCTCTATCTCTCTCTGTCTTTCTGGCAAGCGCACGCGCCCTATAGCAAAAAAAAAAAAAAATCTATAAAGTGTATTGTCTGTTTCACAGAGTCTAGTTAGACTCAAATGCTTTAAGGAACTTATTTATTTTTGTGTGTGTCTCCTACCACTGCCTTTTGGTGTCCACCAAAGTCTGCACTGAGTTAGACCCTGTACTACCACAGGGCACAAAACCATCTGTAGCAGGACAGGACTCTTTCCTGTGTTAGTGAGCCTGAGCCACTAGGGACATTTACTAATCACTGACAGAGCTCAACATGGAAGTGGCTTCCTGTAGCCCTCAAAGAGTGAACGTCATTGTGGGGTTTTGTTCCAGTGAGCTTTGTTTCACTTACCTTAGCTCATCACACACAATGTATTATAAAAATATGACTGATAAATTATAATGTCTCCAAAAGCTCCCTGCAGGCTAATTTACTCACACATATGTGCATACACACAAACACACACACACACACACACATGCGTGCGTGCCAATATCCCCTACAGAATGGAATGGCATGGAGACTTATGATAAAATTCTCAGAGTTCCTTCTTTTCATGCTACAGCAGGTTTTGTCCCATTCTTCATCTGGTTCCCCCTAGACTCCATGGGATCCAAGAGCTCAAGGTTTCTGATTCACCACCCTGACCCACATCAGTTTGTTTTCATGTCATCCCAGGATAGTTCTCCTTGGACATCCCACTCCCCATAGTAACTAAGCTTTCAAAGACCCAAGATTAAATGATGACTTCCTCAACCCTTCAGACAACCTAGTCATCCTCCAGGCCACCTCATGCAAGCCTGGCATGCTCAGGAGTTTGGGCAGAACAAGGTCAACCCTGGATAGGTAGAGGGTGATGTCTCTCATTTCCTGGGCTCTATGGTTAGCAATAGCATGGGCAAGCCTACCCCTCTGCTGTGTTGTGTCCTCATTAACATTGTCCTTAGCTGCCTGCTGTTCAGACCAGTTTCCCTCTCCTTGGTTCCTGATACTCAAGCGGTTGTGGGCCTTTTGAATATTACTGAAGGGTACTTGGAATCTGCTTCTCTTTTCCCATCATATCCCTGTTACTTGAGTTCAGATTTATATCATCCCTTGCCAAGACAGTACCAAAGCCCATACTTCACCAAGGTAGTGTATGTGGACCACCCAGCAGCCACATTATCCTTAAAATACAGATCTGAGGGCTGAACTCCCAGGCTCAGAATTGAACCTAAACACAGTGCGTGGGGGTGTATGCCAAGGGTTCTGTAATGGAACTCAGTTCTCGTTGGAGCCCTTTGGCCAGCACCGAGATTCATTCTGTCCACATTTGGGCTCCTCACTGTCCCCATCTGTGCCCTCTGTTTCTCACTCCCTCTGAATTTGATGCTCTCCTTTGCCAGAAATAGTGTCAGATCTGTACGCCCACATGCCACATGCCACACATGGTTTGCTAGGACCCCACGAATCCTTCGCTGACCCTCCTCCCCACTTAGAATTGGGGATGTCTTACCATCTTTGTTGTGCAGTATAGATACTTGCAGACATATGTCTCTCCCCGAGAGATTCTAAAGCACCTGGTGTGAGGTACTATGTCATATTCTTTCTATGTTTAAGGCCCTTACTGTTCCTGAGACATGGCAGCAAAGGAAGAAGGCTCAGCAAATACCACTATGGTGTTAAACTCTCTGTAAAAGTGGTACTGATACTAACAGTTGCAGAATACTTAGATTTTATTGTTTAAAACATCAGAATGGTATCTTCAGAGGCTCCTTGACTATGTCTGTGTTTGTTTGTGTCTGTCTTACAGTATGACCCTGGGGGTGACCAACACACTTTTGGATCAAAGGGAGCTTTCGGGTTTCAGCATCCTGTGAGGTAATATATGACTTCACAATAAGAAATCTATCATTTCATTTTAATATATGCATTAACATATTTATTGCCTTCAATTGTATACATTTTCAACAGAGTGAGGCATAGTTTAACATATTCTCCAGTATTATTTAGTTTCCTATACCTGGAACTTCAGAGATATTTTATTGGATTTCTGGATTCCATCCATGTGTCCACTGAATATTTTAGTTGGAAGTTGGAATTGGCTTATCTCTTTGCTTTAAATCTTTTGTTTATACCTTTCATTACACATTACACCATGTGTCAGACTTCATTGAACATGAATTGTATATGCATATATTTATTTACCTAGATCTTGAGGTATATGTCTATTTTTCTTCTGAGATAAAAGCTAATACGTAGTCTAGTGCAAAGTAGACCTTTAATCTCTATGTGTTGGGACCAGCAGATGGCATAATGGTTATGTAGTTGGACTCCCACATAGTTGAGCATGGTTGAGTCCTGGACCCTGTGCCTTAAAACTCATGCAGGGCATGTGTGTGCCCAAAATCCTGAGAGGGGAATGGAAGGGAACAATTGTGACATGGCCATCCCCCTGGAGGGTGATTTCTTGCTTTCTGTCTCTTTGTCTCTCTGGCAAGTATGCATACCCTAAAGCAAGAATCTCTCTTAAAAAAAAATAAATAAAATGAAACACCTCTATGTGTTGAGTAAATAAGGGAAGGGATGTATGGTCTCCACTCAAAGAGTCCTGAGAACATTTGAGAGGGCCTTTGGCCTCTTGGTTGTGGTTGTGCATCCTGGCAGTGACAAAGACTCTCAAGACTAACAGATAGCATAATAGTTATATCACTGGTCTCCCACATGGGCAACCGCAGCTCAAGTCCAGGATCTGGTGGCTTGAAACGAATGGTGGCACATGTGCATGCCCAAGATCCCAAGAAAATGGAGAAGAAGGGATTGTGGAGTGGTCATCCCCCTGGGGGATTTCTTGCTTTCAGTCTCTCTGAAAGCACATGTCTCTCCAACAAGCACATGTGCCCTACAGCAAAAATATCTCTTTTTAAAAAAAGTAAAAAGACTCTCCTCTTTTTTGCTGCTGTAGCCCACTTAAATTTTAGGCAAGTGGCTATGATTTCTTTCTTTCTTTTTTTTGGAGAGGTTTTTGCTATAGGGTATGTGCACTCGCCAGAAAGACAGAGAGAAACAGAAAGATAGAAAGTAAGAAATCACCCTCCCCTCACCCTGGAGGGATGGCCACACCGCAATCCCTTCTCCTCCATTCTCCTCTCAGAATCTTTGGCACACATGCACATGTGCCCGACATGAGTTTAAGCCACTAGGTCTGGGATTCGAAACATGGTCAACTACATGGGAGTCCAGCGACGTAGCCATTACATTAACTGCTGGTCCCGGCTATGATTTATATCTGTCTGTCACTACCTCTTATTCTCAGTCTTTCTTTTTCTTTTTTTTAAACAATTTTTTTTTATTTGATTTGCTGTAGGGCACATGTGCTCACCAGAGAGAGAGAGAGAGAGAGAGAGAGAATAAGAAAGAAAGCCACCAGGTTTGGGACTCAAACCACAGTCCACCATGTTGGAATCCAGTGCCCCAACCATCATGCGACCTCTGGGCCCCTCAGTCTGTCTTTTCTTATCTCTTGTTTGTACCAAAATTAACCAAGCCTGTACTGCCACCTCTCCTGTGTGTTTACCCCAGACATCCTGAAAGACTAGAAAGCTTTAATACAACCCCAAGCAACTCATTTCTAGTGATGAAATATAGAGCCCCTCAGATTGGCTTGAGTGGCTTTTGGGAAAAGGAAGCTTTCTTGGTATCCCTTACACCAGCGGTTTTCAATCCTCATAGACTCACTGGGGAAACTTTTTTTAAAAAAAAGAATTATTTAATCTTATTTATTTATTAATTTGGCCAGAGAGGGATAGAGTAAGAAAGAGGGGGAAAGTGAGAAAGTGAGCCACCAGGTCCAGGACTCAAATGGCAGTCAGCCATGTGTGAGTCCAACACTCTTAACCACCACGCCACCTGCTGGACCCTCACTGGGGAAACGTTTAGAAGCACAGAGGCCTGGGTGATTCCCCTAGGAGACCTGATTCAATTTATCATCCCTGATTCACTTTATCAGCATTCTCATCTCATCATGCTTACTACTTCCCAACCATTGCTATTAGCAAGTTTTTAAATGTTTGCTATAGGGCACATGTGCTCACCAGAGAGAGAGAGAGAGAGAGAGAAAGCACCCTCCAGGGAGATGGCCATACCACAATCCCTTCTCCATTCTCTCAGGATTTCAGATCTATACATACATGTTCCCAGGATGCTTCTCAAGCCGCAGGAACCAGGACTTGAATCACACAATGAGACATGTGGGATCGAGCTACCCCAACCACTACACCACTGTCTGGCTCATTGTTAGCAAAATTTAATGCAAAAATCACAGACATCTTACTAACCCACCTACTATATTTCAGCATAAACACCTAATTTCAAACATGGCTGAAAACTAAACTAAGCTCATATTTCAGTCTTAGATTCTGTCTGTGGCAGAATCTCCCAGTGTTGACTCTTGGGGACTGACTCGCTCTGTTGTGGAAGCTGTCCTGGGCATTGTAGGATGTTTAGCCTGCATTCATTCAATACAGTATCCTTCCCTCAGTTCTGACAGCCACAAATATCTCCAGACATCTCCTGGGGGTTGAGAACCTCTGGTCTACTGGGAATCTTAGGAAGTTAATTTTATGTTATACATTATTTATAGCAGAGTGTTTATTCTCTCTCTTCTCTCCTCTACCCAGGATGGAGGGTATTGAAATTAGTTTTGCAGGGACCAGCAGTTAGCATAATGGCTATGTCGCTGAACTCCCATGTAGTTTACTGCAGTTTGAGTCCCAGACCCGGTATGCCAGGCACATGTGCGTGCATGCCCAGGATCCCAAGAGGAGAATGGAGGAAAAGGGATTGCGGCATGGCCATCCCCCTTGGGGGTTGATTTCTTGCTTTCTGTCTCTCTGTGTCTGTCTTTCTGGCTAGGGCACACTCCCTTTAGCAAAAACCTCTCCAATCAACAAACTTTTTCATGTGCTCATAGGACTACAGGGGAAAATGCAAAATTAGTGAGTAAAAAGTGCAAGAATAAGTGCCAACTGATGGTGTGGGGTTAGGGGAACTGGATCCATGGGGCTGACTGTGCAGTTTGAGTCCTGGACCTGGCAGCTTGGAAAACATGCCAGGCATGTGTGTGTGCATGCCCAAAATCCTGAGAGGAAAGTGGAAGAGAAGAGTGGAAGAGAAGCGATTAGTCATCCCTCCTGGAGTGGAAGGAGGGGGGGATGCTTTCTCACTTTCTCTCTCTCTCTCTCTCTCTCTCTCTCTCTCTCTTTGGCTCTGTCTCTGGTGAGTACAGATGCCCTATAACAAAAACAAACAAAAGTATAAAAATAAGATATTATAGGGAGGAGGGACTATTTAAATACTTTCCAGTGTATAACTGGAATCCTAAATCCAAAAACCCTGAAACTTAACGGGTTCTGAATTACATATATTTAAGCATTTTTTTGTTCTTTCGTCTTTCTTCCAAGCTCGTCTTTTCTATTGTGGCAGAGCAAGGTACCCATCCCTCCAGCCTCTCTATGGCAACATCTGGAAAAGTTAGATACTTCTCTAGACCAGGGTTTCAAGTGAAGTTTCCATCAGAGCCCAAAAGGTTTATTTATAGTGTTTCTCAGGCTTCAGGGGTTGGGTGAGGGGAGCAGGCCTAACCCAAGTAGGACATTCATTATCCAAGACAAGTCAGTGTTTCCATTTGACTAGAGTGGACTTTTTATCTTGGAGCTCCATGTTTTTCATTGCTTTCTACTTTCATTGAAGCTTACTACCTTTTCCCTGCGCTGGCCTAACTTGATTTGCACATCCAGGTTACAGCTCATTTCGGAACCAGCATGGTGTGTATTTCCAGGTCTTTCCAGTCAGGTGCCCTCAGTTCCATGTTCTGGTAACTTTTTAAAAACATTGTGTGGGGACCAGTGGGGTGGTGTGATGGTTAAGGCACTGGACACTCCCATGTGGCCAACCATGGTTCGAGGACTGGACCTGGTAGCTTGCTATCTCACTTTTCCTCTCTTTCTGTTTCTCTCTCAAATTGAAAATAAATGAATGAATAAATAAAATTAAATAAATAATTCTTTAAACAACAACAACAACAACATTGTGTGCGTCTCGCTGCAGTGGCACAAGCAGGAAGGCATGCCATGGTGGCTGACATCTGCTCCTGACACAAACTAGGCCAGGAGGGTTGCCTGGGGTCCTAGCTGACTGGGAGGCTGAGGCAGGAGGATTACGAGGTAACCAAACTCTGTGGAAAATACCTGCCCCCCTCCCTTGTGCACTTTCTCATAAGCAAAACAAAACAAAAAAAGAGACAGCAGTGCAGTGGTAAAACACAGTGCTTTGGCAGGCAGTTCCACACGGGAAGGTTCCCATTCAAGTCTGGAGACCTCCCTTCGTACACAGGGCGGGAACTTGCCTGTAATCCAGGGCTGGCTGAACGCTGGGTGTGTATCAGGCATCAAGACTCTTCTAGAGGTGCTCGCTCTCTGTCTCTCCTGTCTCTGTTTCTCTCTCCCACGGGAGGAATAAAGAAATAAAACAAAAACCATTATGTGGTAAAGGCAAAATCAGAGAAGATTAGGGAGCTAGCAGCTTCTAGGGAAAAGGATCCTCTAGGAGGAGTATAGTACTGTTGTGTTTTCAGGTTGGTTAACGGTGTATTTGTTTCTTAAATATTAGACTTTATTTACCCATTTCAAAGCGTCAAGAATATCTGCAGAGTTCTGGGGAAAAGGTGCTGGCTAGTTTTCCAGTGCAAGCCACAATTCACTTCTACAACGATGAGTCTGACTCAGATGAGGAAGAGCAAGAAGAAACCCAGCCCTTCTACCTTCAGCGCCAGGAGACAGAAGATCCAGTGGCAGGTGGCCCAGGGGCAACGGGCAGATACCAGCCCATAGAGCCAGGATGGCCAGGAGGAAGGAGTGGCCTCCACAGTAGGAGCAAGCTCCCCCACAGTGACTCTCCAGGGGGCAGTGAGCTCTCCTCCCCCAAGTGAACTGACCGTCCCACCTCAGCACTCAGCACCTCCTGGGCTCAGCTCTGGACACCTCCATGAGCTGGGACAGCAGGTCATGACTCTGTGTCCTCTGCTGCATTTACAGGGGCTGGGCTGCTTTGGCCACCTGCAGCTGGCACTCCTCTCTTGGCAGAAACTCAGCTTTTACTTTTCTTTCTCCTGGTAATTCCTTTACAGTTCACTCATGCATACCTGAGAAAGGATTCTTGGATAAAGAAGGTTTGTGTCAACATGGGTTGCTACCAGGGAGGGCCAGCCTACAGAGCTGGCTTAGCATTGTCACTCTGCTGATCAGATTACAGATCATTCCTGGGCAGGTTACTAACCAATCCTCACCTCTCACTTAACTTGGGACTCATCATTTAGCTTTTATAAACATGATTTAATAATAAATCCCAATTTCAATGCATGTCCAAGGGTTGCTGTGGTAGCTTAGTTGCATTCTGAAGAAAATTATGTATGAAAAAAACAAAACATTGAATAATTTCCATAAGAACAACAAATAAGATACAGATTTCTAAGGGGTAATTCTGGATAAATATGCATATGATAATTGTATAAGAGCTGCGTAGATGAATAGATAGAATGTTGAACGTGAACTCTTCTTACTGAATTTGTTACTTGAATGGATAACACTGTTTTTCAATTAAAGTATCTAATGTAAAATTAATTTGAATTTCTTCATGTTTTAATAACTAAATGAGTGTATTTCTGAAGGTGTTTGACTTAATTCTCTTACATGTAGTTGTCTACTTGAAATAAATGTTTTGAAAGAATGCTTGACAATCTCTTTTTTAATTCTTAGTTGTTGCTTCAGGGCATGAGCACTTGCTAGAAAGAGATAGAGAGAGGGAAAGTGAGAAATCAGTCCCCATGGCAATGGCCATGCCACAGTCCCTTCTCCATTCTCCTCTTGGGATTTTGACCACGTACACGCACATGCCCAGTGTGATTTTCAAGCTGCTGGTTCTAGGACTTGAACCGCAGTGCTGGCCATGAGGGATCCAGCTGCCTTGACCACCATGACACCTGCTGGCCCCAATCACCTTTTTTGTTTAAAGCATTTTTAGGTTTAATTCATTCAAGTTTTAAAGATTTTTAAAGTTTGCTAGGATTCCTTTTTTTTTTTTTTTTTGAGAGATTTTTGCTTTAGGGCACATTTTTGCTTTAGGCCAGAGAGACAGAGACAGAGAGACAGAAAGTGAGATGGCCACACAGGCGTGTCTTGAGTTTCAAGCCACCAGGTTGGGGATTTGAACCACCATTGAACACATGGGAGTCCAGCAACCTAACCGTTATGCCATCTGCTGGTCCCACTGTTAGGGTATTTTTATATGTAATTCTTTTTAAGTTACATGTTTTTTAAGAATGCAGGAAAAGCATACAAAGGAAAAGAAAATGGCCTATAACCTCAGATAAATCCCCAGTGTTAAAGAAAATAGGAGTTATATATGCAAATATTTTAACCATTCAAGCAGTATTAAAAGGTATTCATTGCTGGGACCAGCAGTTGGCATAGTGGCTATGTCCACTGGGCTCCCACGTAGTCAACTGCGGTTTGAGTCTCAGACCCGGTGGCTTAAACTCACATCGGGCACTTCTTAGATTCTTAGGCATGCATGCACATGGGCCCAGCATGAGTTTGAGGCCGCCAGGTCCAGGACTTAAACCATGGTCAAATACGTGGGAGTCCAGCAACATAATCATTACACCATCTGCTGATCCCTTAAGTTCTTATTTTTCAAGTTTTATTTATTCATTACAGCAAGTTCATGTGGGTACTTGAGAGAAAGGAGCACACTTGGTCATACTGCCATCCCCTTTCCCTAGTCCTCCAGTTCCTCAGGCTCTTGGACGTGCCTGCGCACACCCAGTATGTATCAGATCAGCCAGGTCCGGGGCCTGAACCCTTGCTGCGCCGTGTGTCTTCCAACACTGCAATTCAGTATGATGCCAACTGCACCACTAGGCTAGGTTTGTTTTCAATTTTTTTGGATAGAGGGCTTGCACACTCACCTAAGGGAGACAGAGTAACAGAGAGGGAGAGGGAGAGGGAGAAAACACCCCCAATGAGGTGTGGGCACGCTGCAACTCCTTCTCTTCCCTTTCACCATCCTGTCAGGATTTTGAGCACAGGCAGTCCTATGCCAGGAGGGTTTCTCCCTTGACCAGGCCACTGAGTCAGTCTTTTTTCAAAAGTATTTAACATTTTTAGTTTATTGTTTTTCTTACCTGTTTAAAATATCTTTGTCCAAAATAAAAAACAATTATACCTGGGCCTATTTAAGTAGTATTCAAGATGAATTCTTAATTCTCTGGGTTTTAGCAAACAGGCACTAGGAGACTGTCCCTACTGCTTCATGTGATTCTCGAGAAGAAAATGAATCACATCTGGCTTTGGTTACTTTAGTAAATTAGTTTTACTGAGAAATAAAATCTGGTCCAATTGCCAGTTTACCATTAAGAGCCAAACACAGGGACTAGCATATGGTATAACAGTTATGTCGCTGGACTCCCACACGGTCGACCCCAATTTGAGTCCTGTGTGTGTGCGTGCCCAGAATCCCTTGAGGAGAATGGAGGAGAAGGGATTGTGGTGTGGCCATCCTTCCTGGGAGGTGATTTCTCGCTGTCTTTCTGGTGAGCACACAGGCCTAGGAAAAAATTAAAAAAAAAAAAAAAAAGAAAGAAAGAACCAAACACAGTCTGCATTCTGATGGGACCAGCCATGAGAATTTAAAATAGACTCTGCAGTAGTTTTTATCCTTAAAAAAATTTTTTAATTGCCAGAGGGTGCTTGCACTTGCCAGAGAGAAACAGAGACAGAGGGAGAGGGAGAAAGCCGCACTAATGGGGCAGTCATGCTATAATCTTTTCTACACTTCTCCCTCCTGTCAGGATTTGAACACACACATTAACCTGGCATGTTTCTCAAGCTGCTGGGGCCGAAATTCTAACTGTAGTCAGCCCTTGGTGTGGTCGTGAAGACAGCCAACCCGTGCTGTTTGAATTCTAGACGGGGCGGCTTCAGAAACACAGCAGGTGCATGTGTGTGTGCCCAAAATCCCCAAAGGAGGGACAAATAGAGAAGAGAGTGTGGCATTACTATTCCCCATAGGGGGTGCTTTCTCTCCCTCTCTCTCTCTGTCCTATAAATGCATGTGCTCTCTGGCAATTTTTTAAAAAGAAAAAAAGAAAATATGACCTTTGCATTGAAGAAACAAAATACTTTTTGTTTTATGTCTACTTAAAAGTTTTATCTGCTAAATGATGTATCTTTCCCTTCCTTCTTTCTTTCCTCCTTTCCCCACTCTCCCTCCTCTCTCCACTCTCCCTTCCATTCTTTTCTTACAGTGTCTTCATATTGCCCAGACCAGCCATAAGCTCAGGATCTCCCTCCTCAGCCTCCTGTCTGGGAGTCAGGGATTACAGGTGCCTACCACCTTGCCTAACCTTTAGGTGGGGCATGGAATTGAATTCAGGCTTCTTATGTGATCCCAGCCTTTAGAATACAGCATCATACGGGACCAGCAGTTGGCGTAATGGCTATGTCATTGGACTCCCATGTAGTCGACCGCGGTTCGAGTCCTGGACCCGGTGACTTAAACTCATGCCAGGTGCGTGTGCGTGCGTGCCCAAGATCCCGAGAGGAGAATGGAGGAGAAGGGATTGTGGTGT
>NW_006159650.1:1093899-1094876 GCF_000334495.1 Tupaia belangeri chinensis
TGTCTTTTTCGGGGAACCACACCCCACAAAACAAAAAACCCCCCCAAAAAAAAAAAAAAAAAAAAAGGAATGCAACATCATAGCAGTGCACATCATGTGACTTGGCCTAAGTGGTATAATTCTAACAATCAGCCCAGAAAAGCTCAGAAAAATTAAAAAGAGAAACGTTAAAGTTTCACATTCTTTTAAATGCATTGCCAAAAGATAGCTGGCTAACCTCTGTGTAGTTCAAATGACTGTCTAGGTCATTCCCCATATGGTGATAAAGACTCATAGAAGTTCTGTATTTTAAAGGTCTATTTATTTATTTATTTTTAAATTTTTTTTTTTTTTTTTTTTTTTTTTTTTTTTGTTAGAGGCATGTGTGCTCACTGGAGAGACAGAGTCAGAGAGACAGAATGAGAAATCACCCCCTTGGGGGGATGGCCACGCCACAATCCCTTCTCCATTCTCCTCTCAGGATCTTGGGCACACTCACATATGTGACCGGTGTGAGTTTTCTTTTCTTTTTCCTTTTTAAAAAATATTTAATTTAACTTTTATTTATTTATTTCTGTACTTATTTTAATTCAACCAGAGAGGGACAGAGTGAGAGAGAGAGAAAAAGAGAGAGAAGGAAAGTGAGAAAGCAAGCCCCTAGGTCCAGAATTGAACCATGGTCGACCATGTGGGAGTCCAGCGCCCTTAACCACCATGCTACCTGCCAGCCTCCTGGCATGAGTTTTAAGTTGCTGGGTCCAGGACTCGTACCACTGTCAACCACATGGAAGTCCAGCAATGTAACCATCATGCTATCTGCTGGTGTCTTAAGTTCATTTTTTTCAGAATTATTTTTAAAATTTTATTTATTCGTTCATTTATTTTAATTTGACCAGAGAGACACAGAGAGAGAGGGGGGGAAAGTGAGAAAGCAAGCCACCAGGTCTGGGACTTGAACTGTGGTCAGCCATGTGGGAGTGTCCAGTGCCTTAACCACC